>NC_059224.1:16566640-16871004 GCF_020615455.1 Coregonus clupeaformis
TTTATATAGCCCTCTTACATCAGCTAATATCTCGAAGTGCTGTACAGAAACCAGCCTAAAACCCCAAACAGCTAGTAATGGAGGTGTAGAAGGACGGTGGTAGGAAAACCCCAGAAAGGCAAAATCCTAGGAAGAAACCTAGAGAGGAACAGGATGAGGGGTGGGTTTGGGTGCGGGTGGAGATAAACAGAACATGCCAAGATGTTAAAAATGTTAAAGTGACAAGCAGGTAAAAAAATAATAAAAGTTGGCTTTTAAATCATAGGGGAGTTTAAAACAGCAGGTTGGGACAGTAGGGGTTCATAACGGAGGCAGAACAGTTTAAACTGAATAGCAGCAAGGCCAGGCGGACTGGGGACAGCAAGGAGTAAGGAGGAAGGTTAGCAGGTTTATGGTTTAGCGATCATTTAGAGTTGAAAACAAGGTCGGGACAGGAGGGGTTCGTGAGCGCAGGCAGAACAGTTGAAACTGGAATAGAGCAAGGCAGGGGATGGGGAAGAGATATGCCCCAGTCTGACGAGGTTAGGGCTCAGGTTCAGAGAGAAAGAGAGAAACGAGAGAATTAGAGAGAGCATACTTAAATTCACACAGGACACTGGATAAGACAGGAGAAGTACCCATATAACCAACAACCCCAGCCCCCGACACATAAATACTGCAGCATAAATACTGGAGGTGAGACAGGAGGGTGAGACACTGTGGCCCCATCCGAAGAAAGACAGGAAACAGGAAGGATATATAACCACCCACTCGACAAAGCACAGCCCGCACTACTAAGGGGGTATCCCCAACCACCAACAAATCCTGAGACAAGGGAGTATAGCCCACAGAGGTCTCCACCACAGCACAAACTAAGGGGGGGGGCAACCCAGAAGGAAGATAGCCAGTAACTAACCACTCAAGTGACGCACCCCCCCCAGGGACGGATGAAAGAGCACCAGCAAGCCAGTGACTCAGCCCCTGCAACAGGGTTAGAGGCAGAGAACCCCAGTGGAGAGGGGAACCCTGGCAGAGACAGAAGGTGCGCTGGCTCAGCCTTCCCTCACTCACACCCAGACACACTCAATCATATGACTCCACTGAAGAGATAAGTTTCAGTAAAGACTTAAAGGCTGAGACAGGTCACATGGGTAGGCAGACTGTTCCATAAAAATGGAGATTATAGGAGAAAGCCCGCCCCCGCGTTTGCAGAAATTTAGGGACAATGAGGAGGCATGCGCCTTGTGAAGAATTGGTAGTAGGAGGACCAACTGAAAGATAGGTAGGAGCAAGCCCATGTAAGCTTTATAGGTTAACAGTAAAACCTTGAAATCAGCCCTTGCCTTAACAGGAAGCCAGTGTAGGGAAGCTTAGCACTGGAGTAATATGATCAAATTTCTTGGTTCTAGTCAGGATTTAGCAGCCGGATTTAGCACTAACTGAAGTTTATTTAGTGCTTTATCCGGAGCCGAAAATAGAGATTGAGAGTAATCTAGAAGTAACAAAGAGGATAATTTTTTCTGCGATCATTTTTTGGACAGAAAATTTCTGATTTGAATGTAGAGATGGAAAAAAGCTGTCCTTGAAACATGATATGTTCGACAAAAGAGAGATCAGGGTCAAGAGTAACGCCCAGGTCCTTCACAGTTTTATTTGAGACGACTTTACAACCATCAAGATTAATTGTCAGATTTAACAGAAGATCTCTTTGTTTCTTGGGACCTAGAACAAGCATCCTGTTTTGTCCGAGTTTTAGTAAAATTTTAGCCATCCACTTCCTTATGCTCTGAAACACAGGTTTAGCGAGGGCAATTTTGGGGTTTCACCAGGCTTATTGAAATGTACAGCTGTGTGTCATCGGATAGCAGTGAAAGTTAAATTATGTTTTCGAATAACATCCCCAAGAGGTAAAAATATATAGTGAAAATAATAGTGGTCCTAAAAGGAACCTTGAGGAACACCGAAATTACAGTTGATTTGTCGGAGGACAGACCATTCACAGAGACAAACTGATATCTTTCCGACAGGTAGGATCTAAACCAGGCCAGAACTTGTCCGTGTAGACCAATTTGGGTTTCCAGTCCTCAAAAGAAGTGGTGATGAGGAGCAAAGGAGCACTAAGGTCTAGTAGCACGAGGACAGATGTAGAGCCTCGGTCTGACGCCATTAAAAGGTCATTTACCACCTTCACAAGTGCAGTCTAGTGCTAGGATGGGGTTAAAACCAGACTGAAGCATTTCGTATAATTGTTCAGAAAGGAGTGAAGTTGGTGCGGAACAGCTTTTTCTAAAATTTTTGAGAGGAATGGAAGATTCGTATAGGGCCGTATAGTTTATATTTTGGGTCAAGGTTTGGCTTTTTCAAGAGAGGCTTTATCACTGCCACTTTTAGTGAGTTGGACACATCGGATAGAGAGTGTTTATTAGTTAAATAGGAGGAAGCAAGGAAGCAGCTCCTTCAGCAGTTTAGTAGGAATAGGATTAGTATGCAGCTTGAAGGTTTAGAGGCCATGATTATTTTACCATTGTGTCAAGAGATATAGTACTAAAACACTAAGTGTCTCTCCCGATCCCAGGCCCCTCGCAGAGCTGTGAGATCCAGGACAGCTAAGCCCTGGAGGAATACGCAGATTCAAAGAGGAGTCCGTAATTTGCTTTCTAATGGTATGATTTTTCCTCAAAGAAGTTCATGAATTTATCACTGCCGAAGTGAAAACCATCCTCTCTTGGGGAATGCTGCTTTTTAGTTAGCTTTGCAACAGTATCAAAAAAGAAATTTTGGATTGTTTTATTTTCCTGATTAATTTGGAAAAGTAGGATGATCGAGCAGCAGTGAGGGCTCTTCGGTATGCACGGTACTGTCTTTCCAAGCTAGTCGGAAGACTTCCAGCTTGGTGTGGCGCCACTTCGCTCCAATTTCCTGAAGCTTGCTTCAAAGCTGGGTATTTTCTGTAGACAGGGAGCTAGTTTTTATGACAAATGTTTTTCGTTTTTAGGGGTGCAACTGCATCTAGGTATTGCGCAAGTTAAATTGAGTTCAGTTAAGTGGTTAACTGATTTTGTTTGAGTCTTGGGTAGGCAGGAAGGAGTCTGGAAGGGATCAATGAATTTTTGTGTTGTTGAGAATTTATAGCACGATTATGCTCTTGGTTGGGGTCTGAGCAGATTATTTGTTGCGATTGCAAAGTAATAAAATGGTGGTCGATAGTAGGATTTTTGTGGAAAAACATTAAGATCTACAACATTTATTCATGGGACAAAACTAGGTCCAGAGTATGACTGTGGCAGTGAGTAGGTCAGAGACAGTGTTGGAAAAACCCACTGAGTCGATAAGGTCAAAGACTTTTGAGGGGGTTGTGGACTTCTCATGTGAATATTAAAATCACCAAAAATTAGAATATGATCTGCTATGACTACAAGGATTGATAGGAATTCAGGAAACTCAGAGAGGAACGGATATGGCCCAGGAGGCCTGTAAACAGAAGCTATAAAAAGTGATTGAGTAGGATGCATAGATTTCATGACTAGAAGCTCAAAGATGAAAAGCCATTTTTTTTTTAAATTGAAATTTGCTATGTAAATGTTAGAAACCCCGCCTTTGGGATGCAGGGAATATGGTCACTAGTGTAACCAGGAGGTGAGGCCTCATTTAACACAGCAAATTATCAGGCTTAAGCCATGTTTCAGTCAGGCTAATAATCAAGATTATGATCAGTGATTAGTTTATTGACTATGACTGCCTTTGAAGTGAGGGATCTAACATTAAGTAACCCTATTTTTGAGATGTGAGGTATCACGATGTCTTTCAATAATGGCAGGAATGGAGGTTTACATACACCTTAGAAAATACATTTAAACTCAGTTTTTCAAAATTCCTGACATAATCCAGTAAAAACAGTAGGTAGTTAGATCACCACTTTTATTTTAGAATGTGAAATGTAGAATAATAGTAGAGAGAATGATATATTTCAGGTTTTATTTCTTTCATCACATTCCAGTGGGTCACAAGTTTACATACACTCAATTAGTATTTGTTAGCATTGGCTTTAAATGTTTAATGGGTAAAGTGTGGGTATCCACAAGCTTCACAATAAGTTGGGGAATTTTTGGCCATTTTGACAGAGCTGGTGTAATGAGTCAGGTTTGTAGGGCGCACACGCTTTTTCAGTTCTGCCCACAAAGTTTATAGGATTGAGGTCAGTTTGTGATGGCCACTCCAATACCTTGACTTTCTGTCCTTAAGCCATTTTGCCACAAATTGGAAGTATGGTTGGGGTATTGTCATTTGGAGACCCATTTGTGACCAAGCTTTAACTTCCTGACTGATGTCTTGAGATGTTGCTTAATATATCCACATAATTTTCCCTCCTCATGATGCCATCTATTTTGTGAAGTGCACCAGTCCCTCCTGCAGCAAAGCACCCCCACAGCATGATGCTGCCACCCCGTGCTTCACGGTGGGATGGTGTGCTTCGGCTTGCAAGAACCCCCTCCTCCACACATAAAGGTATATGGCCAAACAGTTCTAATTTTTGTTTATCAGACAAGAGGAATTTCTCCAAAAAGTACGATCTTTGTCCCATGTGCAGTTGAAAACCATAGTCTGGCTTTTTTATGGCGGTTTGGAGAAGTGGCTTTTCCTTGCTGAGCGGCCTTTCAGTATGTCGATATAGGACTTGTTTTACTGTGGATATAGATACTTTTGTACCTGTTTCCTCCAGCAGCTTCACAAGGTCCTTTGCTGTGTTGGGATTGATTTGCACTTGACAATAGTAATCTCTAGGATAAGAACGGCCTGACGGTCATGGTCATGGTGTTTATACTTACGTACTATTGTTTGTAAGATGAATGATCAGTTGGAAATGGGAGAACCAGACTCTGTGGAGGCCAACTTTTTTTTTCTGAAGTTTGGCTGATTTCTTTTGATTTTCCCATGATGTCAAGCAAAGAGGCAACTGAGTTTGAAGGTAGGCCTTGAAAAACATCCACAGGTACACCTCCAATTGACTAAAATTATGTCAATTAGCCTATCAGAAGCTTCTAAAGCCATGACATAATTTTTCTGGAATTTTCCAAGCTGTTTAAAGGCACCGTCAACTTCTGACCCACTGGAATTGTTATACAGTGAATTATAAGTGAAACAATCTGTCTGTAAACAATTGTTGGAAAAAGTAGATGTCCTGGCCATGACAGGGTCTTGATCTGGTGGTCCTCCATCCACACCTTGATTGACCTGGCTGTGTGGCATGGCGCATTGTCCTGCTGGAAAAACCAATCCTCCTGCTGCTTGACCTTGTTCTTATGAACCGCCATCTTTGAAATTTTAAGGATGGAAGCAACCTGACGCTCACTGTATCCCTCTGCCAGTAAAGCCAGAATTGACCCCTTCTTTTCCTCAATCAAAACTTTCCTTTTCAACTCTTTTGGCATCGTCAATAGTTATTTTTTGATTAATATTACTTTTGAGGTACTATTAGCACTGTTTTTGCCATCCAGCTGGTCCTATTGCAAGAGGATAGTGATGACCACAGCAGTGGTTTTTATAAGTTTCCTCGTTAAATAAGATTTGGTTCATGTGATCACCTAATCAGTACCTAATTCAGTAGAATGAGGTGTGCCTGTATTGGAATTCAACAGACACTGGAATGGCTGTCATACATGTAGAGATGCTGATTTAAGAAAAATGTGCAGTGGTCTCTTAATTTTTTCCACAACTGTATATACACTGCTAAAAAAATAAAGGGAACACTAAAATAACACATCCTAGATCTGAATGAATGAAATAATCTTATTAAATACTTTTTTCTTTACATAGTTGAATGTGCTGACAACAAAATCACACAAAAATTATCAATGGAAATCAAATGTATCAACCCATGGAGGTCTGGATTTGGAGTCACCCTCAAAATTAAAGTGGAAAACCACACTACAGGCTGATCCAACTTTGATGTAATGTCCTTAAAACAAGTCAAAATGAGGCTCAGTAGTGTGTGTGGCCTCCACGTGCCTGTATGACCTCCCTACAACGCCTGGGCATGCTCCTGATGAGGTGGCGGATGGTCTCCTGAGGGATCTCCCAGACCTGGACTAAAGCATCCGCCAACTCCTGGACAGTCTGTGGTGCAACGTGGCGTTGGTGGATGGAGCGAGACATGATGTCCCAGATGTGCTCAATTGGATTCAGGTCTGGGGAACGGCTGGGCCAGTCCATAGCATCAATGCCTTCCTCTTGCAGGAACTGCTGACACACTCCAGCCACATGAGGTCTAGCATTGTCTTGCATTAGGAGGAACCCAGGGCCAACCGCACCAGCATATGGTCTCACAAGGGGTCTGAGGATCTCATCTCGGTACCTAATGGCAGTCAGGCTACCTCTGGCGAGCACATGGAGGGCTGTGCGGCCCCCCAAAGAAATGCCACCCCACACCATGACTGACCCACCGCCAAACCGGTCATGCTGGAGGATGTTGCAGGCAGCAGAATGTTCTCCACGGGCGTCTCCAGACTCTGTCACGTCTGTCACATGTGCTCAGTGTGAACCTGCTTTCATCTGTGAAGAGCACAGGGCGCCAGTGGCGAATTTGCCAATCTTGGTGTTCTCTGGCAAATGCCAAACGTCCTGCACGGTGTTGGGCTGTAAGCACAACCCCCACCTGTGGACGTCGGCCCTCATACCACCCTCATGGAGTCTGTTTCTGACCGCTTTGAGCAGACACATGCACATTTGTGGCCTGCTGGAGGTCATTTTGCAGGGCTCTGGCAGTGCTCCTCCTGCTCCTCCTTGCACAAAGGCGGAGGTAGCAGTCCTGCTGCTGTGTTGTTGCCCTCCTACGGCCTCCTCCACGTCTCCTGATGTACTGGCCTGTCTCCTGGTAGCGCCTCCATGCTCTGGACACTACGCTGACAGACACAGCAAACCTTCTTGCCACAGCTCGCATTGATGTGCCATCCTGGATGAGCTGCACTACCTGAGCCACTTGTGTGGGTTGTAGACTCCGTCTCATGCTACCACTAGAGTGAAAGCACCGCCAGCATTCAAAAGTGACCAAAACATCAGCCAGGAAGCATAGGAACTGAGAAGTGGTCTGTGGTCACCACCTGCAAAACCAGTCCTTTATTGGGGGTGTCTTGCTAATTGCCTATAATTTCCACCTGTTGTCTATTCCATTTGCACAACAGCATGCGAAATGTATTGTCAATCAGTGTTGCTTCCTAAGTGGACAGTTTGATTTCACAGAAGTGTGATTGACTTGGAGTTACATTGTGTTGTTTAAGTGTTCCCTTTATTTTTTTGAGCAGTGTATATATACAGTGGGGAGAACAATTATTTGATACACTGCCGATTTTGCAGGTTTTCCCTACTTACAAAGCATGTAGAGGTCTGTAATTTTTATCATAGGTACACTTCAACTGTGAGAGACGGAATCTAAAACAAAAATCCAGAAAATCACATTGTATGATTTTTAAGTAATTAATTTGCATTTTATTGCATGGCATAAGTATTTGATACATCAGAAAAGCAGAACTTAATATTTGGTACAGAAACCTTTGTTTGCAATTACAGAGATCATACGTTTCCTGTAGGTCTTGACCAGGATTGCACACACTGCAGCAGGGATTTTGGCCCACTCCTCCATACAGACCTTCTCCAGATCCTTCAGGTTTCAGGGCTGTCGCTGGGCAATACAGACTTTCAGCTCCCTCCAAAAATGTTCTATTGGGTTCAGGTCTGGAGAATGGCTAGGCCACTCCAGGACCTTGAGATGCATCTTACGGAGCCACTCCTTAGTTGCCCTGGCTGTGTGTTTCGGGTCGTTGTCATGCTGGAAGACCCAGCCACGACCCATCTTCAATGCTCTTACTGAGGGAAGGAGGTTGTTGGCCAAGATCTCGCGATACATGGCCCCATCCATCCTCCCCTCAATACGGTGCAGTCGTCCTGTCCCCTTTGCAGAAAATCATCCCCAAAGAATGATGTTTCCACCTCCATGCTTCACGGTTGGGATGGTGTTCTTGGGGTTGTACTCATCCTTCTTCTTCCTCCAAACACGGCGAGTGGAGTTTAGACCAAAAAGCTCTATTTTTGTCTCATCAGACCACATGACCTTCTCCCATTCCTCCTCTGGATCATCCAGATGGTCATTGGCAAACTTCAGACGGGCCTGGACATGCGCTGGCTTGAGCAGGGGGACCTTGCGTGCGCTGCAGGATTTTAATCCATGACGGCATAGTGTGTTACTAATGGTTTTCTTTGAGACTGTGGTCCCAGCTCTCTTCAGGTCATTGACCAGGTCCTGCCGTGTAGTTCTGGGCTGATCCCTCACCTTCCTCATGATCATTGATGCCCCACGAGGTGAGATCTTGCATGGAGCCCCAGACCGAGGGTGATTGACTGTCATCTTGAACTTCTTCCATTTTCTAATAATTGCGCCAACAGTTGTTGCCTTATCACCAAGCTGCTTGCCTATTGTCCTGTAGCCCATCCCAGCCTTGTGCAGGTCTACAATTTTATCCCTGATGTCCTTACACAGCTCTCTGGTCTTGGCCATTGTGGAGAGGTTGGAGTCTGTTTGATTGAGTGTGTGGACAGGTGTCTTTTATACAGGTAACGAGTTCAGACAGGTGCAGTTAATACAGGTAATGAGTGGAGAACAGGAGGGCTTCTTAAAGAAAAACTAACAGGTCTGTGAGAGCCGGAATTCTTACTGGTTGGTAGGTGATCAAATACTTATGTCATGCAATAAAAAGCAAATTAATTACTTAAAAATCATACAATGTGATTTTCTAGATTTTTGTTTTAGATTCCGTCTCTCACAGTTTAAGTGTACCTATGATAAATATTACAGACCTCTACATGCTTTGTAAGTAGGAAAACCTGCAAAATCGGCAGTGTATCAAATACTTGTTCTCCCCACTGTATATAGATATATATATATATATGAGAGAGAGAGAGAGAGAGAGAGAGAGAGAGAGAGAGAGAGAGAGAGAGAGAGAGAGAGAGAGAGAGAGAGAGAGAGAGAGAGAGAGAGAGAGAGAGAGAGAAAGATAGAGATGGAGGGAGAGAGAGAGAGAGCTGGAGGGAGAGAGGGAGGGAGAGAGAGAGAGAGGAGAGATGGAGGGAGAGAGAGATGGAGAAAGAGGAGAGATGGAGATGGGGAGAGAGAGATATTTATGTTTATTTATCTTCCCTTTTGTACCTCCCTTTTGTAACTATTTGCACATAATATGACATTTGAAATGTCTTTATTATTTTGGAACTTTTGTGAGTGTAATGTTTACTGTTAATTTTAATTGTTTATTTCACTTTTGTATATTATCTACTTAACATATGTTTCCCATGCCATTAAAGCCCTTAAATTGAAATTGAAATTGAGAGAGGTGGAGAAAGAGAGCGCGAGAGACCGGGTTAAACCCCCGTTTGAATTGTTCGGGGCATGGAAACGTTGCTCAATTGGTATCAAGGAACTTAACGTGTGTCAGGAAAACATTCTCCACCCCATTACACCACCGGCACCAGCCTATACCGTTGACACCAGACAGGATGGAGCCATGGACTCATGCTGCTTACGCCAAATCCTGACTCTGATATCAGCATGACACAACAGCAACCGGGATTCGTCGGACCAGGCAATGTTTTCCCACTTCTCAATTATCCAGTGTTGGTGATCGTGTGGTCGTCTGCTGCAATAGCCCATCCGTGACAAGGACCGACGAGTTGTGCGTTCTGAGATGCCGTTCTGCACACCACTGTTGTACTGCACTGTTATTTGCCTGTTTGTGGCCCGCCTGTTAGCTTGCACGATTCTTGCCATTCTCCTTCGAACTCTCATCAACGAGCTGTTTGGATGATTTTTGTTTGTCGTAAAAAGCCCAAGAGGCCGGCCGTTTCTGAGATACTGGAACCGGTGCGCTTGGCACTGACGATCATACCACGCTCAAAGCCGCTTAGGTCACTCATTTTGCCCATCATTTTGCCCAATCGAACAGTAACTGAATGCCTAGATTCCTGTATGCCTGCTTATATAGACTCTGTCTGTAGGAGCAAACCATTTTCGTGAACTGGGTGGTGTACGTAATAAACTGGCCACTGAGTGTATATGCAGTCACACGCACATCGGAAAAGGTGGATGGGTGCTCCAGTGCCGTTGGCTGAGTCTGGTTGCCATGGTTACCTGACATTAGTCTGGATGCACAGCCTCCGTCGCTATGGAAGCCAGGCTGGCGCAAAGCCCCAAGAATCCTTCACAAAGGCTTTTCTAAGGCGTGTACTACCAAAGATGTTCCCAAGTTTTTGAGTTAGAGTCCAAGTCTTGTCTCAAGCCTTTCAGGGCCAAGTCTAAGTCAAGTCCCTTTTGGCAATGGCTTTCTGCCTGCTGTCGGTTAGGTCTATAAACCTTGTAAATGATTTGAAGAGACTCCCTTGTTCATTAGTCCATACTTGTATAAAAGAAAGCACATCAGGCACTATTTAAATCAAAATAAATTTCCTTTTAAAATGTAGACAGTTTACATTAATAAAAGTAACTGTACCGGATATGAAAAAAAGCTAACATGACATTTGAAAGTGCATGGTATTTTGTGGCAGACATTGTCTATATTTCACTTCATTCTGTCACACAAACAGAACATCTGTAGGTGAGGGAAGATAAATGACAAGTATAAATGTAAACTAAAATGACTGATAACTGTTCAATAACTGCACTACTAAAGTGTCCTATATATCAAACGGAATGACCTTTATCCCTAAAATATGCTTGAGCTTTGGAAAGTATTTTGCATGGATTCTCCAAAAATCCAAGCAATCAACTTCATTTTCATCAGAAGTTACTTGAACGTAGCGAATAATCTCTGCTCTGACAGATGACTTGATCTTGCTGATCTTGCTGATCTTGTTGCGGTAGCCAGAGAACAATCTGGAGGTTTTGGCAGGTGGTTGTTCTTCTTCTTCTCCACTACTGCTCTCCGTAACGGTGACTTTCCGTGCCTCAGCCAAAACAAGGTAAAAAAAAATTCATACAATTATGTAAATAATCAAGAATATAACAGTATACATTATACATGAAAACAAATCATTATCATTTGAATGCAAGTGACATAGAAAACATTGCATGTTGCAATGTATTGTACCTACCAATCAGACTCTCCTTCAATTCAGCTTTATCTTCATGTGGTATGAGGATATCATGATCAAGCCAGAACAGGCAGAAAGATGGGTCCTGCAGTGCAGCCATTATGTATACATTGTCACCAAATGGAAGTTTTGTTGACTGTTCATCCGAGTGCTCCATTCTGACATTCACAAACACCCCATGGAATCGGCGTTTGAGGGACTGCTGCAGTGCTTTTACTAGACTGACTAGGTGACGACTTGTGCTCAGTATACTTTGCAGATGATAGTTGAGTGACAGTACACAAGGAAGGGCAGCACTGAGAGTCACCACTTTCTCCCCCTGAGTAAGGTCGGTGGCCTGGACAAAAGGGTCCAAAATGTCCACTAGCTCCAATAGCTGGCTCCATTCCCTTGGTGATAAGCAGAGCTCCTTGTGTCCTTGGGCCTCAGGTAGAGTATTGAGGCTTTGTTGATTCAGATTGGTGACTGCTTTAACAAGCCGGAGGATGGAATTCCATCTGGTAGACACAGCAGCAAGGATACAACGATTGGCTCCAAACTCAGCTTCAAATGCTTCTTTCAGACCACAGGTAGTATGTAGTAAGTTGCAAAGTTTAGTTATCTTAGCCATCAGACTGTTTATGATTTTTGTTTCCTTTAGTCCATCTCTAATCACCAGTTGTAATGAATGGGCAAAGCACTGTAAGCGCTGTTGCCTGCAGTTGGTTTGGATAGCTTCAACATCAGCATTGTACTCTTCAACAAATTCTTCCCATAGGCTGGGGTTATCCACATCATCATCATCATCATCATCATGATCATTGCTTGCTTTGGGGAAACAAACTGTGAAGGCCTTTTTCATATTTGCAGCGTTATCACATATGATATCATCTAATTTATGTTTTATGCCAAAATTATCACATATTACTTCAAATGTATCACTGATTCTTTCCCCAGTGTGTGACCCTGTGAATCTATCATAGCTCAACAGCACTGACTCCAAGCACTGACTCCAGTCTGGGAGTTTTTTTCTCTTCCATGGCCATGTAATGGGCCGTTACTCCCATGAAGCCCCTCATGGTCCTGTCAGTCCATATATCTACAGTGACAGACATTGATTCTGTCTTCACTAGGGCACTTTTGATTGTAGCCTTTTTTGTTCAGTGTTAAGTTATGCAGGTGCCTGGTCAACGTGGGCCTACTTACTGGTCTATATTTGTCATCTACCACTGATATGAAATGCCTAAAGTGAGGGTTGTCCACTAAGGACATAGACAGGTTGCAGGAAATGATCAGGTCTTGCAGTATAGCCTCTGTTATGGCCTGCTGCCTGGGGCGGCCCTGGCTGTACACATGGACAACTGTGGTGGTCAAGAATGAGTCAATGCTGCTCTGTCCTTCTGTCCCTGCACTGGCCACCTTTGCTTTGCAGAATTCAGTGAACCTGCAGATGAAAAACATGATGGATAGTTGTTGTTGACTTGAGATGGAAGTACAAGGACACAAACAAATATATATATGGTCTATGGGATTTTTCAGCAGAAATGTCCAAGAAGTTACATGCTTTGAACTCTCGTTTTATACTAAGTTACCTCCTAGGACCAGGCTACAACAGAAAGTATATTACATCTCAGAGTGATATGCATATCGCCGAGATGTAACTTAATAATCTCTGCTAACAAGTAGGCCTAGCTATCTGACAGCCCACCTCTTAACCTTTCAAGAAATATTAGACAGTAATACATTTCCAGTTAGCTAAAATATGACAAACAAGAAAGCTAGCTATATCAAGCTGGCATCTGCTAAACAGGCTATTATTAGTCTAACCACATTGTAACGCTGTTAGCAAGCTAGCCTAACTGACCTTTCGCGGTGAGTTTTCAAATGTCAGATGAAGTTAGATGTAGTTGCGCCAGAATCATTAATGTTAATTCCACACGTTTAGCAAACAGCATTTCGTTTTTTGCCACTGGCATTATACTGCAGGTTCTTGTAACCAAATGTAATAACGAAAGCCTCACCACCTGATGACATTGTTGCTGATTACAATTGTTTAGCTGTAGTACTACAGTGACGTACAAATGACACAGACGTTCTAGAACGCTTTTCAGCCCTCTGTATTAAACTACTATGTTACAATGCCGCCTGTTCCATGTTATCTGACAGAATGCACAACAAAAACGTATCCCAGTACTGACTTGCATTGTTCACGAGTCTCTCATCTAGAGCCCAAGTCAAGTCTCAAGTCAATTGATCACGAGTCTAAGTCAAGTGGCAAGTCATTTTCTTTGCGACTTAAGTGCGACTCGAGGCCGAGTCTCAGGCTCGAGTTTCCATATCTGTGTACTACTCTACCCATCAACCATCTTTAAACCATCTCTCTCTCTCTCTATCACACCATGTCTCTGCTCTCTCCAATCACTCTCTCTCTCTCTCTGTCTCTCTCTCTCCATCTCTCTCTCTCTCTCTCTCTCTCTCTCTCTCTCTCTCTCTCTCTCTCTCTCTCTCTCTCTCTCTCTCTCTCTCTCTCTCTCTCTCTCTCTCTCTCTCTCTCTCTCTCTCTCTCTCTCTCTCTCTCTCTCTCTCTCTCTCTCTCTCTCTCTCTCTCTCTCTCTCTCTCTCTCTCTCTCTCTCTCTCTCTCTCTCTCTCTCTCTCTCTCTCTCTCTCTCTCTCTCTCTCTCTCTCTCTCTCTCTCTCTCTCTCTCTCTCTCTCTCTCTCTCTCTCTCTCTCTCTCTCTCTCTCTCTCTCTCTCTCTTTCTCTCCTAATAACATGGTTATTGATCCAGATATAAAGCCGTGTCCATTTCCTGCTTAGCTTAGTGGGAGTCAGCTGATGCCTGCTCTAACACACACACACACACACACACACACAGAATCACAGTGAAAAGAGGATGGATACACACACACACACACACACACATGCGCACACACACACAAACGCACACACATGCACGCATGGACGCACACACACACACACAGCCGTCACAGTGCAGGGAAAGTTACAATGAGCCTACAGTATGCATCAGCACATAATGAAGGAATGATAAATCAACAAACTGGTTCATTTCCATTCATTCACTTCCAGCCTCATACAGTCAGTGTGTGTGTGTGTGAGTTTGTTTGTTTGTGTGTGCCAAATGAACAGTAGGTTCAGTTAGTAACAGTCTATTGCATAAGTCCAGATTTATGAAACATTAATATTGCTAAAGGGGCTGAAATGATTTGGACTTTAAAGCCTCTTTAATCTTTTCACGGCATGATGGTGATTTCTGGGTGTTTTTCCTCACAAGTCCAATGTGTTAGAGACGAGAGATACGAGAGGAGGTGCTAGCCAGTTAGCTGCTAACACCACACAGACAACTGGGAATGTGTGAGACAGACTCTCTTCTTTGCCTCTCTCTCTTTCTGTCACCCTTTTATCCTTCTCTCTCTACGTCCTTCTTCCTCTCCTTCTCTCTCTGGTAACAGTATCCTGACTGAAGCAGTGACTGACTGCCAGGGCCTCGCCCAAATCAAACAGGAGTCAAACGATCATCCCTCTGACCACAGAGACCCATGCTGGACAGCAGTCAGAGGAAAACCACAGCATATGCTGACTTTTCCTACATGCCTTTTACTGTAATAAGAGAGTGAACTGTGTCTGGATAACCTGTAGATGTACTAAAACCCTCCAACCTTCTAGCCAAGTGCTTGGAAATGCTGGTTCTCACAATTGTATACCGCACCAGGGTTCATGTTTAGAGGCGGTGTTGTAAGGGATGCCGGTACTTAAGCAGTGGAAGATTAGAGTTGATTGTTCTTGTGCTTCTACATCAACCACTGCTCTAACCCCTGTATCTGTTACTTACTGTAGCGCTCAGTAGCCCTCTGTGACAAGCTGTAGCCCTGTACCCTGGCCGTAACTTACTGTAGCTACATAGCCCTGTACCCTGGCTGTAACTTACTATAGCTACGTAGCCCTGTACCCTGGCTGTAACTTACTATAGCTACATAGCCCTGTACCCTGGCTGTAACTTACTGTAGCTACATAGCCCTGTACCCTGGCCGTAACTTACTATAGCTACATAGCCCTGTACCCTGGCTGTAACTTACTATAGCTACATAGCCCTGTACCCTGGCTGTAACTTACTATAGCTACATAGCCCTGTACCCTGGCTGTAACTTACTGTAGCTACATAGCCCTGTACCCTGGCCGTAACTTACTATAGCTACATAGCCCTGTACCCTGGCTGTAACTTACTATAGCTACATAGCCCTGTACCCTGGCTGTAACTTACTATAGCTACATAGCCCTGTACCCTGGCCGTAACTTACTATAGCTACATAGCCCTGTACCCTGGCTGTAACTTACTTTAGCTACATAGCCCTGTACCCTGGCTGTAACTTACTATAGCTACATAGCCCTGTACCCTGGCTGTAACTTACTATAGCTACATAGCCCTGTACCCTGGCTGTAACTTACTATAGCTACATAGCCCTCTGCCCTGGCTGTAACTTACTTTAGCTACATAGCCCTGTACCCTGGCTGTAACTTACTATAGCTACAGAGCCCTGTACCCTGGCTGTAACTTACTATAGCTACATAGCCCTGTACCCTGGCTGTAACTTACTATAGCTACATAGCCCTCTGCCCTGGCTGTAACTTACTATAGCTACATAGCCCTCTGCCCTGGCTGTAACTTACTATAGCTACATAGCCCTCTGCCCTGGCTGTAACTTACTATAGCTACATAGCCCTCTGCCCTGGCTGTAACTTACTATAGCTACATAGCCCTGTACCCTGGCCGTAACTTACTATAGCTACATAGCCCTGTACCCTGGCTGTAACTTACTATAGCTACGTAGCCCTCTGCCCTGGCTGTAACTTACTATAGCTACATAGCCCTGTACCCTGGCTGTAACTTACTATAGCTACATAGCCCTGTACCCTGGCTGTAACTTACTATAGCTACATAGCCCTCTGCCCTGGCTGTAACTTACTATAGCTACATAGCCCTCTGCCCTGGCTGTAACTTACTATAGCTACATAGCCCTGTACCCTGGCTGTAACTTACTATAGCTACATAGCCCTGTACCCTGGCTGTAACTTACTATAGCTACATAGCCCTGTACCCTGGCTGTAACTTACTATAGCTACATAGCCCTGTACCCTGGCTGTAACTTACTATAGCTACGTAGCCCTCTGCCCTGGCTGTAACTTACTATAGCTACATAGCCCTGTACCCTGGCTGTAACTTACTATAGCTACATAGCCCTCTGCCCTGGCTGTAACTTACTATAGCTACATAGCCCTGTACCCTGGCTGTAACTTACTATAGTTACATAGCCCTGTACCCTGGCTGTAACTTACTATAGCTACATAGCCCTGTACCCTGGCTGTAACTTACTATAGCTACATAACCCTCTGCCCTGGCTGTAACTTACTATAGCTACATAGCCCTGTACCGTGGCTGTAACTTACTATAGCTACATAGCCCTCTACCCTGGCTGTAACTTACTATAGCTACATAGCCCTGTACCCTGGCTGTAACTTACTATAGCTACATAGCCCTCTGCCCTGGCTGTAACTTACTATAGCTACATAGCCCTCTGCCCTGGCTGTAACTTACTTTAGCTACATAGCCCTGTACCCTGGCTGTAACTTACTATAGCTACATAGCCCTGTACCCTGGCTGTAACTTACTATAGCTACATAGCCCTCTACCCTGGCTGTAACTTACTATAGCTAAATAGCCCTGTACCCTGGCTGTAACTTACTATAGCTACATAGCCCTGTACCCTGGCTGTAACTTACTATAGCTACGTAGCCCTCTGCCCTGGCTGTAACTTACTATAGCTACATAGCCCTGTACCCTGGCTGTAACTTACTATAGCTACATAGCCCTCTGCCCTGGCTGTAACTTACTATAGCTACATAGCCCTGTACCCTGGCTGTAACTTACTATAGTTACATAGCCCTGTACCCTGGCTGTAACTTACTATAGCTACATAGCCCTGTACCCTGGCTGTAACTTACTATAGCTACATAACCCTCTGCCCTGGCTGTAACTTACTATAGCTACATAGCCCTGTACCCTGGCTGTAACTTACTATAGCTACATAGCCCTCTGCCCTGGCTGTAACTTACTATAGCTACATAGCCCTCTGCCCTGGCTGTAACTTACTATAGCTACATAGCCCTCTGCCCTGGCTGTAACTTACTATAGCTACATAGCCCTCTGCCCTGGCTGTAACTTACTATAGCTACATAGCCCTCTGCCCTGGCTGTAACTTACTATAGCTACATAGCCCTGTACCCTGGCTGTAACTTACTATAGTTACATAGCCCTGTACCCTGGCTGTAACTTACTATAGCTACATAGCCCTGTACCCTGGCTGTAACTTACTATAGCTACATAACCCTCTGCCCTGGCTGTAACTTACTATAGCTACATAGCCCTGTACCCTGGCTGTAACTTACTATAGCTACATAGCCCTCTGCCCTGGCTGTAACTTACTATAGCTACATAGCCCTCTGCCCTGGCTGTAACTTACTATAGCTACATAGCCATGTACCCTGGCTGTAATTTACTATAGCTATGGGCGGCAGGTAGCTTAGTGGGTAAGAGCGTTGTGCCAGTAGCCGAAAGGTCGCTGGTTCTAATCCCTGAGCCGACTAGGTGAAAAATCTGTCGATGTGCCCTTAAGCAAGGCACTTAACCCTAATTGCTCATGTAAGTCGCTCTGGATAAGAGCGACCTACATAGCCCTCTACCCTGGCTGTAACTTACTATAGCTACATAGCCCTCTACCCTGGCTGTAACTTACTATAGCTACATAGCCCTCTACCCTGGCTTTGACTTACTATATCTACATAGCCCTCTACCCTGGCTGGTTGTGTTGAAAGCTGCTTACCAGAGGAAAACTCAGTCTGTTAAAGCTGATCTAGTCATCAGTTAGAGAGGAGAAATCTGACCAGGGATCACACACCAGAAATGGCATATTATTATTACTGGGGATGGAGGGAGAGATGGATGGATAAAGCAGTTACAGCACAAGCTGAATGTATCTGACTCCATCTGCCGATGGATCACCAACTTCCTGACCAACAGGACACAGCACGTTAAGATTGGAAAACATCTTTCAGACTCCCTATCTCTCAGCATGGGGGCGCCGCAGGGTTAATGCTCCCCCCTCCTCTATTCACTAAACACCAATGACTGCACCTCCAACAACCCATCTGTCAAACATCTCAAGTTTGCTGATGACACCTCCCTGGTCGGTCTCATCTCCGACGGTACTGTGGAGAGGTTTGACTGCCTGGTGGCCTGGTGGAATCACAACAACCTGGAACTCAACACAGTCAAAACCATGGAGATGGTGGTTGACTTCAGGAAATGCCCCCCACCAACTAGGCAAGTCAGTTAAGAACAAATTCTTATTTACAATGACGGCCTACATCGGCCAAACCCGGACGATGCTGGGCCAATTGTGGGCCGCCCTATGGGACTCCCAATCATGGCCGGTTGTGATACAGCCTGGAATCGAACACTGAGATGAAGTGCCTTAGACCACTGCACCAGATTGATGGCTCAGCCGTCAGCACGGCCATGCCATTCAAATTCCTGGGGACCATCATCTCCCACAACTTTAAGTAGGAGGACAACATCACAATGGTGACCAAGAAGGATCGACAGAGGATGTACTATCTGCGCCAGCTGGAGAAACTCCAACTCTCTCTGACAATTCTGGTTCGGTTCTACACGTCCATCATTGAGTCCATCCTCACCTCTTCTATCCCCGTCTGGTTTGGGTCTGCGTCTGCTCGCTACAAGGGCAAACTGCAGCGCCTCCAGGACAAGGAAGCGTGCAGGTAAGATCATCGCCGACCCTGCCCACCCCGGACACCCCATCTATTAAAGACTCCGCTCTGGTAGACGGTTTAGATTAATCATGACCAAAACCGCCCGCCACTTTCTTCCTCCATGATGTGGCCCTCATCAACCGGCCATCGGGCTCATAGGGATTAAGTGACTTTGCATTAGGCCAATTACTGCACCTTGTCATCAATGACTTGAAATACTAATCTGCACTTTATTGTACACCTTCGCACACCACTGTATATGCACTGTTTATACTGTATTTGCCATGGCAGCATCCCTCCCTCTGCTTATATAGATATACCCCCTCTGTAAATGGTATATTCCCACTGTAATCAGCCTATACTCCAGAGTTTTATGTTTTATGTTTACTGTACCGACATTGTATATTCTGTACAGATGTAAGATCTTAATTTGATCACTCTTTTGTTGCTGAGAATGTTCCTGCACAGCAGGAAATGCAAACTTGTAGTGTATTTGAGTTTTAAAAAGTATTCTAAAGTTTGTAATTTCCACTTTGAAATGTCAGACTTGATTTGCCCTAATGAAAAATGTATCAACCCCTACAAAAATGTCCATTCATTATCATCCACATATTAATTCACATTTCCTGTTGCTGAAGGATTATTGTCCTGCTGTAGCAAACTGGCTCAAATTAAGATCCTACATCTGTATGATGTTGACTTGTGTCTGTATTCTGTTTGTCTATTGTCTATTACTGGCAGCAACTTCACACTAAAGCAAATTCTGGGTATGTGTAAATGTACTTGGCGAATAAAGGTGATTCTGATTCTGATACAACAGCCAGACATAACCATGTTTGATAACAAAGATAGTGCTGAAGACAAAAGACACTGCACAGAATATCTGAACTTGTGTCTCTGAGCACTCTGCAACCATGACGACAGTGGCCATATCAGGGAAGGATGCTCCAAGGCACCATGGGAGCTCCGAGCGTTAACGAGGAGAGGAGGAGAGAAGGAAGAGGGGAAGAGGAGGAGCGACGGGCAGAGAGAAGCGAGAAAAGGGCAGGCAGAAAGAACAAACAGCCACGGTCACTGCCACAAACAAGCTACAGCCACAAAACACACACACACACACACACACTCACTCACTCACTCACTCACTCACTCACTCACTCACTCACTTACTCACTCACACACACAAACAAGGCCACCGCTGCAGCCCTCAGAGACAAACAAAACACAACAACACCACTGTCATCACCCCAGCAGTCTTGGCAAGCTTCTTTACAAGCCATCAATGCCTCCTCCTCTCTTTCCTTCTCTCCTCTGTCCTCTCTTCTCCTCCTCTCTCCTCTGCTCCTCCTTCCTCATCACCCTATCAGAACGTTGACTGCACAGCTAACACATTAACATTCTACCCCTGCCCTTCTGCAAGGACAACCATTCACAGCTGGCACATACGTAGAAACACAATGTATAGAACAGGACAGACATGGGTGTCTATTCCATAGGATAGAGAGTTACATTCATTCTGTACATCACATTTCTATCTGTACATCTATCTGCAATCCCATCAAAGACCCTGCTCTCTAATAAACACAAGGATGTACTACTGGTAGCAGGGAATAAAACACAGCAAATATCTACTATATAGGGAATATGATAATGAATGAAGTCATTTGAGATGCAGACGTAGTAAAGTAGATACAGGAGGACACATCTTAAATAGTGCCAGGCCAAAACCAGCTTGACTGTGCTGTTGTGTCATTACTGCACATTGGCTGTGCTCCTCACTACTGCACATTGGCTGTGCTCCTCACTACTGCACATTGGCTGTGCTCCTCACTACTGCACATTGGCTATGCTCCTCACTACTGCACAATGCATTAGAGCAGGGGTTCTTAGACTTCTTCAGCTCAAGACCCAAATGAGAAACTGTCCATCCTCCAACGAACCAAATGAAGAAGAAATAGTGTGTGATCATAGATGTATTCTCATAACTAGCGATACCTCTCACATGCCCAGGGCCCACTTTGGGTCCTGACCCATAGTTTAAGAGACCATGCATTAGAGTATTACAGCTTCCCCAGTGGTACCCTATCCAGCCCAGCCTAGCATAGCGTCACAGTAACCAACCCAGTGGTCCCCAGTACATTGTACAGTACAGTAACCTACCTGACTTTAAACTCCTGCGCTGTGACCTGGACCTGGGCTCCAGCAGACACAGCCTCAGTACAGTAGATCTGAGGGAAGTAGAACCGGTGAGACTGCACGTTTATATCCATGGTACTAGGCAGCTACCGCTCATCAGACGCACAGCACAACCCTGCTACGGGAAAGATGGAAGGATTTCTCTCGTTTCTCTGTGTCTCTTTTCCTTTTTCTTTCCTTTCCCCTGATCTGTCCGTTCCAGGCTGTGGTGTTCGTTAATGAGAGAGTTCTAAGGTTAGCGATGGCATCCCAGTCACCCTCTCTCTGGGGTTGTCGTGGATTCACAGTCACAGGAACAGCGCGATACAGCCAGGCATCCCCCTCTCCTCTCTTCATGCAGAGTCACTCAATCACTTCTGCTGGCTCCTCACAGACATACTAACCTATTTCCCTAGTAGCAACACAGCCATACATGGAGCGGAAAGTAAATACATTAATAAATACAAATAAAAGAACAAAGACGCTTCCAATGAGAACTCCTTAAGAAAAAAAAGACATCCTCTTCCACAGCAGGGATATTTTAGAAAAAGGAGAGAACATAAAAGAGAAAGAGAGAGAAAAAGAGATGAAATGAACAATGCTAAAGCAGCCCTCAGTCGAGTCTGAGAGCACTGAATGAGAGACGAGAGCCCTTTGGTTTTTTGACCTTTGAGGGAAGAGAGAGAGAGAGAGATTCCCGGTGCTGTGAGGCGTTGCCCTCACACTGCCTCTCTCCTCTGTGTGTCTCACTGGATTACCGCCTCACTGGATTAATTTTCCATTAGCGCAAATCAAGTCTGAAATTTTAAAGTGGAAATTACAAACTTTAAAAGCCTTTTTAAAACTCAAATACACTACAAGTTTGCATTTCCTGCCGTGCAGGAAAATGCTCAGCAATAAAAGAGCGATCAAATTAAGATCCTACATCTGTACTGAACACCCTGCATTTTTCTAAGACACACAACCATTATATTATTTCACTGCTTACTATTATTAAAAACATACATTTTTTCAGTCAATGTCAGTGTGATTGAAAGAAGAATCTATGTCAAAACCTGCAGTAAAAGCACTGATCAGTTCTATAAATAAGGGTCCAGATTACTGTAGCGGTTAGATTATATACAGCGCCCTCCATAATTATTGGGACAGTGAAGCATTTCTTCTTCATTTGGCTCTATACTCCAAAGGTTTGGATTTGAAATCAAACAATGATTGAAGTGTCTGCACTTTAACAATGGTTAAAGTGCAGACAATCAGCTTTAATTTGAGGGTATTTTCATCCATATCGGGTGAACCGTTTAGAAATTACAAAAGTATTGGGACAAATTCAATTATATGTGTATTAAAGTAGTAAAAAGTTGACTACAAATTTGTTGGATGCATTGTATATGGTTTTACTGGAGAGCTCCATCATCTGCTGCTCCAATATCAGACCACTACACTAAATCCCTCTGATACTGGATGTCAGGCTTAGATGGGTGGCCACCACCCTTCTTTAAGAAGAGATGGGGGAGATAGACATCATAATTTCATTCTATAGATTCCCATCTCTTTCTACAGTATTCAAGTGGTAGAGTAGCACTCCTCTTGTTACAATCACATCTGTCCTGGACCATTTGATTCTTATTGGTGGATAATGAATCACATCTGTCCTGGACCATTTTGATTCTTATTGGTGATTAATTAATCACATCTGTCCTGGACCATTTTGATTCTTATTGGTGATTAATTAATCACATCTGTCCTGGACCATTTGATTCTTATTGGTGATTAATGAATCACATCTGTCCTGGACCATTTGATTCTTATTGATGATTAATGAATCACATCTGTCCTGGACCATTTGATTCTTATTGATGATTAATTAATCACATCTGTCCTGGACCATTTGATTCTTATTACTGATTAATTAAATCACATCTGTCCTGGACCATTTGATTCTTATTGATGATTCATTAATCACATCTGTCCTGGACCATTTGATCCTTATTGGTGGATAATGAATCACATCTGTCCAGGACCATTTGATTCTTATTGGTCATCAATGAATCACATTTGCCCTGGACCATTTGATTCTTATTGGTGATCAATGAATCACATCTGCCCTGGACCATTTGATTCTTATTGGTGATTGTTGTGATCTAACCAGGAATGTTTCTGACCACTAGAAGCAGTTAATTCACCAGTATATTGTGATTCTCATAAATACATATACACAGATGTAGTATATTAAACTCTGATACTGGTGCTCTATTGGAATTGAACCATTGGCTACCAGTCGTTTTGTAAATGTAAATGTAACTGTGGACTGAGTCTGTTGTTGTGTGTGATGAGGGACTGAGTCTGTTGTTGTGTGTGATGAAGGACTGAGTCTGTTGTTGTGTGTGACGAGGGACTGAGTCTGTTGTTGTGTGTGACGAGGGACTGAGTCTGTTGTTGTGTGTGACGAGGGACTGAGTCTGTTGTTGTGTGTCACGAGGGACTGAGTCTGTTGTTGTGTGTGATGAGGGACTGAGTCTGTTGTTGTGTGTGACGAGGGACTGAGTCTGTGGTGTGTGTGACGAGGGACTGAGTCTGTTGTTGTGTGTGACGAGGGACTGAGTCTGTTGTTGTGTGTGACGAGGGACTGAGTCTGTTGTTGTGTGTGACGAGGGACTGAGTCTGTTGTTGTGTGTCACGAGGGACTGAGTCTGTTGTTGTGTGTCACGAGGGACTGAGTCTGTTGTTGTGTGTCACGAGGGACTGAGTCTGTTGTTGTGTGTGTTCTGAGGAGAAGCTCATGTGAATAAAACAGAGGCTCCTCCCTCACCAAACTGCTCCCCTGACAATAGAAGGCTCCTGTAATAAATGTCTTGGTCTCAAGCCACACACATACAGACACACTACAGAAGCTAGGGATCAGCTAGAAATACAACATCTCAACCATATTGGTCCAAGCTGAGCAAATCCTTCAGTCCAGCCTGCCATCTTTTCTCTTTATTGACCTAGCAGCAGTACAACAACATTTCAACCATACTGGTCTTTGTCAGAGTTTCGTATCCAAGCTGAGCAGACAATCCCTCTGTCAGTCTGCCATTCTTTCTCTTTATTTATTGAGCTAGTAGTGATACAACAACATGTTGGACCAAGCTGATCACTGAGCATCCTAACCTTTTCTCAGAGGGGAGTCTGTGTCCAATCAGAACCAAGTGATCTGTGACTGCTGACACATTGAACTCTCTGCGTGAAGGCAATGGGTCTAAAGACATGATCTAGTCTTTACTAGTGTGTGTGTGTGTGTGTCTGGTGGACACCCATAGGGCAGCAAGTGTTTCTATGAGTAATGACAGAAGGACAGGGATGAAGGGGGAGATGAAGAGAAAATAACAGATCTACAGATAGGCTATGGAGATAAAGGGACGGAGACAAATACTAAGAGAAAAAAACATGGTAGAGATAAAGAGAGCGAGCGAGCGAGAGAGTAAAGCCCTTAAGTTGAATTGAGAGAGAGACAGAGAGAGAGAATCAACCAAAGAAAAACGGAGAGTACACAGTGGAAGAATACCTGACCCAAAATGAAGAAACTCCTTGACTATGTACAGCCTCAGTGAGAATAGCCTTGCTATTGAGAGAGGTAGCCATAGGAGAAGACAGGCTGTGTACACACTGCCCACAAAATGAGGTGGAAACAGCTGCACTTCCTAACCTCCTACCAAATGTATGACCACATTAGAGACACATACAGTGGGGGAAAAAAGTATTTAGTCAGCCACCAATTGTGCAAGTTCTCCCACTTAAAAAGATGAGAGAGGCCTGTAATTTTCATCATAGGTACACGTCAACTATGACAGACAAATTGAGAAAAAAAATCCAGAGAATCACATTGTAGGATTTTTAATGAATTTATTTGCAAATTATGGTGGAAAATAAGTATTTGGTCACCTACAAACAAGCAAGATTTCTGGCTCTCACAGACCTGTAACTTCTTCTTTAAGAGGCTCCTCTGTCCTCCACTCGTTACCTGTATTAATGGCACCTGTTTGAACTTGTTATCAGTATAAAAGACACCTGTCCACAACCTCAAACAGTCACACTCCAAACTCCACTATGGCCAAGACCAAAGAGCTGTCAAAGGACACCAGAAACACAATTGTAGACCTGCACCAGGCTGGGAAGACTGAATCTGCAATAGGTAAGCAGCTTGGTTTGAAGAAATCAACTGTGGGAGCAATTATTAGGAAATGGAAGACATACAAGACCACTGATAATCTCCCTCGATCTGGGGCTCCACGCAAGATCTCACCCCGTGGGGTCAAAATTATCACAAGAACGGTGAGCAAAAATCCCAGAACCACACGGGGGGACCTAGTGAATGACCTGCAGAGAGCTGGGACCAAAGTAACAAAGCCTACCATCAGTAACACACTACGCCGCCAGGGACTCAAATCCTGCAGTGGCAGATGTGTCCCCTGCTTAAGCCAGTACATGTCCAGGCCCGTCTGAAGTTTGCTAGAGTGCATTTGGATGATCCAGAAGAGGATTGGGAGAATGTCATATGGTCAGATGAAACCAAAATAGAACTTTTTGGTAAAAACTCAACTCGTCGTGTTTGGAGGACAAATGCTGAGTTGCATCCAAAGAACACCATACCTACTGTGAAGCATGGGGGTGGAAACATCATGCTTTGGGGCTGTTTTTCTGCAAAGGGACCAGGACGACTGATCCGTGTAAAGGAAAGAATGAATGGGGCCATGTATCGTGAGATTTTGAGTGAAAACCTCCTTCCATCAGCAAGGGCATTAAAGATGCATGACAATGATCCCAAACACACCGCCCGGGCAACGAAGGAGTGGCTTCGTAAGAAGCATTTCAAGGTCCTGGAGTGGCCTAGCCAGTCTCCAGATCTCAACCCCATAGAACATCTTTGGAGGGAGTTGAAAGACTGTGTTGCCCAGCGACAGCCCCAAAACATCACTGCTCTAGAGGAGATCTGCATGGAGGAATGGGCCAAAATACCAGCAACAGTGTGTGAAAACCTTGTGAAGACTTACAGAAAACGTTTGACCTGTGTCATTGCCAACAAAGGGTATATAACAAAGTATTGAGAAACGTTTGTTATTGACCAAATACTTATTTTCCACCATAATTTGCAAATAAATTCATTAAAAATCCTACAATGTGATTTTCTGGAATTTTTTTTCTCATTTTGTCTGTCATAGTTGACGTGTACCTATGATGAAAATTACAGGCCTCTCATCTTTTTAAGTGGGAGAACTTGCACAATTGGTGGCTGACTAAATACTTTTTTTCCCCACTGTAGTTCCCACAGATCACACCCACAAATAATTATAAAACAAATCAAACATTGATAAACTCCCACATCTGTTAGACGAAATAACGCAATGTGCAATCACACAGCAAGATTTGTGGCCCATTGCCATGAGAAAAGGGCAATAAGTGGAGCACAAACAACATTTTAAATACCACTAATATTTATCTGTTTATTTATCTTCCCCCACTGTTCGTACTACCACTATTTGCACATTGCTAAAACAGTGTACTGATAATATGACACTTGAAATGTCTATCTTTTTGAGTGCAAAGTTTACTGTTAACTTCTAATCGTTTTTGATTGATGTTGTTAAATTTGTTTCTTCTCACTTTTATTTGTTGCTTATTTCACTTGCATTGGCAACGTAAACATGTTTCACATGCCAATAAAGCCCCATTGAAATGAATTGAAAGAGAGGGCGAGAGAATAGGTTAGAAAGGGAAAGACAGGCAAACCGACAGATGGAGAAACAGGTAGAGAGCGCGGAAAGCCAGGATAGACATGGGGGGAGGGAGAGAGAGAGGGAGAGGGAGAGGGAGAGGGAGAGAGAGAGAGAGAGAGAGAAGAAAAAACCCTGCCATGGTTTGGTTGCATACTGGGCCCCTCCCCCCACCTCGCTCTCTGTCTTTCTCTCTCGCCAAAGCAACTCTCCAGACCTGAACCCAATAGAAAATATTTTGGAGGGAGCTGAAAGTCCGTATTGCCCAGCGACAGCCCCGAAACCTTAAGGATCTGGAGAAGGTCTGTATGGAGGAGTGGGCCAAAATCCCTGCTGCAGTGTGTGCAAACCTGGTCAAGACCTACAGGAAACGTATGATCTCTGTAATTATTATTATTATTTATTATTATAATTGCAAACAAAGGTTTCTGTACCAAATATTAAGTTCTGCTTTTCTGATGTATCAAATACTTATGTCATGCAATAAAATGCAAATGAATTACTTAAAAATCATACAATGTGATTTTCTGGATTTTTGTTTTAGATTCCGTCTCTCACAGTTGAAGTGTACCTATGATAAAAAATTACAGACCTCTACATACTTTGTAAGTAGGAAAACCTGCAAAATCGGCAGTGTATCAAATACTTGTTCTCCCTACTGTATATACAGTGAGGGAAAAAAGTATTTGATCCCCTGCTGATTTTGTACGTTTGCCCACTGACAAAGACATGATCAGTCTATAATTTTAATGGTAGGTTTATTTGAACAGTGATAGACAGAATAACAAAAAAAAATCCAGAAAAACGCATGTATTTTTGCAAATGATTTGCATTTTAAATGAGGGAAATAAGTATTTGACCCCTCTGCAAAACATGACTTAGTACTTGGTGGCAAAACCCTTGTTGGCAATCACAGAGGTCAGACGTTTCTTGTAGTTGGCCACCAGGTTTGCACACATTTCAGGAGGGATTTTGTCCCACTCCTCTTTGCAGATCTTCTCCAAGTCATTAAGGTTTCGAGGCTGACGTTTTGGCAACTCGAACCTTCAGCTCCCTCCACAGATTTTCTATGGGATAAGGTCTGGAGACTGGCTAAGCCACTCCAGGACCTTAATGTGCTTCTTCTTGAGCCACTCCTTTGTTGCCTTAGCCGTGTGTTTTGGGTCATTGTCATGCTGGAATACCCATCCACGACCCATTTTCAATGCCCTGGCTGAGGGAAGGAGGTTCTCACCCAAGATTTGACGGTACATGGCCCCGTCCATCGTCCCTTTGATGCGGTGAAGTTGTCCTGTCCCCTTAGCAGAAAAACACCCCCAAAGCATAATGTTTCCACCTCCATGTTTGACGGTGGGGATGGTGTTCTTGGGGTCATAGGCAGCATTCCTCCTCCTCCAAACACGGCGAGTTGAGTTGATGCCAAAGAGCTCCATTTTGGTCTCATCTGACCACAACACTTTCACCCAGTTCTCCTCAGAATCATTCAGATGTTCATTGGCAAACTTCAGATGGGCCTGTATGTGTGCTTTCTTGAGCAGGGGGACCTTGTGGGCGCTGCAGGATTTCAGTCCTTCACGGCGTAGTGTGTTACCAATTGTTTTCTTGGTGACTATGGTCCCAGCTGCCTTGAGATCATTGACAAGATCCTCCCGTGTAGTTCTGGGCTGATTCCTCACCGTTCTCATGATCATTGCAACTCCACGAGGTGAGATCTTGCATGGAGCCCCAGGCCGAGGGAGATTGACAGTTATTTTGTGTTTCTTCCATTTGCGAATAATTGCACCAACTGTTGTCACCTTCTCACCAAGCTGCTTGGCGATGGTCTTGTAGCCCATTCCAGCCTTGTGTAGGTCTACAATCTTGTCCCTGACATCCTTGGAGAGCTCTTTGGTCTTGGCCATGGTGGAGAGTGTGGAATCTGATTGATTGATTGCTTCTGTGGACAGGTGTCTTTTATACAGGTAACAAGCTGAGATTAGGAGCACTCCCTTTAAGAGTGTGCTCCTAATCTCAGCTCGTTACCTGTATAAAAGACACCTGGGAGCCAGAAATCTTTCTGATTGAGAGGGGGTCAAATACTTATTTCCCTCATCAAAATGCAAATCAATTTATAACATTTTTGACATGTGTTTTTCTGGATTTTGTTGTTGTTTTTCTGTCTCTCACTGTTCAAATAAACCTACCATTAAAATTATAGACTGATCATTTCTTTGTCAGTGGCCAAACATACAAAATCAGCAGGGGATCAAATACTTTTTTCCCTCACTGTATACAGCAGGGTTCTTCAATTCCGGTCCTGGAGGGCCGAAACACCTCTGTTTTTCATCCTCTCCGTCTAATCAGGGGCTAATTCAGACCTGGGACACCAGGTGAGTGCAATTAACTACCAGGTAGAAATAAAAAACAGAAGTGTTTCGGCCCTCCAGGACCAGAATTGAAGAACCCTGGTATACAGTTTTGTAACAATGTGCAAATAGTTAAAGTACAAATGGGAAAATAAATAAACATAAATATGGGTTGTATTTACAATAGTGTTTGTTCTTCACTGGTTGCCCTTTTCTTGTGGCAACAGGTCACAAATATTGCTGCTGTGATGGCACACTGTGGGTTTTCACCCAGTAGATAAGGGAGTTTATCAAAATTGGGTTTATTTTTGAATTCTTTGTGGATCTCTGTAAAGCTTTCCTTAAGTTTGGGTCAGTCACAGTGGTCAGGTATTCTGTCACTGTGTACTCTCTGTTTAGGGCCAAATAGCATTCTAGTTTTTGAATGCACCAATTTGTAAGTCGCTCTGGATAAGAGCGTCTGCTAAATGACGTAAATGTAAATGTAGTTAGCTCTGTTTTTTTGTTAATTCTTTCCAATGTGTCAAGTAATTCTCTTTTTGTTTTCTCATGATTTGGCTGGGTCTAATTGTGTTGTTGTTGTTGCTGGGGCTCTGTGGAGTCTGTTTGTGTTTGTCTCTCTCAGGTTAGTGGTTGGCTGCAGATTGCATTCTAATCCTTAAAGAGACACACCTCCATTTGTGAGAGAGGGTCTGTATTTGTGTGTGTGTGTGTGTGTGTGTGTGTGTGTGTGTGTGTGTGTGTGTGTGTGTGTGTGTGTGTGTGTGTGTGTGTGTGGTGTGTGTGTGTGTGTGTGTGTGTGTGTGTGTGTGTGTGTGCGTGCGTGTGTGCATGCGTTTGTCCTGGCAGCTGTCTCTAAGCTGATCTCTGGACAGGTTCAACGGCGCTCTCCAATGTCAGAGACCGGTGAGCCATGGAATTGGACAGGAGTGACAGCTGCAGCAGCCAATCAGATCCATCAATCAAACCCCTACCACAGCTGATTTTTCAAGAGCTCTCACATGGGGGAGGGGCGACGTCAGGTTTAGAGCAGAAGCCTTTTGCTTGTGCTGTTAAATCCACATACAGAAACCTTAATTCCTATCTGCTTCATTCATTCTCCCACCACTGTATTAATGGCCTGGTTCTACACTCACTGGAACCCAAAAGGGTTCTCCTATGGGGAGAGCCGAAGAACAGCAATTTTTTCTAAGAGTATAGGAGTGTGTTGCATGATGAGCCCATGTGACTATGTGGAGATAGTCATTTGGGAGTCACACTCCCTGTCATACAAACACAAACACAAACAAACACACACACTCATACACACAGACCATCACTGCTGTGAATGACACTGCATCAATACCTCTGTCACTGTCAATCACATCGCTAATCAAGACGTAGTCATCACAGGCGCAGCGTTACGGACACACATATACACAGCTTGAGAAATTAATCATTAAATGATAGCCTCACTTTACGAAGACAAAACAAAGTGTACAAAATAGTTCTGCGGCTGTCCTCATAGGATAACCCTTTTAGGTTCCAAGTATAACCATTTCTGGTTCCAGGTAGAACTTTTTTGGATTCCATGTAGAACCCTCTGTGGAAAGGGTTCTACATGGAACCCAAAAGGGTTCTACCTGGAACCAAAATGGTTCTACTTGGAACCAAAAGGGGTTCTTCAAAGGGTTCTCCTATGGGGACAGCCAGGGAAACCCTTTAAGGTTCTAGATAGCACCTTTTTTCCTAAGAGTGTACAAAGTGTTTGTTATCAAGGCTGTTCAATTAGAGCTACTACTGTCTCAAAGCACTACACAATGACATCGAACGGACAGAGTGTGGGAAAGGAGGAGAAATGGCAGCCTTACCCATAATCGTCCAATGAGTACATGGCCTCGGAGAGAAAGAGGAGAGGAGGAGAGGATAGAGAGGAGGAAGAGGAGGAAGAGAGATACGAATCTGACAACTGTCAAGCAGGAGGCACATGCCACTCCTCTCACCCCTGACACATACAGAGAGAGAGAGAGGGAGAGATAAAGGAGACGAAGAGAGACAGGAAGTGAAGGAGGGAGTCTAAAGATCTGTGACGTCCCCTGTCTTCTTGGGTAACTCAGACAAGCTCATCCTCTCAGGGGATTGAACGGCAGTGGCACACACACACACAAACTGAAAGACACACTCTCTCCCTCTTTCTCTCTCTCTGATACATAGGCATACAGTAGAGGCTGAATCACACAAGCTGATCTTTTTAATTACCACACACACTGCAGGGAGCTGGCAGAGGGTATGTAGGAAAAGTGTGTGTGTGTGTGTTTGGTTTTACTGGAGACCAGAAGTCCTCACAAGGATAGTAAAACAAGGAACATTCAGACAAGTGGGGACAATTCGCTGGTCCCCAAAAGGAAAAAGGCTATTTCAAATCAAGTCTGGGAAGCTATTTGGTTAACTATTTAGCAGTCATATGGCTTAGGGGTAGAAGCTGTTCAGGGTGCTGTTGGTTCCAGACTTGGTGCATCGGTACCGCTTGTCATGCGGTAACAGAGAGCAGTCTATAACTTGGGTGGCTGGAGTCTTTGACTAATTTAACGGCCTTCCTCAGATACCGCCTGGTGTAGAGGTCCTGGATGGCATGTAGCTCAGCCCCAGTGATGTACTGAGCTGTATGAACACCCTCTGTAGCGCTTTGCGGTCGGATGCCAAGCAGTTGCCATACCAAGCGATGATGCAGCCAGTCAAGATGCTCTCAATGGTGCAGCTGTAAAACTTTTTGAGGATCTGAGGGCCCATGCCAAATCTTTTCAGCCACCTGAGGGGGTTTGACCCGCTCCACTACAGCCCCGTCGATGTGAATGGTGGCGTGCTCGGTAGGGCTGTGATGGTCTTGGAATTTGAGCTTACGTAATTGGCCAGGTCAATGTACATGGTCTCCCGAGTGGCGCAGCGGTCTAAGGCACTGCATCTCAGCGCTTGAGGCGTCACTACAGACCCCCTGGTTCGATTCCAGGCTGTATCACAACCGGCCGTGATTGGGAGTCCCGTAGGGCGGCGCACAATTGGCCCAGCGTCGTCCGGGTTTGGCCGGTGTAGGCCGTCATTGTAAATAAGAATTTGTTCTTAACTGACTTGCCTAGTTAAATAAAATAAAAAAATAAAAGTGGTCAAAAACGTAACCGTTCAGGAGGGAGGGGGCGTCCAAAAAGGAGAGGTCACAATTCTGTTTGTACACTTGTTTACATGGATATGCTTCTTAATAAAACCTATGTGAAACAAGCCATTACACTTCATAATTATCATGGCATTTAATTATTATTAATGTTATTACTTACTAAATATTAATCAACAAATTAAGAAATGCCAGGTTGGAAAGGATCAATCCCATTTTCTTATTGACAACATTAACGGAGTCAAAATAAAGATATATGCCTACCTTGTCCTTGTCTGTTGGCTTTTTTGCATGTAAAAACATTAAATACAGATCTTATTTAGATGCACAAAACCATTCAAACGAAGTCCGATGGGTTTTCTCCCACTTTTCCCGAAATATTCGCATAACGTCACAAACCCTGCTGCTGTGGTCATTCGATGGCAGTGGCATTGGCATATGTTCTTCAAAGAGAGGAGGCTGTAATGAGAGAAATAATGTAGCCTAAGCTACTGAAAATAGGTATTTTACAAGATTAAATCATGACAGGAGTGTTTGATTCCAGACAGGCTACTTTAGGAAACATTCTGAATGGACATATAGGCCTATGAGAGAATCAGCTGACTCACACGGGAACACGCCCGTAAAAGCACCTGTCAATCAAAGCCAACAGCTTATGTCAGACACAAGAGCAAATATTTCTCCTTTCCTTAAAATGTATTAAAAAACATAGGCCTACCTTCTGATTATCGAGGGGGAGAGTGTTGGAAAGATTTTTCAAATACTGTGAGGAACTATTATCATTTGAATGGCTCCAACATGGGCATTCATAAAAGTGCATTGCGGGCCGACACTGTATAGCCTAGGCTACTATTCTGCTTTGCGGGGACAGGAGGGCGGCAAAATGTTTTGTCTATCCTAGGGCAGCATATCTGCCAGGGCCGGGCCTGATCCGCATTGATTAGTCCATAAATTATATCAAATTATACCATGCCAGGTTGGAGGTGATTGGAGCATTGTCCATTTGACACAACATTAGCACATTATAGGCCTCAGAGCTAGAACAACCTTATCGACTGCTGTTGAATAATTACTGAATAGTCAGACACATCCAACCCTTTTAAAAGGCAGATGTATTTATTTACTTGCAAGCAATGAAAATGTTCATTGTATAAAAGGGGGGGGGGGGTCGGAGAGTAAAGGAGGGCAATTAAAAGAAAATCAAATTCAGAAAGACTTGATTACCTCTGACTCTCTTCTCTGTGGATTATTCTGACACAATACACTGCAACAGCCTACACTGCCTAGCATCGCACTGCCTTAAAGGCTCTGCATGGTCATTCCGACATCTGCAGTGGCTGTACAGCATTTACTGTGATGCGGCCTCCGCAGAAGTCAGAGCAAATATCATTTTTGCGCTTCTCAGAGCAGAGCAGAGCTGTTGTGAAGGAAGTTGTGAAGGAAGTGAGTTTGTATTTATACCGGACCTCCCACGCCCACCTACCGTCAACCAATATACGGAACCCTCCCCATTGTTAAAACATTTGGGAGACGCACGTCGATGCGGTACGGAGCTTGATTTGGCCTCGGCAAGCCTCCAGAGGTCAATTGTGTCACACCGTCCGTAAGCAGCCTCCGGATCACATTTTCGGAGCACGCATAAATTGGCATTTAGGACACAGTAACTTATGACACATGATGCCCTACGGCTGAAGAGCTCTCCTTTCCTTACTCTCTGTTCTACCTTATCACAGCTTTACGTAACTTACATCACCATTTTACAACCAATGTTAACTGCAGCTTTCCATTCCATTATGCAACCAATGTGTGAGTACTTACATTTGCAAAGTGGAGAATAACTAGGAGAAAATACTTAACATATTTACAAAATAATAAACAGGACAAAAAGCAACAAACTGCCCAGAGCACTGACCTAACCCAGACCTGAAATTCAGGCATAGCTGTTAGCAATTGCATGAGCAACAGAAAGTGTCGACAAACCTTCCCTGTCTGGCCACAAAAGGAAATTAGGGTTTTAGGCCTACCCACAATGCATTTCACCATGGAAGCATTCCATAGATAAATGATCAATTAACATAAAGGGCATGAATGACAATATAAACCTATTAATTCAATACATATATACAGTGAGGGAAAAAAGTATTTGATCCCCTGCTGATTTTGTACATTTGCCCACTGACAAAGACATGATCAGTCTATAATTTTAATGGTAGGTTTATTTGAACAGTGAGACAGAATAACAAAACAAATCTAGAAAAAAACACATGTTAAAAATGTTATAAATGTATTTGCATTTTATGAGGGAAATAAGTATTTGACCCCTCTGCAAAACATGACTTAGTACTTGGTGGCAAAACCCTTGTTGGCAATCACAGAGGTCAGACGTTTCTTGTAGTTGGCCACCAGGTTTGCACACATCTCAGGATGGATTTTGTCCCACTCCTCTTTGCAGATCTTCTCCAAGTCATTAAGGTTTCGAGGCTGACGTTTGGCAACTCGAACCTTCAGCTCCCTCCACAGATTTTCTATGGGATTAAGGTCTGGAGACTGGCTATGCCACTCCAGGACCTTAATGTGCTTCTTCTTGAGCCACTCCTTTGTTGCCTTGGCTGTGTGTTTTGGGTCATTGTCATGCTGGAATACCCATCCACTCCCTTTAAGAGTGTGCTCCTAATCTCAGCTCGTTACCTGTATAAAAGACACCTGGGAGCCAGAAATCTTTCTGATTGAGAGGGGGTAAAATACTTATTTCCCTCATTAAAATGCAAATCAATTTATAACATTTGACATTCGTTTTTCTGGATTTTTTTGTTATTCTGTCTCTCACTGTTCAAATAAACCTACCATTAAAATTATAGACTGATCATTTCTTTGTCAGTGGGCAAACATACAAAATCAGCAGGGGATCAAATATTTTTTTCCCCTCACTGTAGGCCTACACACATTACTAGTAAGACAAACTTTGATCAATCAATGTGCTAAACAATGCCTTATGTTACACATTTCAATGTTTATCAATTTATCAATGCTCTTCCCCCTGGGACGAACAGGTTCACATGAACCACAACAGAGTTAAAACATTGCGTTCTCAAACGTACCCCCGTTTGCAGACACTATCTCCTACCAGGCAACTTGATGAACACCTCTACAATTACAAGGAAAAACAAAGTAAGCCTTTACATTTAAATTACCTTAAGCAATGATTCTTAAACAGGATTACTTTGTAGTTGTAAGGTAATCACATGAATGAATGGAAACAAACTGTGACGAGGTGAAATGAAGGAGTCAGGCGCAGGAGGTAAAATACCGAAGTCCAGAGTTTAATGCGTTCACATATGTCAAAAGGAACAAGCTCAAGGGAAAACAGCCACCTTGGTATAAATACAATGTAGCGTCTCACAATAAACATTTACTCACAAAGACAAGGGGAACAGAGGGAACACTTATACACATACTAATAAGGGGAATGAGCACCAGGTGTGTGTGATTGACAAGACACGACAAGTGGAGTGATGAGAATGAGATCGGCAGTAGCTAGTACTCCGATGACGACGAATGCCGAAGCCTGTCCAAACAAGGAGGAGGGGCAGCATCGGTGGACATCGTGACACAAACAGAGTATCTTGTGGGGCCGCAAACAAATGTTTGGCGCCAAAATCTAATTAATTCTGTGCGACCACAGAAACTCTCATACCTTCATTTTTTGTTTCACGTGATCAACCATCAAACTATCAGAGAACAATGCTGCAAACATCAAAATGTCTTCAATTTTTTTTTTTTTTTTTATAATTGACTCGTTTTACTGCATGAATTCGACAGGCTACAAAATATACAAATTCCACAGCTTAGAAGTGTACTGTATCTCTCCGCCATGCCTCTGCCTCATTTCTAGGAGTTAGGATTTTCCAACAATGAACTATAGGCTACTTCAGAGCACACAGCTGTGGAACTACAAAACACTCACCTGTGCCAGTTCAAAGTGCACAGTGAATGGGTTCCACCTGGAACCAAGCCTTACAGTAAACCTCAAAGGACCAAGAAGATCCATCTAATTCAGCCGCAGGGGTTGAATTACATGGGTGCCCAGGCTAGGGGTAAAGGCCTGAGAGGTAGCATTATGGTACCCTCATAAGCAAAGAATATGCCAGAAGCAGTGAATATAAGCATAGGTTCAGCCCCATAGTTTCAGGGTATCCTCAATGTATGATTCAAACCTTGAGTAGCAAACAAAGATTTTGGCACGTATTCCCATCTCTCTACTGTCTCTAGTACTCTCTCTCTGGTGCATCGAGTAGTGAGGGGGCTGCCATGGAACTGGAATTACAGTCACTTTAATTATAATGGGTAGTCACCCCTAGCCCAGCTGAAACAAGCACACACATATCGCCATCCACCAGCCCACATATGGGTCACACACACACCACACACTCCAATACACATCAACCCAAACCAATACGCTTCGGGCTAGATCGATGGCCCGCATGCTTTCAGTGCTTAATGACATTTCAGAATTCTCTCACAGGGAGGTTTAAGTGCATCAGTTATATAAATAAACTACAGCTGGCTAGAAGAGTTACGCTATGAATGGGACCTGCTAAAGACAGAGAAATAACCTAAACTGGTCTTTTTCATAGTATGTATACTGACACCAACACTAGCTAAAATCTGTCTATTCTATACTCCCTCAGTGTCCCCAGCAGTGATGAGTGAGTCTATTCTCTCGTTAGTCTGTGGTTAATGGTTGGCTTACCCTCCTCGTTAAAGGGTTTAACTCACCAGTGTGACAACAGCAGATTAATATGAGACGACACTGCTGCTGTCTGATCCCAGTCACAGTAAAGACTATCAATCAGCAACTAACATGAAACAGTAATACCACAGAGAGAGAGAGAGAGAGAGAGAGAGAGAGACAGAGAGAGAGAGAGAGAGAGAGAGATAGAGAGAGAGAGAGAGAGAGAGAGAGAGAGAGAGAGAGAGAGAGAGAGAGAGAGAGAGAGAGAGAGAGAGAGAGAGGGGGGGCTCTATAATAAAATCTGATGCACTGTATCTATTGTGTGACTTTGAGAAGCTAAAGAAATGCAAATAAAATAAAGTTAACTTGAAACATGAATTGGAACACAAAAAAACACAATGATGACACACACGTACGTACACATACACAAACACACCATGACACGCCAACAGGCTGAAACCGTGAGTGCACAGACGTCAACACGCAAACATATGTCCACCACATACCCACACACACATCCTGAGAGAGCCACCTTCTCCAACACGTTCACATCTCACCTTAATACACGTAATATTACTACTCTAACTGATAACGTGATAATAGACTTAACATGTAATAACATGACTCAAGCAGGTCTCAAAGCAGTTCGTATTATTCTGTACGTAAATCCAAGAAATCACATTTAGTATGATATGTTACGTTTGGTATGGTTACATAAGACAGATGGTTGCTTAAGGCAAAAACGAAAGGAAGGTGGTTGGTCGGGGTGGATGGGTAGGCGTATAATGCAAATGTCTAGCAACCCAAAGGTTGCGAGTTCGAATCTCATCACGGAAAACTTTTCAACTACTTACTACTTTTTAGCTACTTTACCACTACTTAGCATGTTAGCTACCCTTTCCTTAACCATAACCCTTCCCCTAACCCTTTTAGCTAACCCTTCCCCATAACCCTAACCTTAACCCTTTAACCTAACTCCTAAACTTAACCCTAACTTTAATCCTAAACCCTAGCCTAGCTAACATTAGCCAGCTAGCTAACATTAGCCACCTAGCTAGAATTTGTAACATATCATACATTTTGCAGATTCCTAACATATACATTTTGCAAAGTTGTAACATATAATACGAATTGTAATCCGTAACATATCTTACGAAATTTACATTTACATTTACATTTTAGTCATTTAGCAGACGCTCTTATCCAGAGCGACTTACAGGAGCAATTAGGGTTAAGTGCCTTGCTCAAGGGCACATTTACGTCATTTAGCAGACGCTCTTATCCAGAGCGACTCACAAATTGGTGCATTCACCCTATAGCCAGTGGGATAACCACTTTACAATTTTTTTTTTGGGGGGGGGGGTAGAAGGATTACTTTATCCTATCCCAGGTATTCCTTAAAGAGGTGGGGTTTCAAATGTCTCCGGAAGGTGGTGAGTGACTCCGCTGTCCTGGCGTCGTGAGGGAGCTTGTTCCACCATTGGGGTGCCAGAGCAGCGAACAGTTTTGACTGGGCTGAGCGGGAACTATGCTTCCGCAGAGGAAGGGGAGCCAGCAGGCCAGAGGTGGATGAACGCAATGCCCTCGTTTGGGTGTAGGGACTGATCAGAGCCCGAAGGTACAGAGGTGCCGTTCCCCTCACTGCTCCATAGGCAAGCACCATGGTCTTGTAACGGATGCGAGCTTCAACTGGAAGTGGGTGATGGACATCCACAAATGAATACATACCATACGAAATGTAACATATCATACTAAATTGAGTGTTCTGATTTACATGCAGAATAATATGAAAATGCTCTGAGACCAGGTTGCATGACTGGGGCACAGACTTAAATATTATCATGCCATATTTTAACATAATCCCCCTCCCCGCACCCCCCTCACCTCACCCTTTGGGAAGTTTCATTCAGATAATTAATTTATTCGTTCAATTAAGCAAAACCCCATACACTTGGGGTTAGTCTGATCAAATTGAAAACTCTATTAGTGATGTGAAATTCACCATGATCGTGACTGAATGCACCTAGGTCACTGTGTGTGAACCAACAGTGAGAACAGCTTTTAGTCCAGTATAGGTTAACTCTGAATGGAAACAGTGGTTGCATTCCAAATGGCACCCTATTCCACTTTATAGTGCACTTTATAGGGAATAGGGTGCCATTTGGGATACAATGGGCTTGGACAAAAGTAGTACAAAAGGCTATATAGGGAATAGGGTGGTATTGGGACGCAACCAGTGAGGTTCTGAGTCTGTAACCTTGACTAATGTATGTTTGACCTGTAGAGATGACATCATCTGGTTAGAATCAATGGCCATTTAGTCACTGTTAGAGAGACCAACAATCACTTACTGGCCTACACACATAGCATTGAGAGGGTCACATGTTGAACATTCATCACAATTCACAAATACACACAGACACAATCAATCAATAGCATATGTGAAAGTGCATGCACACTGACACATGCAAACAACCACGCGAACACACACATACACACACACACTACTACAGATGAAGAATGGTTGAACCACAGTCAATGCTGCCACCTACTGTACATCTCTGTAACAGTGTTGGCTACATGAGTTTAAATCCCCAGCCAGAACTGTATGACGGTCACAGACATGATATAACCATTGAAGTCAGTCAGTTCGTTAGGGTCAGCTTGGGTTAGCTTAGGGCACAGTAAGCCTACGGAGTTAGAGCATACAAAAACAGTTGATGCAAAGTGTCTTAGGTATGGTATATGCTATGCTCTATGCCAGGCTGGCAGGGAAGGGGAGGGAGTAAAGGAGAGAAGGGGGAGAAGATGGGGATGAGGGAGCAGTGTGATAATGGAGGAGGGGAAAGAGTAGGCTGGAGGCCTGGTTGAAAGAAGGGGAGACAGCAGGAGAGGTGAGGAGGGGACAGGGAATACTGCCCTGTGGGCGTAGATAGAGGGTACTGGCACACTCCCACACTGACCTTGGGAGATACAGCCTAGACACACACACACACACATGCACACACACACAGAGAGAGAGAGAGAGAGAGAGAGAGAGAGAGAGAGAGAGAGAGAGAGAGAGAGAGAGAGAGAGAGAGAGAGAGAGAGAGAGAGAGAGAGAGAGAGAGAGAGAGAGAGAGAGAGAGACAGACAGAGAGACAGAGAGACAGAGAGAGACTGGCTGCCCAAACACTGCCAATAACAATTAGCCTCAACCTGGGGTTCCTCTGCCTGCAGCAGACCTGTGCCAAAGGCTGGCAGTCACCACAGAGCGACAGTAAAACCTTGGCGGATTGGCCACGGTTCAGTGTAGCATTACAGTAAGGCCAGTTCTGATTGGGTGGGTGATCTGATTTGCAGGTGAACTGTCCCTTTTGGTTAGGGTGGCTGTGTTCGACCATGAAGTGTGAGGTGTGAGATTTGATAGAACAACTGAGTTCTGGGTATGGCTCAGTGAGATAATACTGTAACATGGTAAATGCTTTTGAACCAGTAGGAGCTGCTGGTCACAAAACTGAGACCACAATCAACACAAGACACAGAGGGGAAAGCATTCCCTCTGTTGGAAGTAAACACTGATCACAGACCAGTTGACCTGGGTCTGTGTGTCTGTGTGTCTGTGTGTCTGATGTTGTGTGTGTGTGTGTGTGTGTGTGTGTGTGTGTGTGTGTGTGTGTGTGTGTGTGTGTGTGTGTGTGTGTGTGTGTGTGTATATGTTTGTTCATCTGAGCATGTTGCAGGATCTGATGGCCTGATAAAATTACATTTTTAGGTTGTTTTTGGTGATGTGAAATCCTATGAGTTAATGTTGTGATCAGAATACTGTGTGCCCTACAATCCAAAAAGGTCCATAGAATCAAAATCATATAATTAAAATTCCAATTCCATGATATTCTGGAACCACTTATAACCCAGAATAGAATTAGAATGGAATGCATTATATTTATATGTTATAACCACCTCTTATAACCATGTTACACATGACGCACGTGTAGTCTGGTTTCTATGACAACATATCCCTCTGCAGACCACTCCCTCAGTGTTGGTGACACATCACAGAGATTGTATGGGAGCACCAGCAAGAGCTGGGTTGAGACTTTTGCTGCTTGTGTTTTATAAATGCTTTCTCCCCTGTGTCCATGGCCATGAAATGAGAGAAACCATGCCCTTGCTCGTTGCTTTTTGACACGGAAGCGGATTAATTTCCCCCTATTCACATGGAGAATTCACAGCAATCCTGCACAACGCTGCCCCACCTCTTAGGCCCAAATAAAGGTAGAGTTGCCGGTCATCCTAAAAACGAAATGTTCCTATAATAAAAGCTTGGATTTAAGAGCGGCATATTTGCTAAGTGCGTCCTCGACAGCACGAATAAAACGTTATACTATTAATTTGATATTTCAGTTTATCCGACTGTATCCCTTAAAATCCCATAAAATCCGTCCCCGGATCTCATCCAGCCTTGCAGTAGCAGCAGCGCCAGCCTGTGTGTGTGTGTGTGTGTGTGTCGTTCATTGTGCATGAATAACGCGGACGGGCTGTATCAAAAAGCCAGAGCATGCTTTGCTTACCTCATCTTCTTCTCTCCACCGTAGGTATAAATGAAGAATGACCTGTATTCGGTATGTCTCCTTTTCTGGACGATTATCTCAGTCCAGAATATAGGCGATGTAAATATTATAATATGTATTATCTAGCTATAGCCTTGGCTACGTCGATGCTACGAAGCCTGCCGGCGATGTGCAGAGCAAGGCAGAAGATGGAAAGGAGACAGGGTGGGGAAAATGCCACAAACGGATGCCACAGTTTTAGTCTCTTTTAAAACGAATCTGTCTCCAGTCCCTCTCGAGGTGGTGCAGGTGTTTTTGGTGCCATTTCAGAGCGCTACGGAGAACTGTCCTGACGAGATACCGGTCCGTGTGGCTGACAGCGGCTTCTGAGGTGCCATCTTCCCTTCGTCCAGCACTGGGAGCGTGGCAGCGAGAGAGAGAGAGAGAGAGAGAGAGAGAGAGAGAGAATATATAAAATAATTAGAGAGTGTTATTTCCCCAAGTTTCAAAGACCTGAGAATATAAAATAATTAGAGTGTTATTTCCCAAAGTTTCAAAAGACCTCTCTGATGAGAATAGGCTACCGGTCCTGTTGACAGCGCACTACATTGCTGCCTGCCATAAGATGAGGAACGGTGTCTGACAGACCAACCAACCTGCACGTCCTCTATATTGTTATTGTTCAATGGTTATTGTGACCCTTGGATATTGTTGTTAATGTTGTCCCGTTGACAATATTGATTATTATTATTTTAATGATGTTCATAGTGTAAATATCCAAAGTAAGCTTTGGCAATATGTACATTGTAACGTCATGCCAATAAAGCAAATTGAATTGAATTGAATTGAGAGGGGGGTAGTCACGGTGGCTTCATTCGCTGGCCGTCAGGGCTCTAGCCTAGTTTTTTTTTTTATGAACACTATACCACGCTTCAGTTTCCTCTCCAAACCAATGATATTCAATGGTCGGGTCCAAACTCAGGGTTTATTTTTTGAAGTGTGACCACTAAGCCTGTGACCCTGTCAACACCACCAGGTGATAATGTAACATGTCTAGCACTTAATGAAAACCAGTAGTAGGCCTACTTAAATCCATGATGAGAGGAATTGGATGTCCCTGTCATATCCATCCTTGTTGAACCCATCTCAGTTGGCTACACTATAGGTGTGATGGCCAGCTGTTTGCCTGTTCCCCTCTGACAGGTAAACAGATGGGGTTGTAAGGTCAAATACAAGGTAATGCCTTGCCCTTTTGTAGGCTAGGTTTTGGGTTAGGGGCTATTAGGACACCTGAAACCTATTTTTATTGTATTTATTTATTTAACCTTTATTTTACACAACTAAGATCTTCTGACCTGCATGCAGGCAAAGTACGGGGCCAAGGATATAACATCAATGGGACATCGACGGAATCATTGAACTCCCGAGTCTCCCGAGTGGCGCAGTGGTCTAAGGCACTGCATCGCAGTGCTAGCTGTGCCACTAGAGATCCTGGTTCGAATCCAGGCTCTGTCGTAGCCGGCCGCGACCGGGAGACCCATGGGGCGGCGCACAATTGGCCCAGCGTTGTCCAGGGTAGGGGAGGGAATGGCCGGCAGGGGATGTAGCTCAGTTGGTAGAGCATGGCGTTTGCAACGCCAGGGTTGTGGGTTCGATAAAATAATGTATGTGCTAACTGTAAGTCGCTCTGGATAAGAGCGTCTGCTAAATGACTAAAATGTAAAATGTAAATGTAAACATAGCCTGCAAGATGGCAGGTGTGAGTGACCTGTACCCAACTAAGATGTTGGTGTGGTCACATAGACTTTCACTTCCACTGTCTAGCCTTGATTTTCAAGCCACTGATTCTTCAGATACCATTAAATAAATGTCATTGAAGTTGAGCCAACTTAAAGGGGCAGTGCAGTTAAAAATCGTGATTTTACAGTAACAAATATATATTTTAAAGAATCCACACAATGAGGTCAAAATAACAATGAAATTGTGAAAATTATGATAATGCCCTTTTTGTCTAACAAAACAATTGCATGGAATTTCAGCCTGTTCAGGAATTTTCGGCCCACATCATGATTTTCACAATGTGATCTGATTATAATAGGCCAATGACTGTTCGTCTGGGAAAGGGGGTGGGCTCTAGACCATCCTATCAGTCAATCAGGGCTGTGTATGTAAATATTTTCATTAAATAAACAAACACCGTGATTATTAGACATACAGTGATGATTAAAAAATTACAAAGATTGCATGGGGCTTAAAGTATCTGGGAAAGGAAACAACAAAGACAGTATTATCTTCTGGCCAGCAGAGAGCATCCCTTGTCCACTTAGAGAACTCCATGTTGCAAGTGTGAAGACAACACACTAAGTTCAAGGGGAGTGCAACACTAGTCTACCCAATGTCATGTTGTCACCGAGTTGGATAGCATACATCTAGCCTCCTGACCCTCAAGTACAGTGCCTTCGGAAAGTATTCAGACCTCTTGACTTTTTCCACATTTTGTTACGTTACAGTCTTATTCTAAAATGGATGAAAACAAGGAGAAAAAAAACCCCTCAGCAATCTACACACAATACCCCATAATGACAAATGGAAAACAGTTTTTGTAAAAAAAATTACACATTTATTAAAAATTCAAAACTGAAATACCTTATTTACGTACTGTAAGTATTAAGAGCCTTTGCTATGAGACTCAAAATTGAGCTCCGGTGCATCCTGTTTTCATTGATCATCCTTGAGATGTTTCTACAACATGATTGGAGTCCACCTGTGGTAAATTCAATTGATTGGACATGATTTGGAAAGGCACACACCTGTCTATATAAGGTCCCACCAGTTGCCAGTGCATGTCAGAGCAAAAACCAAGTCATGAGGTCGAAGGAATTGTGTCGAGGCACTGATCTGGGGAAGGGTACCAAAAAATGTCTGCAGCATTGAAGGTCCCCAAGAACACAGTGGCCTCCATCATTCTTAAACGGAAGAAGTTTGGAACCACCAAGACTCTTCCAAGAGCAGGCCGCCCGGCCAAACTGAGCAATAGGGGGAGAAGGGTCTTGGTCAGGGAGGTGACACCAATAACCCGATTGTCACTCTGACAGAGCTCTAGAGTTCCTCTGTGGAGATGGGAGAACCTTCCAGAAGGACAACCATCTTTGCAGCACTCCACCAATCAGGCCTTTATGGTAGAGTGACCAGACGGAAGCCACTCCTCAGTAAAAGGCACATGACAGCCCGCTTGGAGTTTGCCAAAAGGCACCTAAAGACTCAGACCATGAGAAACAAGATTCTCTGGTCTGATGAAATCAAGATTGAACTCTTTGGCCTGAATGCCAAGCGTCACGTCTGGAGGAAACCTGGCACCATCCCTACGGTGAAGCATGGTGGTGGCAGCATCATGCTGTGGGGATGTTTTTCAGCGGCAGGGACTGGGAGACTAGTCAGGATCGAGGCAAAGATGAGCAGAGCAAAGTACAGAAAGATCCTTCTATGAAACCTGCTCCAGAGTGCTCAGGACCTCAGGAAGGTTCACCTTCCAACAGGACAACGACCCTAAGCACACAGCCAAGACAACGCATGAGTGGCTTCGGTACAAGTCTCTGAATGTCCTTGAGTGGCCCAGCCAGAGCCCAGACTTGAACCCGATCTAACATCTCTGGAGAGACCTGAAAATAGCTGTGCAGCAACGCTCCGCATCCAACCTGGCAGAGCTTGAGAGGATCTGCAGAGAAGAATGGGAGAAACTCCCCAGATACAGGTGTGCCAAGCTTGTAGCGTCATACCCAAGAAGACTCGAGGCTGTAATCACTGCTAAAGGTGCTTCAACAAAGTACTGAGTAAAGGGTCTGAATACTTATGTAAATTTGATATTTCAGTTTTTTATTTTTAATAAATTAGCAAAAATGTCTAAAAACCTGTTTTTGCTTTGTCATTATGGGGTGTTAGAAATTGCGTAATTCAAATCTGGTATTGGAATAAGAATCAAGAGATCTTCAATCCAAGCTTAATTTATTATATGCAAAATGTATGTATGATAAGTATGAAGGTTCCTATACGGGCTCACTGAAAAACCACGCAGGGCAGACAGAGAACTAAACTATTGTTTACAGGTTCTTTCTCAAATACTCTGACAGAGAGTTCCCACCTCTTCTGTTGGCCAATCAGAGTAAAGGACTGAGTGTGGTTTAGACTTTACTCAGCCAATCCGTTGGCGCAGGGGTTGGTCCCAACTCCTCGGCGCTCCATTTGTTGCACACTGTTGCCAGGCACAAGTTTATCATAACAACCTGTGGAGTCAGCACCCAAAAGACACCATTCCACTGTACTACGTTCAAGGACGGTTCACAGACAACAAAGAGGCAGTGTTCGTATCTGTGAAAAATACAAGTCTTATCTATAAGAAATACAAGTTTTATCTCATCCTACCCCTAACGTTCCTTACATGAATCACAGCCTGTTATGTGAAACAATTTATATCAGTATAGTACAAACCTATGCTCCTCATTAATGCATTCCTTCTAAGTTATTCATCACATACAGATCCAATTATGAGAAAAATAGAACCCAACAGGGGTATTGTATGTAGATTGATGAGGGGAAAAAACGATTTAATAAATGTTTGAATAAGGCTGTAACGTAACAAAATGTGGAAAAAGTCAAGGTGTCTGAATACTTTCCGAAGGCACTGTACGCTGAGACCTACAGTTTCTGTCTGCCCCACTATGAATCTCCACAGGAGGTTGCTAACAGAACTTATAAAATATACTGTGTACAAACACATAAACGCACACACACAAACAGTAGAACTCCAAACACCATGGACATGTATTTGTTGTTATTACATTGTTATTATTACAGCATGGTGTAGGGCGGCAGGTAGCCTAACGGTTAAGAGTGTTGGGCCAGTAACCGAATGGTCACTGGTTTGAATCTGACGATGTGCCCTTGAGCAAGGCACTTAACCCTAATTTCTCCTGTAAGTTGCTCTGGATAAGAGCGTCTGCTAAATGACTTTTAAAATTTGTGTTGTAAGAGAAAGGAGAAAGAAACAGTAGTCGAAGCAGGTGATCACTGAAATGTTTATTAATGGCTGTCAACAGAGACAGAGATACACACAGGAATCTAATAAGAGAATTCACTCATACTGTACATCCCCCAAAGTCAGGGAGATTTCAATGAAAACTCATACATCCATATTTTCCTGACATAAAGCTACAAAACAAACAAATCTGGATACGAGTGTCTGCTAAATTACTAAAATGTCAAACGTAAATGAGACATTAAGACAGAAAGAAACAGGAGAAAAAAAGAGGCTTCCAGTTGACTGAGACAGAAATATGTAAGAACTTACAGAGAACCAAGTGAAGAGGACTATGGTCACTGATGGTGCTAGGAAATACTACAAAACAATCAAATAAACTCACTATTCTCTTTCCTGGTCAAACAAAAAACATCAAAACCAAAACTTTGTAACTATCAGTCCATCTCAAACATTACTGAAGACAACCTCCACTTCTAATTCCCTCACATTGCTATACATTTTCAAACATCTGGAAAACCGATTTAACTCACAGGCCTACACTTGTAATGGCCCAAAAAAATAAGTTGCCCTTAACCACAGATCTAGGATCAGATTACCCAACATCCAACCCTAACCATTATGAGGATTAAAACAATATCTGACCCTAGACCTGTAGTTAGGAGCAACTTCTACATCCTCATAGCCTACTCTATTGCCTAGTAACAGATCTGGAAGTAATGGCTTGGTGATCTGAAGGGGCTTTTGTAATTGGACGTGTCCAGAGGAGAATACGTATTTTGATTGGTGCTTTTCTGCAGGGGGAGGGTGAAGGAAGGAGTTGATTTGCGTGTCTCTGCCTTGGTCCGGTCCAAGGTCGGGGGGACTCCTTTGGTCTGAGGGGGGGGTGGGGGTTCTGGTTGGTCTGGAGTTGGGGACCGTGGGGGCTGATTTGGCTGCTTCAGAAGACCCAGTCCTTTTTGTTTGGGGGCTCAGATAGATCTGCATAGTCACTAAGTGAAGAGGTGAAATGAGGGGTAAAGGTTGAGGGTGAAAGTAGTGGACGAAGTGAGGTATGTTAGTGTGAGCAGGTGGTGAGGGGTTGAAATGTTGGGGTGTGAGGAGGTGGTGAGAGGTTGAAGTGTTGGGGTGGGAGGAGGTGGTGAGGGGTTGAAGTGTTGGGGTGTGAGGAGGTGGTGAGGGGTTGAAGTGTTGGGTGGGAGGATGCAGGTGGTGAGGGGTTGAAGTGTTGGGGTGGGAGGAGGTGGTGAGGGGTTGAAGTGTTGGGGTGGGAGGGTGCAGGTGGTGAGGGGTTGAAGTGTTGGGGTGGGAGGGTGCAGGTGGTGAGGGGTTGAAGTGTTGGGGTGTGAGGATGCAGGTGGTGAGGGGTTGAAGTGTTAGGGTGTGAGGAGGTGGTGAGGGGTTGAAGTGTTGGGGTGGGAGGAGGTGGTGAGGGGTTGAAGTGTTGGGGTGTGAGGATGCAGGTGGTGAGGGGTTGAAGTGTTGGGGTGTGAGGAGGTGGTGAGGGGTTGAAGTGTTGGGTGGGAGGGGTTGAAGTGTGGGGTGGGAGGGAAAGGTGTGGATGTGTGGTTGAGAGGGAATGGGAAGAGAAGTCATGATGAGACATGGTGAGTTAATGAGAGACAAGGATAAACAAGTGTTGAAATACAGTGCTTACTTGTACTTTAGAAACCAGAAGATGTATTTGCCACAGATTAGATTTGAGCTTTTAGTAGAAATTATTCCATAAACTTGACAAACTTGACAGACGTTGTCTCTTCTGAGATAGATAATGCATGAGATCAGTAACAGGCGGTGGAGAATACAGTCATAGTATATAGAACTCAGTGGAGGCTGCTGAGGGAGGACGGCTCATAGTAATGGCTGGAATGGAGTCAGTGGAATGGTATCAACCACATGGAAACCATGTCTTTGATGTGTTTGATACCATTCCACTGACTCCATTCCAGCCATTACTATGAGCCGTCCTCCCCTCAGCAGCCACCACTGGTAGAGCTAGACTAAGACATATCCAGTTGAGGTTAAGACTGTTATTCCAGGAGGTTGGACTGAGGGCCTACCTTTACAGTGTGTCACACGCCTCAACCCTGTAGAACAACAAACACAGAAACAGAGAGAGCAGGTCAGTCTATGTGGGACTTATAGTAGCCACTCTAACCACGTTACTCATATCCTTTATCAATGGCATGTTACAGTAGGATCAATCTAACCAACAGCTTGTTTTTCATTTCATTAACCTGGCCATTCCTCTCCCCAAGGCCCTGTTATACAGCTCAGTGCTGCTCCCTGCTGGTGGAAAGAGCACACTACAGTATAAATTAAATAATTTTCTTACCTACACTGGCTGCAGGCTCCTTGGTTTTGCTGCAAGGAGAGAGTGAGAAAGGAGAAGTTAGGCCCCATCACACAAGCATGGAAATTATTCTCAATCTCACGTCTATTCTCAATCTCACGCTCGTCTAGAACAAGGATGGACAACTCCAGTCCACGAGGGCCACGGTCCTGCTGCTTTTAGTTTTTAGACCAGGTTACCCAGACACAGATATAAACCAGTGTCTGATTGACAAACAAGGATGGAAACCAGCAAGCCTTCAAGGACCAGAGTTGTGAATCCTGCTCTAGAGATCTATTTGAGACTACGTAAGAGACGTATAGACTCAGTACAGAACAGTTATAGCCACGGGAAGATGTTTGGGGATGGGGGTGCCGCTAATGCAGGACTTATAAAGGCCCAGTGCACTACTTTTGTGAGAAATCCCAACAAAAATGTCTTCCGATTTTGCAGGAGTGCTACAGCACCCTCAACACCCCTACTATGTTCAGAGTGGCTATGTTCAGAACACATATAAACACCACTTCCCTCTTACTGACACAGACGTCTAAGTTCCTGTGCAGTATCTGTCTACTAACCTACCTATCAGCTTTCTTACTGCCGGGGGCCGCTGTTGAGCCTGCGGGGCCAGGTCGGGGGCCGGGCCGAGCCGTCTTAGAGGTACATGGATTCTCCTTCACACTGCCTGCTGAACTCTTCACACCACTGAGGGAGAAAGGGGGAGGGGGGAGAAAGAAAGAAAGAGAGCGGCGGAGGAGAGATACATTAGAGAGAGTGGGACAACAGCAAGTGTGTGATTAATTTGTTGAAATGTATGGAGTTAGAGTAGAGGTATAGTAATCATACTGTACCTCTCTGTGTTTGCAGGTGACGGTTAGTGACTGTGTACTGTACCTCTTGGCTGATGCTCCTGGTAAGGGGCTGTAGTTCCGTGCAGTGGAGGTAGATGGTAGTGTAGAGGTTGTGGAGCTTTTCTTCAGAGAGGCAAGACTGTTCATTGATGTTCTGGAAGGCAGGCCCAGAGACACAGGCCTAGCTGCTGGTGCATAGGGGAAATGTGGGTGAGGAGGGGGTGTGTGTATGTAGCATTGCCTCAGAACCATACGAAACATACTATACACATTTCTGAGCACCTCCAAGACATAGGATACTGTATGTACTAATGATCTAGTTACTTTAGACAGAAACAAAAGTAGGGTGGTTGGTCGTGAAGGATGGGTGGGTGTAATCCAAATCCGACCATCTAACAATCCAAAGGTTGTGTGTTCGAGTCGCGTCGGGGACAACTGTAGCATTTTAGCTAACCCTTCCCCTAACCCTTATTCTAAGCTTAACCCAGTTCACCTAAGCTTTCACGTAAATTCACCCAACCTTTGTCTTTAGTTCACCTAACCATCAATGTAAATTCTCCCCATAATTCTCCTTTGTTGATATGACGCAACAAGCAACCTGGTCTCAGAGAAAGACACATAATACTATACATCCTCCAATTCGTGCTATTGTACGACTGGGTAAGACATATGATACTATACTTCCTCTAATTCGTATGATATTGTACGACCACTATTCTATTCATAATGTAACCTAACATAATGTAACATACAGTATCATACTATATGGAGTGTCACAGAGTTACGTACAGAATAATACGAATTGCCATGAGACCATATATATATACTGAACAAAAATATAAACGTAACATGTAAAGTGTTGGTCCCATGTTTCATGAACTGAAATAAAAGATCCCAGAAATGTTCCATATGCACAAAAAGCTTATTTCCCCCAATTTTGTGCACAAATTTGTTTACATCCCTGTTAGTGAGCATTTCTCCTTTGCCAAGATAATTCATACACCTGACAGGTGTGGCATATCAAGAAGCTGATTAAACAGCATGATCATTACACAGGTGCAACTTGTGCTGGGGACAATAAAAGGCCACTAAAATGTGCAGTTCTGTCACACAACACAATGCCACAGATGCCTCAAGTTTTGAGGGAGCGTGCAGTTGGCATGCTGACTGCAGGAATGTCCACCAGAGCTGTTGCCAAAGAATTTAATGTTCATTTCTCTACCATAAGCCGCCTCCAACGTTGTTTTAGAGAATTTGTCAGTACGCCCAACCATGTTGCGTTTACAAAAATATAAACACAACATTCATCAGAGTTACAGTTCATATAAGGAAATCAGTCAATTGAAATATATTCATTAGGCCCTAATCTACTTGGGAGACTGGCCCACCCACTGGGGAGCAAGGCCCAGCCAATCAGAATTTGTTTTTCCCCACAATAGGGCTTTATTACAGACATAAATACTCCTCATTTCATCAGCTGTCCGGGTGGCTGGTCTCAGACGATTGTAAATAAGAATATGATATGCTTCTAAACACTTCTACATTAATGTGGACACTACCATGATTATGGATAATCCTGAATAAATCGTGAATAATGATGAGTGAGAAAGTTACAGAGGGTCAAAGATCATAGTAAATAATGTATTGTGTCATTTTGGAGTCACTTTTACTATTAATAAGAATAGAATATGTTTCTGAACACTTCTAAATTAATGTGGATGCTACCATGATTACAGATAATCCTTAATGAATCGTGAATAAGGATGAGTGAGAAAGTTACAGAGGGTCAAAGATCATACTCCCAAGACATGCTATCCTCCCCTGTTATTGGTATTGGTGAGAGGTTAGCATGTCTTGGGGGTATGATCTTTGACCCTCTGTAACTTTCTCATTCATCCTTATTCACGATTCATTAAAGATTATCCGTAATCATGGTAGCATCCACATTAATTTAGAAGTGTTCAGAAACATATTCTATTCTTATAGTAAAAGTGACTCCGAAATGACACAATACATGATTTACTATTGGGCACAAAATAATCTGAAACACAACCAAAACGAACTGCAAATACATCCAACAAGTTTGTAGAGTCACAAGCTTGATGTAGTCATTGCTTGCTAGGAATATGGGACCAAATACTAAACTTTTCACTACTTTATTTATAAAGAATCTTTAGGGGTGTCAATAACTTTGACTCCTAACTTTTTGAGAAAAAAAAGATTACTTGTTAAACAAAATCTCTTTTTCTGAGCAATTGTATTAGTATAAAATAATAGCATTTCCACTTTTTTTGGTGCATATAATATAGCTCAGTATTTGAATTATTTATTTTATACAGTCATTATTGCTAATCTTTATCAAGGGTGTCAATAATTTCAGACTCCACTGTGTGTGTGTGTGTGTGTGTGTGTGTGAGTGTACCTTTCTCAGCAGGTCCTTTCTTGGCGTTGGCGACCTGGTGTTCCTCTGAGATGTTGAGTCTCTTGAGGACGTCTGCCAGGGCCATCTTCAGAAGCTGGATCTCATCATCCTGCATCTGCATCCGCTGCTCCAGGTATGTCAGGCGGTCCGCCACATCTATCCCGCTCGCCGCAGAGCTACGGTCATCTGGGGAGCACAACCATGCACAGAGTTAGCCCACTGAGCTAAAGCCACTGCTTCAGGTACGTCAGATGGTCCACTATATCCATCCCGCATGCCACCAAGCTACGGTAACAACATAGACAGCTAAAGCCATTTGTACCCAACCAGCGCCACTAACACTGTCTTAGCCCACTGAGCAATTTTCTAAACTAAAAGTAAGAAATAGAAAACTTGAAATGAACCATATGTGAGTATGACCACAGAGATTAAATGAAAGACATCTGCTAGTCCAAAGACCAAGACAATAGGTACCATCTGTGTCCTTTTAGTAGACTCTAATCCTTATGAGAGGGATGCTAGTAAATGACTGGTGGAATAGTAAACAAAAAGAACAGAAGCTGTCATATACCGTTGGAAACCCTGTGCAGTGAGGAGTTGTCATAAAGATTCCTCATACTGCGTGACCCTTCCTCCACTCCAGAACTCCCCCTTCTCCTCCTCTCTTCCACTGTCTGACAGACAATATCTTCCTCCATCCTAGTGATTGCCGGCTCTCTCTCTCTTTTTTTCTCTTTGTGTTCCACTGGCTGGTGTTCTCATCTCCACTGTTCCTTCCACTGTTCCAGTTCTGTCACACAGTAGAACGCACACTGAGCTCTCCTCTCTTCCTCTGCGCTCCCGACACCAAGATCACAAAATGTATATCACAACACAACTGTTCTCTCCTCTCTTGCTGTCCTCTTTTCCTCTGTAACAGCATCAAATCCAGATCACAAAGACTTTGAGTCCATGGTGAGGTTATGAGTGTTTTTTCTCTCCGTCTCTGCTTTATCCTCCTTTATCACGCTCCCTCTCTCTTTGGGTGGTGTCTGCCGATGTGAGACATGCTGATGTTTACAACATTGCTTCAAGCCTTGATCTGAGATTGTGTGTACATGTGTGTGTGAGTGTGTGTGGGTGTGTGTAGGGGGTGGGGGTTGGGGTTAGTGTTTGATCATGCCTATACACTCCAATTCGGCCTACACTGTGGGGTTTAGTGTGTGTGTGTGTGTGTGTGTGTGCGTGCTTGTGTATGTGTGTGTTATACAATAGCACAATGATAATCCTTCAGACTGAGCCTCTTTGGCACAAGCAACCCCACCCTGATAAACCTTCTGTCAGATGATGGATAGAAAGACAGACGGAGAGAGAGAAAGAGGAAGAGAGAGAGAGGGAGAGGTGGCCAGAAAAAGAGAGAGAAGATAAAGAGAGAGGGGAGAGGAAGAGAGAGGGAGAGAAAATAATACAGATGGAGAGAGAGAGAGAGAGACACACAAATAGAGATGTAAAGTAAGGAGCGAGAGAGAGAGAGAGAGAGAGATAAATATAGATGTAAAGTAAGGAGAGAGAGAGAGAATAGAGATTTAAAGTAAGGAGAGAGAGAGAGAGAGAGAGAATAGAGATGTAAAGTAAGGAGAGAGAGAGAGAGAGAGAGAGAGAGAGAGAGAGATATAATCAAGATGCAAAGTAAAGAGAGAGAGAGAGAACCGAGATGCACAGTTAGGAGAGAGAGAGAGAGAGAATAGAGATGTAAAGTAAGGAGAGAGAGAGAGAGAGAGAGAGAGAGAGAGAATAGAGATGTAAAGTAAGGAGAGAGAGACACACACATAAATAGAGATGTAAAGTAAGGAGAGAGAGAGAGAGAGAGAGAGAGAGAGAGAGAGAGAGAGAGAGAGAGAGAGAGAGAGAGAGAGAGAGAGAGAGAGAGAATAGAGATGTAAAGTAAGGAGAGAGAGAGACACACAAATAGAGATGTAAAGTAAGGAGAGAGAGAGAGAGAGAGAATAGAGATGTAAAGTAAGGAGAGAGAGAGAGAGAGAGAGAGAGAGAGAGAGAGAGAGAGAGAGAGAGAGAGAGAGAGAGAGAGAGAGAGAGAGAGAGAGAGAGAGAGAATAGAGATGTAAAGTAAGGAGACAGAGAGAGACACAAATAGAGATGTAAAGTAAGGAGAAGAGAGAGAGAGAGAGAGAGAGAGAGAGAGAGAGAGAGAGAGAGAGAGAGAGAGAGAGAGAGAGAGAGAGAGAGAGAGAGAGAGAGAGAGAGAGAGAGAGAATAGAGATGTAAAGTAAGGAGAGAGAGAGACACACAAATAGAGATGTAAAGTAAGGAGAGCGAGAGAGAGAATAGAGATTTAAAGTAAGGAGAGAGAGAGACAGAGATATATAGAGAGATAGAATATAGATGTAAAGTAAGGAGAGAGAGACACACAAATAGAGATGTAAAGTAGAGAGAGAGAGAGAGAGAGAGAGAGAGAGAGAGAGAGAGAGAGAGAGAGAGAGAGAGAGAGATAATCGAGATGCAAAGTAAGTAGAGAGAGAGAAAAGAGAGAGAGAGAGAGAGAGAGAGAGAGAGAGAGAGAGAGACACACACAAAGAGATGTAAAGTAAGGAGAGAGAGAGAATAGAGATGTAAAGTAAGGAGAGAGAGAGAATAGAGATGTAAAGTAAGGAGAGAGAGACACACAAATAGAGATGTAAAGTAAGGAGGAAGAGAGAGAATATAGATGTAAAGTAAGGAGAGAGAGAGAGAGAGAGAGACACACAAATAGAGATGTAAAGTAAGGAGAGCGAGAGACACACACAAATAGAGATGTAAAGTAAGGAGAAAGAGAGAGAGAGAGAGAGAGAGAGAGAGAGAGAGAGAGAGAGAGAGAGAGAGAGAGAGAGAGAGAGAGAGAGAGAGAGAGAGAGAGAGAGAGAGAGAGAGAGAGAGAGAAATAGAGAGAGAGAGAATAGAGATGTAAAGTAAGGAAAGAGAGAGACAGAGAGAGAGAGAGACACACAAATAGAGATGTAAAGTAAGGAGCTAGGGAGAGAGAGAGAGAGAGAGAGAGAGAGAGAGAGAGAGAGAGAGAGAGAGAGAGAGAGAGAGAGAAATAGAGATGAAAAGTAAGGAGAGAGAGAGAGACACACACACAAATAGAGATGTAAAGTAGGGTGAAGAGAGAGAATAGAGATGTAAAGTAAGGAGAGAGAGAGTGAGCGAGAGAGACAAATAGAGATGTAAAGTAGAGAGAGAGAGAGAGAGAGAGAGAGAGAGAGAGAGAGAGAGAGAGAGAGAAATAGAGATGTAAAGTAAGGAGAGAGAGAGAGAGAGAAGAGAGATGTAAAGTAAGGAGAGAGAGAGAATAGAGATGTAAATTAAGGAGAGAGAGAGAGACACACCCACAAATAGAGATGTAAAGTAAGGAGAGAGAGTGAGCGAGAGAGACAAATAGAGATGTAAAGTAAGGAGAGTGAGCGAGAGAGACAAATAGAGATGTAAAGTAAGGAGAGAGAGACAAATAGAGATGTAAAGTAAGGAGAAGAGAGAGCGAGAGAGACACAAAGAGATGCAAAGTAAGGAGAGAGAATAGAGATGTAAAGTAAGGAGAGAGAGAGAGAGAGACACACAAATAGAGATGTAAAGTAAGGAGGGAGAGAGAGAATAGATATGTAAAGTAAGGAGAGAGAGAGAGAGACACACACAAATACATTTACATTTTACATTTACATCATTTAGCAGACGCTCTTATCCAGAGCGACTTACAAATTGGTGCATTCAACTTATGATAGCCAGTGGGACAACCACTTGTTTTATTTTATGGGGGGGTGGGGAAGGGGGGGTAGAAGGATTACTTTATACTATTCCAGGTATTCCTTAAAGAGGTAGGGTTTCAAGTGTCTCCGGAAGATGGTCAGTGACTCTGCTGTCCTGGCTTCGTGGGGGAGCTTGTTCCACCATTGGGGTGCCAGAGCAGCGAATAGCTTTGACTGGGCTGAGCTATACTGAGCTATACTTTACATCTAAATAGAGATGTAAAGTAAGGAGAGAGAGAGAGAGAGAGAGAGAGAGAGAGAGAGAGAGAGAGACAAATAGAGATGTAAAGTAAGGAGAGAGAGAGAGAAAGAGAGAATCCCCCTACTTTAATGAAGACAGCTTCTCCATCCTGGAGGGGGAAATCAATCATTTCCAGACCCAGGGACATGTACTAGTCTGTGGCGACCTAAATGCCAGAACTGGACAAGAACATGACACCCTCAGCACACAGGGGGACAAACACCTACCTGGAGGTGACAGCATTCCCTCCCCCATATGCCCCCCTAGGCACAACTACGACAACATAGCAAACAACAACTCCTGCAGCTCTCTCGGAAAGAGAAGGAACAGCATGTCAGAAATCAGCTCAATGTAATTGAAGAATCCATAGACTCTAACCACTTATGGGAAAATTGGAAAACACTAAACTAACAACAACACAAAGAGCTATCTATCCAAAACTGAGATGTATGGGTAAACCACTCCTCCAATCTTTTTGGCCCTATAACAAAGAACAAACAGCAAAAAAATATACATGATCAAATGCAAATCTTAGAATCAACTATTAAAGACTACCAGAACCCACTGGATTATCCAATTACATTGAATGAACTACAGGACCAAATAAAAACCCTCCAACCCAAAAAGGCCTGTGGTGTTGATGGTATCCTACATGAAATGATAAAATATACAGACCACAAATTCCAATTGGCTATACTTAAACTCTTTAACATCCTCCTTAGCTCTGGCATCTTCCCCAATATTTGGAACCAAGGACTGATCACCCCAATCCACAAAAGTGGAGACAAATTTGACCCCAATAACTACCGTGGGTGGGATATGCGTCAACAGCAACCTTGGGAAAATCCTCTGCATTATCATTAACAGCAGACTGATTCATTTCATTAGTGAAAACAATGTACTGAGCAAATGTCAAATTGGCTTTTTACCAAATTACCGTACGACAGACCACGTATTCACCCTGCACACCCTAATTGACAAACAAACAAACCAAAACAAAGGCAAAGTCTTCTCATGCTTTGTTGATTTCAAAAAAGCTTTTGACTCAATTTGGCATGAGGGTCTGCTATACAAATTGATGGAAATTGGGGTTGGGGGAAAAACATACAACATTATAAAATCCATGTACACAAACAACAAGTGTGCGGTTAAAATTGGCAAAAAACACATTTCTTTCCACAGGGCCGTGGGGTGAGACAGGGATGCAGTTTAAGCCCCACCCTCTTCAACATATATATCAACGAATTGGCGAGGGCACTAGAACAGTCAGCAGCACCCAGCCTCACCCTACTAGAATTTGAAGTCAAATGTCTACTGTTTGCTGATGATCTGGTGCTTCTGTCACCAACCAAGGAGGGCCTACAGCAGCACCTACAGTGAGGGAAAAAAGTATTTGATCCCCTGCTGATTTTGTACGTTTGCCCACTGACAAAGACATGATCAGTCTATAATTTTAATGGTAGGTTTATTTGAACAGTGAGAGACAGAATAACAACAAAAAAATCCAGAAAGACAAATGTTATAAATTGATTTGCATTTTAATGAGGGAAATAAGTATTTGACCCCTCTGCAAAACATGACTTAGTACTTGGTGGCAAAACCCTTGTTGGCAATCACAGAGGTCAGACGTTTCTTGTAGTTGGCCACCAGGTTTGCACACATCTCAGGAGGGATTTTGTCCCACTCCTCTTTGCAGATCTTCTCCAAGTCATTAAGGTTTCGAGGCTGACGTTTGGCAACTCGAACCTTCAGCTTCCTCCACAGATTTTCTACGGGATTAAGGTCTGGAGACTGGCTAGGCCACTCCAGGACCTTAATGTGCTTCTTCTTGAGCCACTCCTTTGTTGCCTTGGCCGTGTGTTTTGGGTCATTGTCATGCTGGAATACCCATCCACGACCCATTTTCAATGCCCTGGCTGAGGGAAGGAGGTTCTCACACAAGATTTGACGGTACATGGCCCCGTCCATCATCCCTTTGATGCAGTGAAGTTGTCTTGTCCCCTTAGCAGAAAAACACCCCCAAAGCATAATGTTTCCACCTCCATGTTTGACGGTGGGGATGGTGTTCTTGGGGTCATAGGCAGCATTCCTCCTCCTCCAAACACGGCGAGTTGAGTTGATGCCAAATAGCTCGATTTTGGTCTAATCTGACCACAACACTTTCACCCAGTTCTCCTCTGAATCATTCAGATGTTCATTGGCAAACTTCAGACGGGCCTGTATATGTGCTTTCTTGAGCAGGGGGACCTTGCGGGCGCTGCAGGATTTCAGTCCTTCACGGCGTAGTGTGTTACCAATTGTTTTCTTGGTGACAATGGTCCCAGCTGCCTTGAAATCATTGACAAGATCCTCCCGTGTAGTTCTGGGCTGATTCCTCACCATTCTCATGATCATTGCAACTCCACGAGGTGAGATCTTGCATGGAGCCCCAGGCTGAGGGAGATTGACAGTTCTTTTGTGTTTCTTCCATTTGCGAATAATCGCACCAACTGTTGTCACCTTCTCACCAAGCTACTTGGCGATGGTCTTGTAGCCCATTCCAGCCTTGTGTAGGTCTACAATCTTGTCCCTGACATCCTTTTAGAGCTCTTTGGTCTTGGCCATGGTGGAGAGTTTGGAATCTGATTGATTGATTGCTTCTGTGGGCAGATGTCTTTTATACAGGTAACAAGCTGAGATTAGGAGCACTCCCTTTAAGAGTGTGCTCCTAATCTCAGCTCGTTACCTGTATAAAAGACACCTGAGAGCCAGAAATCTTTCTGATTGAGAGGGGGTCAAATACTTATTTCCCTCATTAAAATGCAAAACAATTTATAACATTTTTGATATGTGTTTTTCTGGATTTGTTTGTTGTTATTCTGTCTCTCACTGTTCAAATAAACCTACCATTAAAATTATAGACTGATCATTTCTTTGTCACTGGGCAAACGTACAAAATCAGCAGGGGATCAAATACCTTTTTCCCTCACTATAGATCTTCTGCACAGATTCTGTCAGACCTGGGCCCTGACAGTAAATCTCAGTAAGACAAAAATAATGGTGTTCCAAAAAAGGTCCAGTTGCCAGGACCACAAATACAAATTCTATCTAGACACCGTTGCCCTAGAGCACACAAAAAACTATACATACCTCGGCCTAAACATCAGCGCCACAGGTAACTTCCACAAAGCTGTGAACGATCTGAGAGACAAGGCAAGAAGGGCCTTCTATGCCATCAAAAGGAACATAAAATTCAACATACCAATTAGGATCTGGCTAATAATACTTGAATCAGTTATAGAACCCATTGCCCTTTATGGTTGTGAGGTCTGGGGTCCGCTCACCAACCAAGAATTCACAAAATGGGACAAACACCAAATTGAGACTGCATGCAGAATTCTGCAGAAATATCCTCAGTGTACAACGAAAAACACCAAATAATGCATGCAGAGCAGAATTAGGCTGATACCCGCTAATTATCAAAATCCAGAAAAGAGCTGTTAAATTCTATAACCACCTAAAAAACAAAAAGATAATTACTTGACACATTGGAGAGAATTAACAAAAAAACAGAGCAAACTAGAATGCTATTTGGCCCCAAACAGAGAGTACACAGTGGCAGAATACCTGACCACTGTGACTGACCCAAACTTAAGCAAAGCTTTGACTATGTACAGACTCAGTGAGCATAGCCTTGCTATTGAGAAAGGCCGCCGTAGGCAGACCTGGCTCTCAAGAGAAGACAGGCTATGTGCACACAGCCCACAAAATGAGGTGGAAACTGAGCTGCACTTCCTAACCTCCTGCCAAATGTATGACCATATTAGAGACACATATTTCCCTCACATTACAGAGATCCACAAAGAATTTGAAAACAAACCCAATTTTGATAAACTCCCTTATCTACTGGGTGAAATACCACAGTGTGCCATCACAGCAGCAAGATATTTGACCTGTTGCCACAAGAAAAGGGCAACCAGTGAAGAACAAACACCATTGTAAATACAACCCATATTTATGTTTATTTATTTTCCCATTTGCACTTCACTATTTGCACATTGTTACAACACTGTATATAGACATAATATGACATTTGAAATGTCTTTATGCTTTTGGAACTTCTGAGTGTAATGTTTACTGTTAATATTTATTGTTTATTTCACTTTCGTTTACTATCTCCTTCACTTGCTTTGGCAATGTTAACATACGTTTCCCATGCCAATAAAGCCCTTAAATTGAATTGAATTGAGAGAGAGAGAGAATTATCTATAATGCTCCTCTCCTCTCTTCTCACCTTAGGACAGGTTGCATGTCCTTGTATTGTTCTCCTGTAAGAAGCTTGTCCAGGTCATTGATCATCCACTCTTCCAGTCTTTTATTTCCAACAGTACATGCCAGTCTGACTGATGGAGGCTGAACGTGACACACAACACGTGCTAATACACCACCAGAGACTGACAAACCATGCCACGTGTCAACACATCTCATTCATTTAAGAGAGTGAATATGTGAGGATTTACCATAGCATTTTCATGTGATATACCATAGCACTTAGCAAATACAGGTTATTGTAGGCATAGTCCAGCCATATATGCAGATAAGTGTAGACTGATATATTTGGCGTTGTGACCCGGGTGTACTCTCTGTGACTTAGTGTTTCTCTTCCTGTTTTTGGCTGTGACATCAGGCCTGTGCCACCTCCAGAAACCTCATATGGGATTGGGATTAGAATAGCCCGTAATCCCAGCGCTGGAAAAGGGAATTAGCAGCACACAGCTCAATCTCTATTGCTGCACTAACTCAACTATACAAAGCACAAACTCAGCCTACACACACATGCACAGCCTACACACACATGCACAGCCTTCACACACATGCACCCACACACTCATAAGTACGTTATACACACACACATGCTCATGCTAACGGGATTATGTAATAGAATCACGCTACATAAACCTATAGAAAACCTAACTCAACCACAGGCCCATAGCAGTGATGGTGATGTAGAGGGCAGTAATCTGGGATTCTCCTTTCCCAGATGGTGTGCTTTGAGAATGGCAGAATGGACACGTCTATTCATATCCCAAATTCACCACCCTGCTGCATACCCACACAAACCCTCCTGTTACTAGTCCTCTGACTGACACCAATACCTGGTGCAAAGCTTTGCCGAAATGTAATTCTAAAATTGAAATGTTAAACTTTTCAAATTCAGACAACCAAAAACTTTCACTAGAGGTAAAGTGCCACTTTGTAGCAGTTGGAATTATCCCCCCCAAAATATAAATGTTCAGAGGAATTTTCCCTTTTGTTACTTTACCTATATGAATTGTAACCCACCCCTCCATCCCCCACACATACCGTACCTGTCATGAAGTCTATGTCTGGAGCCAGCAGGGAGTCATGGTGGTAGGTCTCCCTGAGAGAGGGCCTCCTCAGTCCTGTCTCCTCCATCCCTAACCCCTGGTCCGCCAACTCCTCCATGGGACTGTCCTCCATCGACGTCCCAGACGCCATGCCTACCCACCTCTGTGTGTGTGAGGGTGTGATCCTACAAAAGGTTTGCTTACACTCCTCCTCCTCGTCCTCCTCTTCCACTGAGCTGTCAGTCACCTTCCCTTATCCGCTCCCCTCTTCTCCCTCCCTCTTTCATCCCTGGTTCCAGAGCCGTAGAGGAGTGTAGATGGGGCATAGAGGGAGATGGGGGGATGATGTCATTAAGGAGAGATTAAAGGCCCTGGTAAACCATCTCAAGCCCTCAGCCACGAACGACAGGACAGTGGAGGGATGGAAGAAGAGGGGGAGGAAGGTAGAGGAGTGGAGTGCAGGAAGGGAGAGACGGGGGAGAGGTGAGAGGGCACCTGGTCTCAAACAGGTTAACTTCAGCTTTCACCGGAGATGAGGGGCAGGGTTGCTTTGGCTCCCTGGGTGGGTGTAACAACACTCTCAGAGCCAATGTGAGAATAGTTAACAAACACACACTTCATATTCCTCACGAAATATGTTTTGGTCTTGTACCGATACCAAACTGCTGATGTTTTCAAAAGCTGTATCCATCCACCCACACTAAAGCAAAGTGCTTGCATCAGACTGCCAGCTGGTCAGGTTACTGCAGCGTAGGCCTTGTAGGACTGATGAGCTACAGAAGATTAGGAGGAAAACTTGATTAATTAAAGGCATCACAGGGACAATAAACTGGCCATGGTAATTATAATTATGGGGATGGCAGCTCCGGATAAAAGTTACCCACTGATCTAGGATCAGCTCTAACCCTCCCCAATCCTATCCTTAATCATTAAGGTGGAAACACTCAAACATACATTATTAGTGTCTAGGGGTAAGTATATCCTCCTATACAGTAATGGAAGAGTTTAGTAACAGATAAAATGGCATTAGGTTACAGCAAGGGCCTCAACAATAAGACCTAGAGTAAGCTTCTTCCTTTCTGTCTATTTTGCACTTTACTAGATTGGTTTTCAAGCAGATGGTCTGCCATCCCAAGTGTGCTGCACCGCACAGTATCAGCATGTTTGCACTGCCCACTGCTGATGTAACGTAGCTAGTTTCAGCTAGTATTGCACACACAAACGTAGTGGCATCACCTTCCTTCCATAAGACCTGTGATACCACCGGTACCGGTCACCCTCATAACTGCGTAACTGTCCCCCATAGAAGCCACCCAGCCTTTCCTTTTCCAATAGCAGGCCTACAGTACTGATGGGAGTGGTTTGTGGGTGCTCGAGGCCTACAGTACTGATGGGAGTGGTTTGTGGGTGCTCAAGGCCTACAGTACTGATGGGAGTGGTTTGTGGGTGCTCAAGGCCTACAGTACTGATGGGAGTGGTTTGTGGGTGCTCGAGGCCTACAGTACTGATGGGAGTGGTTTGTGGGTGCTCAAGGCCTACAGTACTGATGGGAGTGGTTTGTGGGTGCTCGAGGCCTACAGTACTGATGGGAGTGGTTTGTGGGTGCTCGAGGCCTACAGTACTGATGGGAGTGGTTTGTGGGTGCTCGAGGCCTACAGTACTGATGGGAGTGGTTTGTGGGTGCTCGAGGCCTACAGTACTGATGGGAGTGGTTTGTGGGTGCTCAAGGCCTACAGTACTGATGGGAGTGGTTTGTGGGTGCTCGAGGCCTACAGTACTGATGGGAGTGAGGATTGCTGGTGCCTTATGCCAAGACATAAGGTTTATGAGCTGGGTGATTCTCAGAAACAGACTGGTCATAGGGCAGTTCAGGCAAATGGGAGAAAAACATTTTGGTTGAAAAAAAAGAGAAATGATTTGTGTGGTGCCCATGGGCCTGTTAAGAAATATTATAATGATTTTAGAACAGAATTATCATAAAATCGCTAATTGGCTGCTATCCCATTTCACAGACGCCAGCCCAAAATGTAAAAAAATGGCCCAGTGTTTCAGAAATGCCAGGGCCGATTTCTGGTCCCAGTCCATCCTTACTGCTACTAATGTTTGAAGTTTGAGATCAAATCGTGAAAGCCTGCTGGAGCTGTTGTGTTGTCAGATCCTCCAGTGTAGTGTTCAGTGATCCCTGTCTGTAAGTCTGTGGGATGGACATCAGTAGCTATGCTGTGCTAGTGTCTGGCCACACAGAGCGCTGTACATTCCTAATGCCCTGTGCCGGGATAAGCATTGTACAAAGATGGGCCGAGGGCAATACGTCTCTGAAGAGGAGACCAAAGCCTGTGTCCTGAACCTGTAGTATAACTGACACCTTGTGGTCGTTGCTTGCAACTTACATACCAGTATACTTGATGACACTCACACACACACACACACACACAAGCGGCCATCAGATTGTTCGTTTTGCATTCAAATTTCAAAGCAACATACGGCAGAATCACAATAAAGAACACACCAAAGATTTTTTCACAAAGGACTTAAACTTTATAAATAGTCTTTCAATGGAACATTAAAATCAGCAGGGATTCTATAATTTTTACCAAAAACCCAAGAGATTTTCAGAGAGCATGACAAAGTGACACAGTTATCTGATACACACATCCTTTATCTACTCCAAAAATATCTAGACTTTTAGATCCCCCATTGTTAAATATATCAAAATATATGCTGACACTTAGCAGTAATACAGAAGACCACAAAAAGCAGAGTTTCAGGCTTGGTCGGGTGATTCGTTTTGGTGGACACTTCCTGGGTCAGTGAGAAGTGGAACGGTGGAGATCAGAGGTCAGGAACGTTTGACCCATGTCATCATGGAAACCATACGTACACATGACATATGACCATGTCCCAATAGCCCAAACATAATATACCATCTCCTTTCCTCACCCCTCTTCCCATTGGACTTTAAATGTTTAACAGTTAAATATCACACGACACCTATCCTATATCATTTTCCCCTCCTCAGTGACATAAATGAAAGGAGATGAGGAAAGTAAACGTTAAAGAGCTTTGGGACATAGCCAGGGTGTTCTATTCTGAAGTTGTCAGTGGGACACCCAATTTCTGTTCATGTAGTGCCCTCTACAGGTTCAATACTGAAAATACACGTCTGGGAGTAAAGCCATGTTGGGTCTGTCTGTGTGCTGATGGTGCAGAACAGCTGATCAGATCAAGTCTGTATCTTCAACCCTCATCTGAATCTACCCATAACAAAACAATGTGACTAAAGTCAAAATCACTCAATGAAGTGATAATTTATGATGTCACAAAAAATATCAGAGGCAAAACCCCACTAGACAGAACGCCAGAGAAAGTTAAAGTTTATCGTCCTAGAGCCAGGCTGTCTCAGGTTTAGAGTGACTCTGTCCTCTAATTGGACAGATCGATGAGGGGAGGGCTCAGGTGACCCCATTACCATGGCAACCTCCCAGACGTCAACCCCTAAGGTCAGCCAGGATGGCTACGGGTAGACGCTTCACTCCCTAAACCACAGATCTAGGATCAGCTTAGATTCACCCTCCACCCCCAATCCTAACCTTAACCATATAGGGGGATGAGGACATATCTGATCCTGGATCAGTGGTTAGAGTGTAACTTCTACCTTACCTAATTTTGTGTCAGAATGTGCTTTGGTCTTCTTCACCCCTGATGCCAAGTGGCATCTCTAGATAGAAACCAGCTCTGGTGCCAGTCTGTTTCTGCTGCAGCCAACCTGGCCATTGTTTGGCAGGGCAGTAATATAGCATTGTTACAGAAACAACCTTCTACACCGCTAGCTAGATAAGTACAAACTACTACAACCTCTGTGAATCTCCATTCAATAATTTAAATCTCCAAACTCATAAGTTACTAATAAAAAGAAACCGATCGTTTTTCATTATTGACCACGAAAGTCTTATAGCAAGAGGACTTTTTTCAATTAATTAAACACATTTTCCAAATAAGTTAAATTGAAATCTTTATATATTGTATTGGTTTACTCCATTTAAATATCTATGTATTCATTTTTAAATATAATCATCAGCTACAGGTCTTGCAAAAAAAATACTACTACTGCACTGTGCAATTGCTGTCTACAGAGGGTCAGGGGTGACAGAGTCAGGGTTCAAATATGTACACTTAATAATTTCATAAAACTCTATTTACAGTCCTCTTTTAGCTGGTATTTATATAGTATTCAGAAAGAAATTAAGTGGCAACAAATGCAAATCAATGCAAAGACCACAGCAGAGTACAGAGTCGGTTGCATCTCAAATGGCACCTTCTGGTTATTATTTCAAAGAATTCAACTCAGGTTGGTAACTACTTGGTACCAAATTATGCTTTTTCCAATGAATCCTTAAGAAACTAAAATGTAATGACTAAGTCAATATTAGGTAACTAACTGCCATTTTACCATGCAAATTCAAAGTAAATACCAGGTGAATACTGGACTGTAAAATAAAGTGTAACCAACATGTTTTAAGTAGGGACCTCAGATCTTGAACCAAAACGTAACCTAACCCTTCCCATTTCTCTTCTAGCAGGTTTTTGGTCAAATCTCCATTTATGACTTGTGATTCAAATTCAAAACTAAGCTAAAATAAAATAAAACAGTTTTTCTTCCTCGATTTACACATACATTTGTCAAAAATAGTCCCTCTGAAAAATATATTGCATATGCCATCTTAAGAAACTGACATAATAAAATATTTTCGCTAAGGAAAAATTGTAAAGTAGGAGAATATATATTACTTTTTTCAAAGAATCTGGGCACCAATAGCAACAAAATACCTATTGATAATATTTAAATTTAAACCTTTATATGATTTATCCGATACAAGCTTTGTTTAGTCGCTATTTTGGGGTATGATTCAAACTGTTAGAATGGTAAATGTTTCAGATGGCTTTTGGGTATTATTCAAAACTTTGCAGATTAGGAGCAAAGTCCAGCAATAGAACATTTGCACAGTAAGAAAGCAATCAAAAGGTAGTCTTTCCTATGAAAAAGTACTAACTCAGTCAGACACTGCCGCTTGTCTAGGACTAAACGTGACGGACAGACACTTCTGCAGAAGGTTACAAGGCAATGTTGAACTATTGTGGTTAAAAAACCAACACATCTCAATAATGCGTATCAAAAGGACATTTTTCAGAGATTCCAAGCCAAACCTCTGGAACGTCACATTACGTCAATCCGCACAGCGAGTTACACCAAGATGCCAACTCACACCTGAACCACCTGGACAGTGTGGATGAATAACAATAATACCAGTGTGGATCCACAATCTACAGGAATGATTTTTCATCGTACATATTATTTCATTAGATGATATGACAGGTTGGTTGGATAGCAGGTAACATATAAACCAGGGGTGGCCAGCCCTCCTCCTGGAGATCTACTGGGTATGCAGGTTTTTGCTCCAGCCCTGCTCCAACTAACACCCCTGCTTTTACTAAATCAGTTGTTAGAGCAGGGCTGGAGCAAAAGCCGGCATACCCAATAGCTCGCTAAGAGTAAGGTCGTCCACCCCTAAAGTAACACATAGATAGTATGCTGGCGGATGTCTCTAATAGTAAAACACATAAAGTAGTTATGCATTGATAAAGTTGCCATGACACAGCCTTAGTTTCCATTCTCTACTAAGCGCACAGACAGTGATAATACACAGTATTGTCCCCAGTTATAATATAACATATTAGTAGCTTAACATAAAATCAGAACACAATCATAGACGTTGTAATTAAGTAATGGATTAGTGCAATCTAACAAGGGAGGGAGGAGACGAGAGGAGGGAAGAGGACAAGAGAAGGAGGAGAGGAGTGGTGGTGCTCTGCTTTGTGACATCCTTTGGTTTATCTTGGAGAGGGCGGAGCTTTGAAGGATGGAAAGGGATGAGGGGATAGAAGTAGAATGAGTAGAATGGACAAAGTTTCACTACATGTGGACCAGCATCCATATTGGATGTACCATGTTGGAATGTTGAATAAAATGCTTATCACTCGGAATCTCTGAGGAAACCATGCATTTCTCAATGGCAAAGTGTTGACCGGGGTGAACTCGATGTGGATTTAGTCTGTGGTTTTGTACTTTTTTCCGTTCTACTCATCCAATTTCTATGCGGTGGGACTAGCTGCCTAAAGCTCTACCTGCAAGTCATAAGGCAAGTCATTGGGAACAACAGGGTTGCGTTCAGGAGAGTACAACATTACAGAAAGTTAAGATAGACATGTATAATAAGCAATGGGCTCTGCAATACATTACACTTCCATTTGAACGTTCTGGAACGTTTCACCCTTCTGAACAATCCAGAGAGGTGGACACTGACATCAACAACCCTCCTTCTGATAAGCCAATGCAGAGTAGGGGAGAGGTCAGCCCTCCGCAGTAAGGGGGCTCTCCATTGGACCGATGGACAAAAGCATGATGACAGTCCTGTTCTTAGGAACAGAAAAAGGGGGGTCAGGGGGGGGATTTCATCTCAAATGACCCTATTCTTCATATAGTGCCCTGTCTTTGACCAAAGCTCTATACAGCAGGGGTTCCCAATTACATTCAGCCGGGGACAATTATTTATTGAGCGGATGGTCGGGGGGCCAGAACATAGTTATAAATTATTTGTACACTGCAAATTGACCACAAGAATCCCAAACAGATATAGTATTTGACAAAAACATAATTTCACTGGGATACGATCATCTCTATGCGTGGGAATACTTGGGGTCAGATTTCCTAAATTAAAATAACTTTGAGCTGATTTCCTGGTGATTTTACAGTCTTTTATGTCCAACAACAAACATTATTTAAAAAGAAAATTACACATTTTTTTTTAAATCTGAAAACTTGGGGGGAACCCTGCTATACAGTAACAGTTCTCTACTAAGTAATGCACTTTATGGGGAATAGGGTATGATTTGAGACTCAGCCAGAGCTGCAGGTACTTGAGAATAGTGTATCGTGTTCTGTTCGGACAATGCAGGAGGGGAGGGTGAGACTTCCACTTCCTTTGTGAACCTGCACCTGTGGTTTCACTGCAGCCAACAGACTGAACACACATGTGGTCAGACTGAACACACACACACACAATACACCGCTGTCTGACACACGCCAGGGACATAAACCCTAATTGTGTATGTGTTTAAGCTGCAAGTGCCCTCTCGATCACAGCTGCCTCAGAGACAAACACAAATTAAGAAGAACTTTGTCATCATCACATCAGGCTCTAACATCAAAACAACGTCATGATGAGCCCAGTATGGCTCTGGTAGTGCAGTTCTTGGTCTTGTTAGGTCACCAACATGGCTGTCCATGCATATGGTGATGAGCCCTGGTATAGCAGGACATGGTTAACCAGGACAGTTGACTCTTTAGGTGCTGTGGAGGAGCAGATCTCTATGAAAGAATCCACCTCTCCCTTCACTCTAAGCCGGTACAGTTGTAGTTCCAGTTGAGGGGGTCAAAACTTCTCCTCCCTTGTAACAGTTGTAAAAGGGGGTAAGGTACTTCAGTACCCACTCCTTCAGCGCCATTCTGGGGACTCAGATATCAGTGGTCCCCCTCCAATAATTGATCCTTCAGCCGCCCTCCCTCCAGTTGACCAGAGTGCCTATCAGGGGTCAAGGGTTAATCAGGGGACCCCCAAAACACTTCAGGGGTTCCCCCTCTCATCCTTCAGCCCCATGTGTAGGAGTGTGTGTGCTCCACTACGGGTGGCTGTGTCTGTCTGTCCTCTGCTGCCCCCTACTGCAGGTTCTTGAGGATGCGTCCGTAACGGAAGTCATAGACGTGGCGGCAGAGGTACACCAGTTCGGGGTCTATGTTGGCGGGCACCTGGCGGTGGTCGGGGGGGTCGAAGTCTGAGGGGCAGGGGACCACTCTGGCAGTGCCAGGGGGCACACCGTCCACACGCCGCTTCACCAAGGCACAAAATCTATAGACAGAAAATCAAAGTGAGTTTTGAATGCAGTTCTCTTTTCTTTTCCCTCCTTCACTCTCCTACCTCCAGTCACGTCAACACGCTCCAGTAAGGTCTCTCCCTAAGAGTGCTTCTAGTGTCAGTGATGTGTGATATTACCCACTAAAGAATGCCTTGACGATGAAAGGTGCTAATTCAGAGACATCTTACCCTCTGCACTGGGCTAAAGCGAACAGCAAACGGCAAGGAGTTTCACCTACAATGGTGTGTGTGTTAATGATGGATACATGATCTTTCTCAGTGTGTGTGTGTGTGTGTGTGTGTGTGTGAATGTGTGTGGTTTCTTACCGACAGTACTGTGCTAGTGGGAGAACATAGCATCGGTCTTCGATGCAGGCCACACTGTTCTCGTCTTGATGCCGAGAGGCAAAAATCTCATTCTGAAAAGAGAGAAACAGACATAGAAATATAAATCACCACACAATCAAAGGTACAGAGACAAGATGGATGAGAGGCACGGAATCTCATTAGTCGTCTCATGTCTTGCATCTGCACTGATGGTGAAACAGAAGACGTGAAAGCAATATGGTGGAAGCCTACTGGAAATCTGCTTCCACTAGTTATGTCAGCACACATCAGTGCAGATGAAGGAAAGGAGACAAATAGAGGAGACAAGGAGAGGCCTCTTTAGACTATTGAGATGCAGCCAGAGTTGAGTTGAGTAGAGTTATCCCGAGTTGTTCTGTGGAGTCAGAGAGAGTTGTCCTCACCTCACAGTGCATGCTGGGGTCTCGGCCTCCCTGTGTGTGTTCAGGTCGATAGTACCAGAACAGGCTCATCATCAGCTCTCCTGAGGAGAAGAGAGACACACCCACACACACACACGGTCAAAACACCAGACAGGGTGACATGCAAACACTCACACAGCAGACAGTGAGACAACTACAGAGGATCAAAGGACCAGCCCAGTCTCTAACCAGCCAGACATAAGCAGCATTTCAGACATAAACAACCATTCACAGCCTACACACACACACACACACACACACACACACACACACACACACACACACACACACCAGGGTTTCCGTTAGCCAGAAATAGCTGTTTTTTGGTCCTCTGTAGCTCAGCTGGTAGAGCACGGCGCTTGTAACGCCAAGGTAGTGGGTTCGATCCCCGGGACCACCCATACACAAAAAAAAAATGTATGCACGCATGACTGTAAGTCGCTTTGGATAAAAGCGTCTGCTAAATGGCATATTATTATTATTATTATTATGGCCAATAAAAAAAATGAAAAGCTGATCAATAAAACTGTTGCAGGCCAAAATGACTGGGAGAAAAGAAAAATCCCATGGCAAAACAATGCTTTTTATTAATTGATAGAAATACCAGTCGATGTAAATACATTTGACCGTCATGCTTATCGGTCTATAGGTTAATTTGCATAATTTAGTGGAATTAAATTGGCCTGTGTATTTTCGTTAGTCATCATGTATCTTACTTATCCAACACAACTATCACACATGCACAGCATCCAGAGCCTATTCTGAGCGGGATTTCTCCTGCTGCTCCTCAGCTGGTTGCTGTTGGAGGAAAACATCTGCTTTTATAAGCCCATTCATTGCGCAACAATTCTAAATGCAATCGCATGTTAAAAACAGTTTGGTGCACGATTAAAAATAGCTACTATTTTTATTTCTCAACTGGTAATTGAAGAGCGCCTCCCATTCCCAAATAGGCATAGGCCTACGAGCTTGTGATTTGAAACAATCCACTTTTCTTTTTTAAATAAACTAATTATTCCCGATTCCTCTGTGGTCAAATCATGCTTTCTGGTGAAGTATTCTGTATAGACAGGAGTAATTATATAATTTACTTTTACTTCCCTGTTGGACCCACCGCTATGCCATTTCTCTCCTGTTCTATTGGTTTTCATATCAACTTTCTTTCGTTGTCCAGAAGCCAAAGGCATAATCCTAGTCATATTAGCAACCCATCCTAATTGTTGCATCTTTAGATTCCCCCTCTTTCTAAGTTTCTAACTCTGTCACATATGGAACCGCTATCAGGTGCACGGTTTAGAATGGTGTTTAGAAAATTAAAATCTTCCCGGTCACGTTGTCCAGCGCCACATTTTCCTAATGGAAACCCTGACACACACACACACATTATTATACCCCAACAACAGGTTCAGACATCCTGCTGTCTCTCTCTCTCTCACCAGATTTGGGGTCCTCCCATAGCGCTGATATCTTGGCGACGTAGGGCAGGGACTTCTTCCGGGGACCGGCGCGCAGCAGCACTGTGTCTCGGACACGTATCACTTCGCCGTCTCTCTGTACTCCTTCATAACACTGTCGCAAGGCCGTCTCGTCCTCCCCCTGATACACACACACACAGTCAAAACATAACACACACTTATCTTTATTGTCCAGTCACTGTCTACATCAGCAGTATTCTATCAGAGAGGACTCAGAACACATTCTCATTAACAACAATGAGCCAATTGAAAGATAGGGATGGTCAGGTTGCCATGGTAGTATGAGGGAAGTAAACTCTCAGTACCTCAACACACACACACACACTTGATCCCACCCACCGCAATGAACACTTCTTTCTCTGTGGGCACCCCTACAGGCAGCCACCCGTTGGTGGCCCGTCGGTGGCTGACCCTCTTCTGCTTGGCGGGGGACAGGCTGGGTGTCGGGGCTGGCTGTTTCTGGGACAGCCTGGTTCTCCCCATGGACAGAGAGCCGTTAGGGGGCTTGGAGCTCTGAGGGCACTCCTTGGCCAGCTTCAGCCTGGCCTGGGGCACGCTGCGGTCAGACAGGGGGGTGAGGAGACGGGGCTTGGCCTGGGTGGAGGAGGGGGTGGTGGGGAGGGGGCAGCCTGAGAGGGGGAGAGGGGGAGAGACCAGGAGGGAGGGGCTGTGGTCGCCCTGGGGGGAGGAGTAACCCTCTGGAGAGAGAGAGAACAGAGAGAAGGGAGGAAGAACAGACTAGTCAAAAATCTACTGTACAAACAAACAGACTGCTGTTTACTCCATAAACAATGCTACATAGGCCTAACTAAATGTCATGCTACATAGGCCTAACTAAATGTCATGCTACATAGGCCTAACTAAATGTCATGCTACATAGGCCTAACTAAATGTCATGCTACATAGGCCTAACTAAATGTCATGCTACATAGGCCTAACTAAATGTCATGCTACATAGGCCTAACTAAATGTCATGCTACATAGGCCTAACTAAATGTCATGCTACATAGGCCTAATCGATTCCTATGTCATGCTTTTCTCTGATTCCCTGTAGATACTGTTTGTTTACTGCAATGTACTCAATGTCTGTGACAGAGACACGTCTTCCTCTTGTAAGATAAACATAATTCAGTCACGATCACGCCAAATGGAGAGAAAACACACATGATAATAACACATCCTCATATATCCCTTATCAAATATATCTACAGTACATGCACTACATCATTCCAAACTACCACTACTTTTTCAAATCAGCATATAGGGCCTACTCAGTAGGCCTACATTCCCTGTGTCCTCCTCTTACCTGTCTTGATGCTGTGTGTACACCCAGAGCAGCCTGTGGAGAAAGAGCACCCCCTGCTGTTGACCGGCTGCATGGCTCTGTAGGTGTAGCCGCTGACCCGGCAGGCCTCGCTGTAGCAAGGCGTGCTGCTCACTGAGCCACAGAAGGCAGGATGGGCCAGCGTCGAGGAATGGGACACCGGAGGACCCAGCAGCTTGGAGCCAGACACCCTGCCGGGACATAGCGTCGAGGAGCCAAAGTTCAGAGGTCGCGAGCTGAGGTTGGCTGACGGCGCTCCGGGGTGTGTGGGATGGGCAATGTGGACGTAGTAGCTGGAGAAGCAGGCAGGGTCGGCGGTGCAGAGGCAGGGGTGGGGGCTGAGGGTCAGGGCTGCGTGAGAGTGGGGATGGGAGTGGGCCATGGAGGGTGACGTCACCAGGCACTCCCGTTTTACAGAGGTCAGGGCAGAGTTTAAAGGTCGTTCTTCGGAGTCGGCGTAGGCCTGCTGACCCAGGAACAAGGCTAGGCGGTGGCAGTACTCCACAGAGCCCTCTGGCGGGCAGCAGTAGTATGGGCTCAGCTCTGCCTCCACATGCTCCTCTTTGACGACGGGCTTCAGCGGGTAGGCTAGCATGCTGCGCGACTGGTAGCCTGGTTTGGTTAGCCGGTGGGTGCAACCGCCAGACTCCCACTCTACTTTGGGCTCAAAGTTGGACTTCTTGCAGGCAGAACAGCCTACCTCTTCTGGAATCAACTGCCTTCCCTTGTGCTTAGGCTGGCGGCCGCACGGTTTAAGAATCAGTCGCTGTTGCGGTTGCTTCTGCTTCACGTCAACTGATGCGGTGCTCGTAGCCTTGCAGTCCATCGTCGCAGTCGTTGATGTCGTTTTCACTCGCTGTTTGCTAGTCGCCGAAGTGCTCGTTAACTTTAGCAGCGCGGCAGCGTTGAGTCCAGCTAGCCGTCGGGGAGCAGGGGCGTGTAGCATCTGTAGAGTCATCAACCCTGTCTCTTTCTTCTGTCCTCTGTCTGGTTTGGCCGGTTTCTTGGGGACCTTCTTGGCCTTCCTGAGGCTTTGGCACGGTTCAGGCTTGTGCAATGCGGAGGCCTTGTTGCTGGCTCTTGGAGCATTAGGACCTCCGGCCACCCCGCGCTTGGCTGGATCTGTCCCCAGGAACGACTCACCGCTGGTGGGCTCATCCTGCTGTCTCCTGGCCTGTTTAGCAGCAGGCTGGCTCTCGCTGGGTCTCTCCAACAGCAGACTGTTCACAGCCTCAGCGTTGAGAGAAGCTAGTCGTCGTTTACGCGGCTCTGGAAATGGCGACCCCTGCTCATCACTGGGGGTTTTTGATTTAGATGTAGTTTTTGGTATCATCTTCTTCGCCAGGAATTTCCCCTTGGCTTTGTCTTTTCCTTTGTCCAGTTTCTTGCTCCGGGATTCAGGTTTGACGGGTGGTTGAGTGAGCGAATCATTCCCCCTCTCATTGGTGTCCTCCTGCTCCCGGATGTCCTTCTCCAGTCGGGTGAGCAAAACGTGACAGCTAAGTCCCTCCTCCTCCGAAGCCCCTGCCCTTCCTCGTAAGGGATAAGATTTCCTGCTCCGCCTCCTATTCCGCTCCGGAGTCTTCTCCCTCCTGTCCATCATCTCTTTAACCCCACCCCTTCCTCGCTTCGTCCCGCCCTTCTTCATGGTCCTGCCGAATCGCAGCGTGCGCTCAGGCCAGGCCCCGCCCATGGTCTCACCATGTAGCCTTCGGGGGCAGTGTTCCCGCGTCACTGTGCTGCGACTCTGGCTAAGAGAACCTTTGTTCTGGGCGTGGGTCATCACATGCTGCACCACTGGGCCTGGGGAGGAGAGACGCACTGTTAATGTCACTCCTAAAAACAGGGTAATACGGCCCGGGTCATATTCATTAGGCACAAAACTGAAGAAAACAGACTGAAACAAGGAGGGACTACCTGAATTTGTCCAATAAATGTGTTTTTATATTCTTATTTCTTATCGTTTTGCTACACTGTGTCCTAATGAATTAATCCTGGTATCTCTTTAAACCCTATCGCCTAAACCAGTGGTCACTGACCTTTTCTGAGTCAAGATCACTTTCGCAGTCAAAAAGCATGCTAAGATCTACCGCTCAGATTTAAACACGACTTAAAACATTTACCATTAACCTCATAAAAACAGTTCTGTAAGAATGAGGTTTGTGCAGTAGGCCTAATACATTATTACAGCATATTGGCTATATGCTTGATCTGCCAATATTGTTATTCTCAGACCATATTATATATCAAAACTTGAGCTTTGATAACAAAATATATCAGTTGGTGTACCACTTGTGAGGCACAGCTGAGCATAAATTGAAATCATTTGCAAATCATTTGCTTTTTTTTTACTGGACTGATGGTACCTGCACCTGATGGTCATGGTGCTTTCAAGACAACTGGGAACTCTGAAAAAAACGAGGTCAAATCATGACGTCAGTGATCTTCAGGTGGGAAAGTCGGGGGTCTAGAAATAGGTTTTTTTTCCCCCGAGTTCTCAATTGTCTTGAACGCAGCATTAGTCTCAGTGGAGGGACAGAGAGAGTAGCAGAGGGTACGCCTCTCACGGTACCTGCTCTCTCCTTCCTTTCCTCCGGTGAGACTGACCAGAGAGAGGGGACACCATCTTACACCTACTGGCGAAACTCGAGTCACTCTGCATCTGCCTCATGCACAAATTCATGTTGTTCCTCGATATTAAAATAGACACGACGAGCTGCTAATAATAATAATACAAATACAACTCATTCATTGCAGCTGCAGCGCGAGTGGAAGTAGGAAGAAGCGCGTTTTGTTTTGTAATAGTGTTAAATAAAAACTGTTGACAGTGCTGAATAAAAAAATAAAAAATATTAACTCACTCATAAAAACAGCAGTTCTTTACTGTATTCTTTGACAGTCTCTATGTGGTCATGATTTTAAAAGTTATTCAATGTTACGTGGGCTAGCATCAAACTTTGCTGTGGCCTGGGTCAAGGAAGCTCTGTAGGCACTGTGTTTTGAGCTATCTGATTGGCCAGCACAGTAGGCACACTCGATTTAGCCACAGATCTCCCTGTCCGCCGGGTAGGCAGAGTTTGTCTTTTCAGACAAATGAAATGGTTCAAAATGGAAGAAAAACGTTCCTTACCCGGCGCGCAGGGCTTCTGAATCAAGTGCACCTACCGCCAACAGCACAACACCATTTCTTTTTTTTAAAGGAGCACAAGCCTTTATTGTTGGCTTTTCTACAGAAATGTTTGGTGATCGCGATTTTCAAGGCATTCCTAGTTCATCGACCGGTTGGTGACCACTGGCCTAAACCCTTCTACATACAGTATATTCCATATACACATACACTTTCAGTTTTAACTGATATAAAAGTACTGCCCAGTTCCATTTTGATCTCTAGTTCCTTATCCTAGCCCTCCTACCCATCTGAAAAGACTGGACAGATGAAAGCACTATAGAAGCTCCACTTATGGAGCTAAGGATCTTGGGAGCGCTAGATGGAACATCACTACAGTGCATTCGGAAAGTATTCAGATCCCTTGACTTTTTCCATATTGTTATGTTACAGCCTTATTATAAAATTGATTAAATAAAAAATTTTGCTCATCAATCTACACACAACACCCCATAATGACAAAGCGAGAACAGGTTTTCAGAAATGTTTGCAAATGTATTAAAAATAAAAAAAATACCTTATTTACATAAGTATTCAGACCCTTTGCTATGAGACTCGAAATTGAGCTCAGGTGCATCCTGTTTCCATTGATCATCCTTGAGATGGTTATACAACTTGTGGTAAATTCAATTGATTGGACATGATTTGGAAAGGCACGCACACCTATCTATATAAGGTCCCACAGTTGACAGTGCATGTCAGAGCAAAAACCAAGCCATGAGGTCGAAGGAATTGTCCGTAGAGCTCCGAGACAGGATTGTGTCGAGGCACAGATCTGGGGAAGGGTACCAAAGAATTTCTGCAGCATTGAAGGTCCCAAAGAACACAGTGGCCTCCATCATTCTTAAATGGAAGAAGTTTGGAACCTCCAAAACTCTTCCTAGAGCTGGCCGCCTGGCCAAACTGAGCAATCGGGGGAGAAGGGCCTTGGACATGGAGGTGACCAAGAACCCGATGGTCACTCTGACAGAGCTCCAGAGTTCCTCTGGAGATGGGAGAACCTTCCAGTAGGACAACCATCTCTGCAGCACTCCACCAATAAGGCCTTTATGGTAGAGTTGCCAGACGGAAGCCACTCCTCAGTAAAAAGGCACATGACAGACTGCTTGGAGTTTGCCAAAAGGCACTGTGATGTCACGAGAGGCTACACAGCTTTCAGCGGGATTGCTCAAGTAGTGCAAGGAGACCAGGTTCAACCAAAACAAGGATTTTATTAAAGGTCTTGGGAAACTAACGAAAGTATAACACAATTCTGTTCTCTGGTGGCTCTTTAAGGGTTAACAGTTCAGGGATGTCTCTTCCACATCCAAAATCATAACTCTCCCTCGCTCAAATAACTTTTCCCCAGTCTTACTGTATTCCACGTTGCAGCTAGTGGCCAACCCAGCAAAACGTCCTTCCAAATGTCCCACACGTATTTCCACAGGTGCATATATCCAAAGGTGAGTATTTCCCCAAAGGTAAGTATCTCCAAATCCTTATATTCCTCATGGAAGTGGACGTGCAGCACTCTTGTCCTCCAGAGAGCCCAGGTTGGAGACTGTGTTACTTCACAACCCACACACCCCCTCAGTGTGTCTCTTCCCTTCCCAAACCTTCAGCTCATCAGCTCCTCATTTGTTTCAGCTGCGTGGGAAGATTGGCCATAGAGGGGTGGAGTTCCCGACCATACCAGCAGATGGAGCCATAGCTGTCTGGGTTTGCAGCCACCTCAGGGGGATGTAACGTCCCTCCAGGACACAGCCTCTCGTGACATCACACATCCCCTCCTCGGGACCGACGTCCTCGTCGGGGTAAAGGCAGCGAAGAAGGCATCACGCCGGGAGAGGGCGTCCGCATTGCCGTGGTGCTTGCCAGCCTGCTCTCTCTTCAACTCCTCCACCTCTAGGACCAGGGACTCAGCCTCCTGTTGTCTCTCCTTGAGTTTCTTACTGAACGCATCAGCCTTGGTTTTAGCAGAGTTTAGCTTCTGTTGAGCAGCTTTCAGTTCCTTCTCTCTCTCTGCCTCCGCATTCTTCATCTTGTTCTCCAACACCTTGTACTTCTCCTCTGCCTTCTTCTGGACCTCCTTACTACTGCGCAGGGTCTCCTCACACTCCTCGATGGTCCTGCGCAGCCTCTCCAGCTCCTCCTGTTGCTTATGGAAGGAGCTCTGTTGGAGTTTAGCCTGGAGGATATCTAACTCTTCTGTCTTCATGTCTAACTGTTGCTTTAACAAACGATACCTCTCAGCGGTCCCCTTCAGACCAGACAGTTCTTTGTCCAGATTCTGTAGCTCCGTCTCTGTGTCGGTCTGGGCACCTGCCATCCCTATCAGAGCCCGGGCGGGAGTGAGTAATTCGGAGGATTGCACCGGAGCCTTCCCAGGATGAGTCTTGCCTCTCCGTTTCCGAGGTACTCGGGTTATCCTCTCATAATATAATAATAATATGCCATTTAGCAGACGCTTTTATCCAAAGCGACTTACAGTCATGCGTGCATACATTTTTGTGTATGGGTGGTCCCGGGGATCGAACCCACTACCTTGGCGTTACAAGCGCCGTGCTCTACCAGCTGAGCTACAGAGGACCTCTCCTGAGACTCTCTCCAGAGTGGGTAAAAGGCTGGGCAGTCTCGTCCAATTAGGACAGGGACGGGGAGGGAATCAACCACCCCCGCCGTCGTGTGTATGGTTCCCCGTGTGCTGGTCATTGTAAGTTCAGTAATGGGGTATTCTCTGGTGTCCCCATGGACACAGGAAACTGGGAGGACTTTCCCCGGGGTCAGACACGTGGGGCCCACCAAATCCTTACGCACCAGGGTGGCCCGGCTACCAGAATCCAGTAAGGCCTCCACATCATGGTGATTCACAGTTACCGGGCAGGTGGGGGGTCGATCTGGGCCGCCATCTACGACTCCCAAGAGCGAGGCAAAACGATGTGTGGGTGCTGAGCTGGAGGACTCCGCAGTGGGCATAGGTTCATCGGCTGGTTTCCCACACTGCCAGGAGATATGTCCCATCTCCCCACACCGGTAACACTGTCGAGGTTCCCCATCCTGGTGTACTCTTCTTGGACCCGCCTGGTTTCTGGCTCCCCCTGGAGCCGGGATAAGTCCTGACGCGGCGGGGTTCGAGACCTTGGGGTCCTTTGGACGGGTTTTCCCCATTTGTGGTGGGGCCGCACTCCTGGGGTCTTTTCGGGAAGCATTCAGCATCTCCGCTGTGGCCTGGTACTTTTCCACAGCTTCCACGGTCAGATCAGCCGTGGTCAAGGCCTGTTGACTGATGAACCGTTTTGCCTCATAAGGCAGGGCGCGTAGGTAACGATCCACCACAACGGCCTCCACCACCGCCGCTGCTGTATTCCTCTGCGGATCCAGCCATTTCCTTGCGATTCGGACAAGTTCATGCATCTGCGCCCGAGGAGGTTGGTCTGGTTGGAAGGTCCAGCTGTGAAAGCGCTGGGCCATACCAAACTTTGTGAGTCCATATCTGCTGAGGATCTCAGACTTCAGGGCATCATAGTCAGTAACCTGGTCAGGGCCCAGGTCCCGGACAGCATTCAGCGATTCCCCGGTTAGAAAGGGGGCTAACAGACCAACCCACTGTTGCTTGGGCCAGGCTTCCCTAGTGGCCGTGGCCTCAAATGCATGCAGGTATGCCTCAATGTCATCGGTAGCTCCCATCTTAGATATAAAGTCACTTGCCTTTATTGGGCGGGTATTTTGGACAACCCTCTGTCTCTGCAACTGCAATTCCTCTGCCTTCAGAAGGTTGGCTTTCTTTTGCTCCTCCAAGAGAGCCACGTTTGCTTGCATCTGGGCGTGCTGGCCAGCAACAAGGGCTTTCAATATGTCCTCCATTTCAGTCGGGCGGGGAGCCTACGGCCAACTTGGAAAACTGGGTGATCAAACCTTCGATATCCTCCTCTGACATGCACTATTAACGCTTGAGCGTGCCCGTATTCTCCACCATCTGTGATGTCACGAGAGGCTACACAGCTTTCAGCGGGATTGCTCAAGTAGTGCAAGGAGACCAGGTTCAACCAAAACAAGGATTTTATTAAAGGTCTTGGGAAACTAACGAAAGTATAACACAATTCTGTTCTCTGGTGGCTCTTTAAGGGTTAACAGTTCAGGGATGTCTCTTCCACATCCAAAATCATAACTCTCCCTCGCTCAAATAACTTTTCCCCAGTCTTACTGTATTCCACGTTGCAGCTAGTGGCCAACCCAGCAAAACGTCCTTCCAAATGTCCCACACGTATTTCCACAGGTGCATATATCCAAAGGTGAGTATTTCCCCAAAGGTAAGTATCTCCAAATCCTTATATTCCTCATGGAAGTGGACGTGCAGCACTCTTGTCCTCCAGAGAGCCCAGGTTGGAGACTGTGTTACTTCACAACCCACACACCCCCTCAGTGTGTCTCTTCCCTTCCCAAACCTTCAGCTCATCAGCTCCTCATTTGTTTCAGCTGCGTGGGAAGATTGGCCATAGAGGGGTGGAGTTCCCGACCATACCAGCAGATGGAGCCATAGCTGTCTGGGTTTGCAGCCACCTCAGGGGGATGTAACGTCCCTCCAGGACACAGCCTCTCGTGACATCACAGCACCTAAAGACTCATGGTCTGATAAACAAGATTCTCTGGTCTGATGAAACCAAGATTTGGCCTGAATGTCAACCGTCACGTCTGGAGGAAACCTGGCACCATCCCTACGGTGAAGCATGGTGGTGGCAGCATCATGCTGTGGGGTTGTTTTTCAGCGGCAGGGACTGGGAGACTAGTTAGGATCGAGGGAAAGAAGAACGGAGCAAAATACAGAGAGATCCTTGATGAAAACCTGCTCCAGAGCGCTCAGGACCTCAGACTGGGGCGAAGGTTCACCTTCCAACAGGACAACGACCCTAAGCACACAGCCAAGACAACGCAGGAGTGGCATCGGGACAAGTCTCAATGTCCTTGAGTGGCCCAGCCAGAGCCTGGGACTTGAACCCGATCGAACATATCTGGAGAGACCTGAAAATAGCTGTGCAACGACGCTGCCCATCAAACATGACAGAGCTTGAGAGGACCTGCAGAGAAGAATGGGAGAAACTCCCCAAACACAGGTGTGCCGAGCTTGTAGTGTCATACCCAAGAAGACTCAAGGCTGTACTTGCTGCCAAAGGTGCTTCAACAAAGTACTGAGTAAAGGGTATGAATACTTACATAAATGTGATATTTCCGTTTTAAATCTTTGATAAATCTGCTAAAATGTCTAAAAACCTGTTTTTGCTTTGTCATTATGGGGTATTGTATGTAGATTGATGAGGGGCGGAAAACAATTTAATCAATTTTAGAATAAGGCTGTAACGTAACAAAATGTGTAAAAAGTGAAGTGGTCTGAATACTTTCCGAACGCACTGTATACTGATTACTCATACTCTGCTATTCATTTCCTACAGTGACGTGGTAGGGCACCTAGGGGAAGGGCATAGGGGCTGAAATGAAACCATGCCAACAGGAGCCACATACCACAGAGAAGGTGGGTATCTTATCTATGTCTACAACAATACATTCCGCAGGAGAGAGAACTGTGTATTTAAAAGTTGCCTAAAATGAATTGTACCTTTTTATCCATTACCTTCACTTAGAGTCAAACATGATCATATGTCTCAATCAACAGTCTGGTAGAATCAGGAGTATTTTTGTTATAAGCAAACTCAATAAAAGGGATGAATAAATGTAATGTAATATGCTTTACGAAGAATCCAAACAGCCATTACAAGAGACATTTGATTCTTATCATCCAACAGTAGGGCTATTGATGGTCATTGACACTGTCCTAAGTGTTTGGAAATGTATACTGAAGCTGAAAAAAGTCGACTCATTATGTCTACATTATGAACAATAAAATGAATTACCCTATAATTAGGGCTGGCACAATTACAATATAACCGTGTAACTGACAGTTATGGAAGAAGACCGTCATGAAAATAAAATAACCGTCAAAAAAATATATATATATACAGTACCAGTCCAAAGTTTGGACACACCTACTCATTCCAGGGCTTTTCTTTATATTTACTACTTTCTACATTGTAGAATAATAATGAAGACATCAAAACGATGAAATAACACATATGGAATCATGTAGTAACCAAAAAAGTGTTAAACAAATCAAAATATATTTGAGATTTGAGATTCTTCAAAGTAGCCACCCTTTGCCTTGATGACAGCTTTGCACACTCTTGGCATTCTCTCAACCAGCTTCATGAGGTAGTCACCTGGAAAGCATTTCAATTAACAGCTGTGCCTTGTTAATTTGTGGAATTTATTTCCTTCTTAATGCGTTTGAGCCAATCAGTTGTGTTGTGACAAGGTAGGGGTTGTATACAGAAGATAGCCCTATTTGGTAAAAGACCAAGTCCATATTATGGCAAGAACAGCTCAAATAAGCAAAGAGAAACAACAGCCCATCATTACTTGTAGACATGAAGGTCAGTCAATCCGGAAAATGTCAAGAACTTTGAAAGTTTCTTCAAGTGCAGTCGCAAAAACCTTCAAGCGCTACGATGAAACTGGCTCTCATGAGGACCGCCACAGGAAAGGAAGACCCAGAGTTACCTCTGCTGCAGAGGATAAGTTCATTAGAGTTAACTGAAACCTCAGAAATTGCAGGCCAAATAAATGCTTCACAGAGTTCAAGTAACAGACACATCTCAACATCAACTGTTCAGAGGAGACTGCGTGAATCAGGCCTTCATGGTCGAATTGCTGCAAAGAAACCACTACTAAAGTGGTACCGGAGCGCCAAGTCTAGGTCCAAAAGGCTTCTTAACAGCTTCTACCCCCCAAGCCATAATACTCCTGAACAGCTAATCATGGCTACCCTGACTTTTTGCATTGTCCCCCCACCAAACCCCACCCCCTCTTTTACGCTGCTGCTACTCTGTTTATTAACTATGCAGTCACTTTAACGCTACCCACATGTACATATTACCTCAATTACATCGACTAACCTGTGCCCCCGCACATTGACTCTGTACTAGTACCCCCTGTATATAGCCTCCCTACTGTTATTTTATTTTACTGCTGCTCTTTAATTATTTGTTATTTAAATTTTTACTTATCTATTTTTTTACTTAACACTTATTTTTCTTAAAACTGCATTGTTGGTTAAGGTAAGTAAGCATTTCACTGTAAGGTCTACACCGGTTGTATTCGGTGCATGTGGCAAATAACATTTGATTTGATTTTAAAGGACACCAATAAGAAGAGGAGACTTGCTTGGGCCAAGAAACACGAGCAATGGACATTAGACCGGTGGAAATCTGTCCTTTGGACTGATGAGTCCAGATTTGAGATTTTTGGTTCCAACCGCCGTGTCTTTGTGAGATGATCTCCGCATGTGTGGCTCCCACCGTGAAGCATGGAGGAGGAGGTGTGATGGTGTGGGGGTGCTTTGCTGGTGACACTGTCTGTGATTTATTTAGAATTCAAGGCACACTTAACTAGCATGGCTTCCACAGCATTCTGCAGCGATACGTCATCCCATCTGGTTTGCGCTTAGTGGGACTATCATTTGTTTTTCAACAGGACAATGACCCAAAACACACCTCCAGGCTGTGTAAGGGCTTTTTGACCAAGGAGAGTGATGGAGTGCTGCATCAGATTACCTGGCCTCCACAATCACTGACCTCAACCCAATTGAGATGATTTGGGATGAGTTAGACCGCAGAGTGAAGGAAAATCAGCCAACAAGTGCTCAGCATATGTGGGAACTCCTTCAAGACTGTTGGAAACGCATTCCAGGTAAAGCTGGTTGAGAGAATGCCAAGAGTGTGCAAAGCTATCATCAAGGCAAAGGGTGGCTACTTTGAAGAATCTAAAATATATTTTGATTTGATTTGTTTAACACTTTTTTGGTTACCACATGATTCCATGTGTGTCATTTCATAGTTTTGATGTCTTCACTATTATTCTACAATGTAGAAAATAGTTTAAAAAATAAAGAAAAACCCTGGACTGAGTAGGTGTGTCCAAACTTTTGACTGGTACTGTGTGCGTGTGTGTGTGTGTGTGTGTGTGTGTGAGTGAGAGATATATATATATATATATATATACACACACACACACATATACAGTATCTCACAAAAGTGAGTACACCCCTCACATTTTTGTAGATATGAGTATATCTTTTCATGTGACAACACTGAAGAAATGACACTTTGCTACAATGTAAAGTAGTGAGTGTACAGCTTGTATAACAGTGTAAATTTGCTGTCCCCTCAAAATAACTCAACACAGCCATTCATGTCTAAACCGCTGGCAACAAAAGTGAGTACACCCCTAAGTGAAAATGTCCAAATTGGGCCCAATTAGCCATTTTCCCTCCCCGGTGTCATGTGACTCGTTAGTGTTACAAGGTCTCAGGTGTGAATGGGGAGCAGGTGTGTTAAATTTGGTGTCATCGCTCTCACACTTCATCATACTGGTCACTGGAAGTTCAACATGGCACCTCATGGCAAAGAACTCTCTGAGGATCTGAAAAAAAGAATTGTTGCTCTACATAAAGATGGCCTGGGCTATAAGAAGATTGCCAAGACCCTGAAACTGAGCTGCAGCACGGTGGCCAAGACCATACAGCGGTTTAACAGGACAGGTTCCACTCAGAACAGGCCTCACCATGGTCGACCAAAGAAGTTGAGTGCACGTGCTCAGCGTCATATCCAGAGGTTGTCTTTGGGAAATAGACGTATGAGTGCTGCCAGCATTGCTGCAGAGGCCGAAGGGGTGGGGGGGTCAGCCTGTCAGTGCTCAGACCATACGCCGCACACTGCATCAAATTGGTCTGCATGGCTGTTGTCCCAGAAGGAAGCCTCTTCTAAAGATGATGCACAAGAAAGCCCGCAAACAGTTTGCTGAAGACAAGCAGACTGAGGACATGGATTACTGCAACCATGTCCTGTGGTCTGATGAGACCAAGATAAACTTATTTGGTTCAGATGGTGTCAAGCGTGTGTGGCGGCAACCAGGTGAAGAGTACAAAGACAAGTGTGTCTTGCCTACAGTCAAGCATGGTGGTGGGAGTGTCATGGTCTGGGGCTGCATGAGTGCTGCCGGCACTGGGGAGCTACAGTTCATTGAGGGAACCATGAATGCCAACATGTACTGTGACATACTGAAGCAGAGCATGATCCCCTCCCTTCGGAGACTGGGACGCAGGGCAGTATTCCAACATGATAACGACCCTAAACACACCTCCAAGACGACCACTGCCTTGCTAAAGAAGCTGAGGGTAAAGGAGATGGACTGGCCAAGCATGTCTCCAGACCTAAACCCTATTGAGCATCTGTGGGGCCTCCTCAAACGGAAGGTGGAGGAGTGCAAGGTCTCTAACATCCACCAGCTCCGTGATGTCGTCATGGAGGAGTGGAAGAGGACTCCAGTGGCAACCTGTGGTGAACTCCATGCCCAAGAGGGTTAAGGCTGTGCTGGAAAATGATGGTGGCCACACAAAATATTGACACTTTGGGCCCAATTTGGACATTTTCACTTAGGGGTGTACTCACTTTTGTTGCCAGCGGTTTAGACATTAATGGCTGTGTGTTGAGTTATTTTGAGGGGACAGCAAATGTACACTGTTATACAAGCTGTACACTCACTACTATACATTGAAGCAAAGTGTAATTTCTTCAGTGTTGTCACATGAAAATATTTACAAAAATGTGAGGGGTGTACAACAGCAAAGGACCTTGTGAAGATGCTGGAGTAAACAGGTACAAAAGTATCTATATCCACAGTAAAATGAGTCCTATATCGAATTAACCTAAAATGCCGCTCAGCAAGGAAGAAGCCACTGCTCCAAAACCGCCATAAAAAAGCCAGACTACGGTTTGGAACTGCACATGGGGACAAAGATCGTACTTTTTGGAGAAATGTCCTCTGGTCTGATGAAACAAAAATAGAACTGTTTGGCCATAATGACCATCGTTATGTTTGAGGGAAAAAGGGGGTTCCTTGCAAGCCGAAGAACACCATCCCAACCGAGAAGCACGGGGGTGGCAGCATCATGCTGTGGGGGTGGCTTTGCTGCAGAAGGGACTGGTGCACTTCACAAAATAGATGGCATCATGAGGAAGGAAAATTATGTGGATATATTGAAGCAACATCTCAAGACATCAGTCAGGAAGTTAAAGCTTGGTCGCAAATGGGTCTTCCAAATGGACAATGACCCCAAGCATACTTCCAAAGTTGTGGCAAAATGGCTTAAGGACAACAAAGTCAAGGTATTGGAGTGGCCATCACAAAGCCCTGACCTCAATCCTATAGAAAATGTGTGGGCAGAACTGAAAAAGTGTGTGCGACAAAGGAGGCCTACAAACCTGACTCAGTTACACAAGCTCTGTCAGGACGAATGGGCCAACATTCACCCAACTTATTGTGGGAAGCTTGTGGAAGGCTACCCGACACGTTTGACCCAAGTTAAACAATTTAAAGGCAATGCTACCAAATACTAATTGAGTGTATGTACATTTCTGACCCACTGGGAATGTGATTAAATAAATAAAAGCTGAAATAAATCATTATCTCTACTATTATTCTGACATTTCACATTCTTAAAATAAAGTGGTGATCCTAACTGACCTAAAACAGGGAATTTTTACTAGGATTAAATGTCAGGAATTGTGAAAAACTGAGTTTAAATGTATTTGGCTAAGGTGTATGTAAACTTCAGACTTTATATACACACACACACACACACACACACACACACACACACACACATATATATATATACACATATACATATATACACATATACATATATATATATATATATATACACACACACATATACATATATACACATATACATATATATATATACACACACACATATACATACCTATATACATATACATACCTATATACACACACACACACATACATACATACATACATACATACATACAGTGGGGAAAAAAAGTATTTAGTCAGCCACCAATTGTGCAAGTTCTCCCACTTAAAAAGATGAGAGAGGCCTGTAATTTTCATCATAGGTACACATCAACTATGACAGACAAATTGAGAAGAAAAAAAATCCAGAACATCACATTGTAGGATTTTTAATGAATTTATTTGCACATTATGGTGGAAAATAAGTATTTGGTCACCTACAAACAAGCAAGATTTCTGGCTCTCACAGACCTGTAACTTCTTCTTTAAGAGGCCCCTCTGTCCTCCACTCGTTACCTGTATTAATGGCACCTGTTTGAACTTGTTATCAGTATAAAATACACCTGTCCACAACCTTTTTTTAATTTTTATTTATTTATTTATTTCACCTTTATTTAGCCAGGTAAGCCAGTTGAGAACAGGTTCTCATTTACAACTGCGACCTGGCCAACCTCAAACAGTCACACTCCAAACTCCACTATGGCCAAGACCAAAGAGCTGTCAAAGGACACCAGAAACAAAATTGTAGACCTGCACCAGGCTGGGAAGACTGAATCTGCAATAGGTAAGCAGCTTGGTTTGAAGAAATCAACTGTGGGAGCAATTATTAGGAAATGGAAGACATACAAGACCACTGATAATCTCCCTCGATCTGGGGCTCCACGCAAGATCTCACCCCGTGGGGTCAAAATGATCACAAGAACGGTGAGCAAAAATCCCAGAACCACACGGGGGGACCTAGTGAATGACCTGCAGAGAGCTGGGACCAAAGTAACAAAGCCTACCATCAGTAACACACTACGCCGCCAGGGAATCAAATCCTGCAGTGCAAGACGTGTCCCCCTGCTTAAGCCAGTACATGTCCAGGCCCGTCTGAAGTTTGCTAGAGTGCATTTGGATGATCCAGAAGAGGATTGGGAGAATGTCATATGGTCAGATGAAACCAAAATAGAACTTTTTGGTAAAAACTCAACTCGTCATGTTTGGAGGACAAAGAATTCTGAGTTGCATCCAAAGAACACCATACCTACTGTGAAGTATGGGGGTGGAAACATCATGCTTTGGGGCTGTTTTTCTGCAAAGGGACCAGGACGACTGATCCGTGTAAAGGAAAGAATGAATGGGGCCATGTATCGTGAGATTTTGAATGAAAACCTCCTTCCATCAGCAAGGGCATTGAAGATGAAACGTGGCTGGGTCTTTCAGCATGACAATGATCCCAAACACACCGCCCGGGCAACGAAGGAGTGGCTTCGTAAGAAGCATTTCAAGGTCCTGGAGTGGCCTAGCCAGTCTCCAGATCTCAACCCCATAGAAAATCTTTGGAGGGAGTTGAAAGTCCGTGTTGCCCAGCGACAGCCCCAAAACATCACTGCTCTAGAGGAGATCTGCATGGAGGAATGGGCCAAAATACCAGCAACAGTGTGTGAAAACCTTGTGAAGACTTACAGAAAACGTTTGACCTGTGTCATTGCTAACAATGGGTATATAACAAAGTATTGAGAAACCTTTGTTATTGACCAAATACTTATTTTCCACCATAATTTGCAAATAAATTCATTAGAAATCCTACAATGTGATTTTCTGGATTTTTTTTCTCCTCATTTTGTCTGTCATAGTTGACGTGTACCTATGATGAAAATTACAGGCCTCTCTCATCTTTTTAAGTGGGAGAACTTGCACAATTGGTGGCTGACTAAATACTTATTTTCCCCACTGTACATACATACATATATATACACAGTTGTGGAAAAAATTAAGAGACCACTGCACATTTTTCTTAAATCAGCATCTCTACATGTATGACAGCCATTCCATTTCAGTGTCTGTTGAATTCCAACACAGGCACACCTCATTCTACTGAATTAGGTACTGATTAGGTGATCACATGAACCAAATCTTATTTAACGAGGAAAAGTATAAAAACCACTGCTGTGGTCATCACTATCCTCTTGCAATAGGACCAGCTGGATGGCAAAAACAGTGCTAATAGTACCTCAAAAGTAATATTAATCAAAAAATAACTATTGACCATGCCAAAAGAGTTGAAAAGGAAAGTTTTGATTGAGGAAAAGAAAGGGTCAATTCTGGCTTTACTGGCAGAGGGATACAGTGAGCGTCAGGTTGCTTCCGTCCTTAAAATTTCAAAGATGGCGGTTCATAAGAACAAGGTCAAGCAGCAGACATTGGGGACAACAAAGCTACAGACCGGCAGAGGGCGAAAACGCCTCTCTACGGACCGGGATGACCGCCAACTCATTCGAATGTCACTCAACAACCGTAGGATGACATCAAGTGACCTACAAAAAGAATGGCAAACGGCAGCTGGGGTGAAGTGCATGGCGAGGACGGTTTGAAACAGGCTCCTAGGGGCAGGGCTGAAGTCGTGCAAAGCTAGAAAAAAGCCCTTCATCAATGAGAAGCAGAGAAGAGCCAAGCTGAGGTTTACAAAAGACCAGTAGAAGACTGGAGTAAGGTAATCTTCTCTGATGAGTCCAATTTTCAGCTTTGCCCAACACCTGGTCGTCTAATGGTTAGACGGAGACCTGGAGAGGCCTACAAGCCACAGTGTCTCGCACCCACTGTGAAATTTGGTGGAATCGGGCAGATTTGTCTTTGTGAAGGACGCATGAATCAAGCAACGTACAAGGTTGTCCTGGAAGAAAACTTGCTTCCTTTTGCTCTAACATTGTTCCCCAACTCTGAGGATTGGTTTTTCCAGCAGGACAATGCGCCATGCCACACAGCCAGGTCAATCAAGGTGTGGATGGAGGACCACCAGATCAAGACCCTGTCATGGCCAGCCCAATCTCCAGACCTGAACCCCATTGAAAACTTCTGGAATGTGATCAAGAGGAAGATGGATGGTCACAAGCCATCAAACAAAGCCGAGCTGCTTGAATTTTTGCGCCAGGAGTGGCATAAAGTCACCCAACATCAATGTGAAAGACTGGTGGAGAGCATGCCAAGACGCATGAAAGCTGTGATTGAAAATCAGGGTTATTCCACCAAATATTGATTTCTGAACTCTTCCTAAGTTAAAACATTACTATTGTGTTGTTTAAAAATGAACATGAACTTATTTTCTTTGCATTATTTCGAGGTCTGACAACACTGCATCTTTTTTGTTATTTTGACCAGTTGTCATTTTCTGCAAATAAATGCTCTAAATTACAATATTTTTATTTGGAATTTGGGAGAAATGTTGTCAGTAGATTATAGCTGCGTAAAGAATTAAGAGACCACTGCAAAATTATCAATTTCTCTGGTTTTACTATTTATAGGTATGTGTTTGGGTAAAAATAACATTTTTGTTTTATTCTATAATCTACTGACAACATTTCTCCCAAATTCCAAAAAAAAATATTGTATTTGGAATTATTATATATATATACAGTGGGGAGAACAAGTATTTGATACACTGCCGACTTTGCAGGTTTTCCTACTTACAAAGCATGTAGAGGTCTGTCATTGTTATCATAGGTACACTTCAACTGTGAGATACGGAATCTAAAAAAAAAAATCCAGAAAATCACATTGTATGATTTTTAAGTAATTAATTTGCATTTTATTGCATGACATAAGTATTTGATCACCTACCAACCAGTAAGAATTCCGGCTATCACAGACCTGTTAGTTTTTCTTTAAGAAGCCCTCCTGTTCTCCACTCATTACCTGTATTAACTGCACCTGTTTGAACTCGTTACCTGTATAAAAGACACCTGTCCACACACTCAATCAAACAGACTCCAACATCTCCACAATGGCCAAGACCAGAGAGCTGTGTAAGGACATCAGGGATAAAATTGTAGACATGCACAAGGCTGGGATGGGCTACAGGACAATAGGCAAGCAGCTTGGTGAGAAGGCAACAACTGTTGGCGCAATTATTAGAAAATGGAAAAAGTTCAAGATGACGGTCAATCACCATCGGTCTGGGGCTCCATGCAAGATCTCACCACGTGGGGCATCACCGATCATGAGGAAGGTGAGGGATCAGCCCAGAACTACACGGCAGGACCTGATCAATGACCTGAAGAGAGCTGGGACCACAGTCTCAAAGAAAACCATTAGCAACACACTACGCCGTCATGGATTAAAATCCTGCAGCGCACGCAAGGTCCCCCTGCTCAAGCCAGCGCATGTCCAGGCCCGTCTGAAGTTTGCCAATGACCATCTGGATGATCCAGAGGAGGAATGGGGAGAAGGTCATGTGGTCTGATGAGACAAAAATAGAGCTTTTTGGTCTAAACTCCACTCGCCGTGTTTGGAGGAAGAAGAAGGATGAGTACAACCCCAAGAACACCATCCCAACCGTGAAGCATGGAGGTGGAAACATCATTCTTTGGGGATGCTTTTCTGCAAAGGGGACAGGACGACTGCACCGTGTTGAGGGGAGGATGGATGGGGCCATGTATCGCGAGATCTTGGCCAACAACCTCCTTCCCTCAGTAAGAGCATTGAAGATGGGTCGTGGCTGGGTCTTCCAGCATGACAACGACCCGAAACACACAGCCAGGGCAACTAAGGAGTGGCTTCGTAAGAAGCATCTCAAGGTCCTGGAGTGGCCTAGCCAGTATCCATACCTGAACCCAATAGAACATCTTTGGAGGGAGCTGAAAGTCCATATTGCCCAGCGACAGCCCCGAAACCTGAAGGATCTGGAGAAGGTCTGTATGGAGGAGTGGGCCAAAATCCCTGCTGCACTGTGTGCAAACCTGGTCAAGACCTACAGGAAACATATGATCTCTGTAATTGCAAACAAAGGTTTCTGTACCAAATATTAAGTTCTGCTTTTCTGATGTATCAAATACTTATGTCATGCAATAAAATGCAAATTAATTACTTAAAAATCATACAATGTGATTTTCTGGATTTTTGTTTGAGATTCCGTCTCTCACAGTTGAAGTGTACCTATGATAAAAATTACAGACCTCTACATGCTTTGTAAGTAGGAAATCCTGCAAAATCGGCAGTGTATCAAATACTTGTTCTCCCCACTGTGTGTATATATATATATATATATATACACACAGTGAGGGACAAAAGTATTTGATCCCCTGCTGATTTTGTACGTTTGCCCCACTGACAAAGACATGATCAGTCTATAATTTTAATGGTAGGTTTATTTGAACAGTGAGAGACAGAATAACAACAAAAAAATCCAGAAAAACGCATGTCAAAAATGTTATAAATTGATTTGCATTTTAATGAGGGAAATAAGTATTTGACCCCTCTGCAAAACATGACTTAGTACTTGGTGGCAAAACCCTTGTTGGCAATCACAGAGGTCAGACTTTTCTTGTAGTTGGCCACCAGGTTTTCACACATCTCAGGAGGGATTTTTGTCCCACTCCTCTTTGCAGATCTTCTCCAAGTCATTAAGGTTTCGAGCCTGACATTTGGCAACTCGAACCTTCAGCTTTCTCCACAGATTTTCTATGGGATTAAGGTCTGGAGACTGGCTAGGCCACTCCAGGACCTTAATGTGCTTCTTCTTGAGCCTCTCCTTTGTTGCCTTGGCAGTGTGTTTTGAGTCATTGTCATGCTGGAATACCCATCCATGACCCATTTTCAATGCCCTGGCTGAGGGAAGGAGGTTCACACCCAAGATTTGATGGTACATGGCGCCGTCCATCGTCCCTTTGATGCGGTGAAGTTGTCCTGTCCCTTTAGCAGAAAAACACCCCCAATGCATAATGTTTCCACCTCCATGTTTGACGGTGGGGATGGTGTTCTTGGGGTCATAGGCAGCATTCCTCCTCCTCCAAACACGGCGAGTTGAGTTGATGCTAAAGAGCTCCATTTTGGTCTCATCTGACCACAACACTTTCACCCAGTTCTCCTCTGAATCATTCAGATGTTCATTGGCAAACTTCAGACGGCCCTGTATATGTGCTTTCTTTAGCAGGGGGACCTTGCAGCCGCTGCATGATTTCAGTCCTTCACAGCGTAGTGTGTTACCAATTGTTTTCTTGGTGACTATGGTCCCAGCTGCCTTGAGATCATTGACAAGATCCTCCCGTGTAGTTCTGGGCTGATTCCTCACCATTCTCATGATCATTGCAACTCCACGCGGTGAGATCTTGCATGGAGCCCCAGGCCGAGGGAGATTGACAGTTATTTTGTGTTTCTTCCATTTGCGAATAATCGCACCAACTGTTGTCACCTTCTCACTAAGCTGCTTGGCGATGGTCTTATAGCCCATTCCAGCCTTGTGTAGGTCTAAAATCTTGTCCCTGACATCCTTGGAGAGCTCTTTGGTCTTGGCCATGGTGGAGAGTTTGGAATCTGATTGATTGATTGCTTCTGTGGACAGGTGTCTTTTACTCCCTTTAAGAATGTGCTCCTAATCTCAGCTCGTTACCTGTATAAAAGACACCTGGGAGCCAGAAATCTTTCTGATTGAGAGGGGGTCAAATACTTATTTCCCTCATTAAAATGCAAATCAATTTATAACATTTTTGACATGCGTTTTTCTGGATTTTTTTGTTGTTATTCTGTCTCTCACTGTTCAAATAAACCTACCATTAAAATTAGAATGATCATGTCTTTGTCAGTGGGCAAACGTACAAAATCAGCAGGGGATCAAATACTTTTTCCCCTCACTGTATATATATATATATATATATATATATATATATATATATATATATTGTGATGTCACGAGAGGCTGTGTCCTGGAGGGACGTTACATCCCCCTGAGGTGGCTGCAAACCCAGACAGCTATGGCTCCATCTGCTGGTATGGTCGGGAACTCCAACCCTCTATGGCCAATCTTCCCACGCAGCTGAAACCAATCAGGAGCTGATGAGCTGAAGGTTTGTTGAAGGGAAGAGACACGGTCTCCAAGCTGGGCTCTCTGGAGGACAAGAGTGCTGCACGTCCACTTCCATGAGGAATATAAGGATTTGGAGATACTTACCTTTGGGAAATACTCACCTTTGGATATATGCACCTGTGGAAATACGTGTGGGACATTTGGAAGGACGTTTTGCTGGGTTGGCCACTAGCTGCAACGTGGAAGACAGTAAGACTGGGGAAAAGTTATTTGAGCGAGGAGAGTTATGATTTTGGATGTGGAAGAGACATCCCTGAACTGTTAACCCTTAAGAGCCACCAGAGAACAGTATTGTGTTATACTTTCGTTAGTTTCCCAAGACCTTTAATAAAATCCTTGTTTTGGTTGAACCTGGTCTCCTTGCACTACTTGAGCAATCCCGCTGAAAGCTGTGTAGCCTCTCGTGACATCACAGATGGTGGAGAATACGGGCACGCTCAAGCGTTAATAGTGCATGTCAGAGGAGGATACCGAAGGTTTGATCACCCAGTTTTCCAAGTTGGCCGTAGGCTCCCCGCCCGACTGAAATGGAGGACATATTGAAAGCCCTTGTTGCTGGCCAGCACGCCCAGATGCAAGCAAACGTGGCTCTCTTGGAGGAGCAAAAGAAAGCCAACCTTCTGAAGGCAGAGGAATTGCAGTTGCAGAGACAGAGGGTGGTCCAAAATACCCGCCCAATAAAGGCAAGTGACTTTATATCTAAGATGGGAGCTACCGATGACATTGAGGCATACCTGCATGCATTTGAGGCCACGGCCACTAGGGAAGCCTGGCCCAAGCAACAGTGGGTTGGTCTGTTAGCCCCCTTTCTAACCGGGGAATCGCTGAATGCTGTCCGGGACCTGGGCCCTGACCAGGTTACTGACTATGATGCCCTGAAGTCTGAGATCCTCAGCAGATATGGACTCACAAAGTTTGGTATGGCCCAGCGCTCTCACAGCTGGACCTTCCAACCAGACCAACCTCCTCGGGCGCAGATGCATGAACTTGTCCGAATCGCAAGGAAATGGCTGGATCCGCAGAGGAATACAGCAGCGGCGGTGGTGGAGGCCGTTGTGGTGGATCGTTACCTACGCGCCCTGCCTTATGAGGCAAAACGGTTCATCAGTCAACAGGCCTTGACCACGGCTGATCTGACCGTGGAAGCTGTGGAAAAGTACCAGGCCACAGCGGAGATGCTGAATGCTTCCCGAAAAGACCCCAGGAGGGCGGCCCCACCACAAATGGGAAGAACCCGTCCAAAGGACCCCAAGGTCTCGAACCCAGCCACGTCAGGACTTATCCCGGCTCCAGGGGGAGCCAGAAACCAGGCGGGTCCAAGAAGAGTACACCAGGAGGGGGGAAACTCGACAGTGTTACCGGTGTGGGGAGATGGGACATATCTCCTGGCAGTGTGGGAAACCAGCCGATGAACCTATGCCCACTGCGGAGTCCTCCAGCTCAGCACCCACACACCGTGTTGCCTCGCTCTTGGGAGTCGTAGATGGCGGCCCAGATCGACCCCCCACCTGCCCGGTAACTGTGAATCACCATGATGTGGAGGCCTTACTGGATTCTGGTAGCCGGGCCACCCTGGTGCGTAAGGATTTGGTGGGCCCAACGTGTCTGACCCCCGGGGAAAGTCCTCCCAGTTTCCCTGTGTCCATGGGGACACCAGAGAATACCCCATTACTGAACTTACAATGACCAGCACACGGGGAACCATACACACGACGGCGGGGGTGGTTGATTCCCTCCCCGTCCCTGTCCTAATTGGACGAGACTGCCCAGCCTTTTACCCACTCTGGAGAGAGTCTCAGGAGAGGATAACCCGAGTACCTCGGAAACGGAGAGGCAAGACTCATCCTGGGAAGGCTCCGGTGCAATCCTCCGAGTTACTCACTCCCGCCCGGGCTCTGATAGGGATGGCAGGTGCCCAGACCGACACAGAGACGGAGCTACAGAATCTGGACAAAGAACTGTCTGGTCTGAAGGGGACCGCTGAGAGGTATCGTTTGTTAAAGCAACAGTTAGACATGAAGACAGAAGAGTTAGATATCCTCCAGGCTAAACTCCAACAGAGCTCCTTCCCTAAGCAACAGGAGGAGCTGGAGAGGCTGCGCAGGACCATCGAGGAGTGTGAGGAGACCCTGCGCAGTAGTAAGGAGGTCCAGAAGAAGGCAGAGGAGAAGTACAAGGTGTTGGAGAACAAGATGAAGAATGCGGAGGCAGAGAGAGAGAAGGAACTGAAAGCTGCTCAACAGAAGCTAAACTCTGCTAAAACCAAGGCTGATGCGTTCAGTAAGAAACTCAAGGAGAGACAACAGGAGGCTGAGTCCCTGGTCCTAGAGTTGGAGGAGTTGAAGAGAGAGCAGTCTGGCAAGCACCACGGCAATGCGGACGCCCTCTCCCGGCGTGATGCCTTCTTCGCTGCCTTTACCCGACGAGGACGTCGGTCCCGAGGAGGGGGATGTGTGATGTCACGAGAGGCTGTGTCCTGGAGGGACGTTACATCCCCCTGAGGTGGCTGCAAACCCAGACAGCTATGGCTCCATCTGCTGGTATGGTCGGGAACTCCAACCCTCTATGGCCAATCTTCCCACGCAGCTGAAACCAATCAGGAGCTGATGAGCTGAAGGTTTGTTGAAGGGAAGAGACACGGTCTCCAAGCTGGGCTCTCTGGAGGACAAGAGTGCTGCACGTCCACTTCCATGAGGAATATAAGGATTTGGAGATACTTACCTTTGGGAAATACTCACCTTTGGATATATGCACCTGTGGAAATACGTGTGGGACATTTGGAAGGACGTTTTGCTGGGTTGGCCACTAGCTGCAACGTGGAAGACAGTAAGACTGGGGAAAAGTTATTTGAGCGAGGGAGAGTTATGATTTTGGATGTGGAAGAGACATCCCTGAACTGTTAACCCTTAAGAGCCACCAGAGAACAGTATTGTGTTATACTTTCGTTAGTTTCCCAAGACCTTTAATAAAATCCTTGTTTTGGTTGAACCTGGTCTCCTTGCACTACTTGAGCAATCCCGCTGAAAGCTGTGTAGCCTCTCGTGACATCACAATATATACACATACATACATACATACATACATACATACACACACACACACACATACAGTGGGGAGAACAAGTATTTGATAACCTGGAAAATCGGCAGTGTTTCCTACTTACAAAGCATGTAGAGGTCTGTAATTTGTATCATAGGTACACTTCAACTGTGAGAGACGGAATCTAAAACAAAAATCCAGAAAATCACATTGTAGGATTTTTAAGTAATTATTTTGCATTTTATTGCATGACATAAGTATTTGATACATCAGAAAAGCAGAACTTAATATTTGGTACAGAAACCTTTGTTTGCAATTACAGAGATCATACGTTTCCTGTAGGTCTTGACCAGGTTTGCACACACTGCAGCAGGGATTTTGGCCCACTCCTCCATACAGACCTTCTCCAGATCCTTCAGGTTTCGGGGCTGTCGCTGGGCAATACGGACTTTCAGCTCCCTCCAAAGATTTTCTATTGGGTTCAGGTCTGGAGACTGGCTAAGCCACTCCAGGACCTTGAGATGCTTCTTACGGAGCCACTCCTTAGTTGCCCTGGCTGTGTGTTTCAGGTCGTTGTCATGTTGGAAGACCCAGCCACGACCCATCTTCAATGCTCTTACTGAGGGAAGGAGGTTGTTGGCCAAGATCTCGCGATACATGGCCCCATCCATCCTCCCCTCAATACGGTGCAGTCGTCCTGTCCCCTTTGCAGAAAAGCATCCCCAAAGACTGATGTTTCCACCTCCATGCTTCACAGTAGGTATGGTGTTCTTTGGATGCAACTCAGCATTATTTGTCCTCCAAACACGACGAGTTGAGTTTTTACCAAAAAGTTCTATTTTGGTTTCATCTGACCATATGACATTCTCCCAATCCTCTTCTGGATCATCCAAATGCACTCTAGCAAACTTCAGACGGGCCTGGACATGTACTGGCTTAAGCAGGGGGACACGTCTTGCACTGCAGGATTTGAGTCCCTGGCGGCGTAGTGTGTTACTGATGGTAGGCTTTGTTACTTTGGTCCCAGCTCTCTGCAGGTCATTCACTAGGTCCCCCCGTGTGGTTCTGGGATTTTTGCTCACCGTTCTTGTGATCATTTTGACCCCACGGGGTGAGATCTTGCGTGGAGCCCCAGATCGAGGGAGATTATCAGTGGTCTTGTATGTCTTCCATTTCCTAATAATTGCTCCCACAGTTGATTTCTTCAAACCAAGCTGCTTACCTATTGCAGATTCAGTCTTCCCAGCCTGGTGCAGGTCTACAATTTTGTTTCTGGTGTCCTTTGACAGCTCTTTGGTCTTGGCCTTAGTGGAGTTTGGAGTGTGACTGTTTGAGGTTGTGGACAGGTGTCTTTTATACTGATAACAAGTTCAAACAGGTGCCATTAATACAGGTAACGAGTGGAGGACAGAGGAGCCTCTTAAAGAAGAAGTTACAGGTCTGTGAGAGCCAGAAATCTTGCTTGTTTGTAGGTGACCAAATACTTATTTTCCACCATAATTTGCAAATAAATTCATTAAAAATCCTACAATGTGTTTTTCTGGATTTTTTTCTCTCAATTTGTCTGTCATAGTTGACGTGTACCTATGATGAAAATTACAGGCCTCTCTCATCTTTTTAAGTGGGAGAACTTGCACAATTGGTGGCTGACTAAATACTTTTTTTCCCCCCACTGTACATATACATACACATACACACACTACCGTTCAAAAGTTTGGGGTCACTTAGAAATGTCCTTGTTTTTTAAAGAAAAGCAATTTTTGGGTCCATTAAAATAACATCAAATTGATCAGAAATACAGTGTAGACATTGATAATGTTGTAAATGGCTATTGTAGCTGAAAATGGCTGAATTTTATTGGAATATCTACATAGGCGTAGAGGCCCATTATCAGCAACCATCAGTCCTGTGTTACAATGGAACGTTGTGTTTGCTAATCCAAGTTTATAATTTTAAAAGGCGAATTGATCATTAGAAAACCCTTTTGCAATTATGTTAGCACAGCTGAAAACGGTTGTGCTGATTAAAGAAGCAATAAAACTGGCCTTCTTGAGACTAGTTGAGTATCTGTAGCATCAGCAATTGTGGGTTCAATTACAGGCTCAAAATGGCCAGAAACAAAGAACTTTCTTCTGAAACTCATCAGTCTATTCTTGTTCTGAGAAATGAAGGCTATTCCATGCGAGAAATTGCCAAGAAACTGAAGATCTCGTACAACGCTGTGTACTACTCCCTTCACAGAACGGCACAAACTGGCTCTAACCAGAATAGAAAGAGGAGTGGGAGGCCCCGGTGCACAACTGAGCAAGAGGACAAATACATTAGAGTGTCTAGTTTGAGAAACAGACACCTCACCGGTCCTCAACTGGCAGCTTCATTAAATAGTACCCGCAAAACACCAGTCTCAACGTCAACAGTGAAGAGGCGACTCCGGGATGCTGACCTTCTAGGCAGAGTTGCATAGAAAAAGCTATATCTTAGACTGGCCAATAAAAATAAAATATTAAGATGGGCAGTCTGAGATATGGCTTTTTCTTTGCAACTCTGCCTAGAAGGTCAGCATTCCGGAGTCGCCTCTTCACTGTGAGACTGGTGTTTTGCAGGTACAATTTAATGAAGCTGCCAGTTGAGGACATGTGATGCGTCGGTTTCTCAAACTAGACACTAATGTATTTGTCCTCTTGCTCAGTTGTGCACCGGGGCCTCCCACTCCTCTTTCTGTTCTGGTTAGAGCCAGTTTGCGCTGTTCTGTGAAGGGAGTAGTACACAGCGTTGTACGAGATCTTAAGTTTCTTGGCAATTTCTCGCATGGAATAGCCTTCATTTCTCAGAACAAGAATAGTCTGATGAGTTTCAGAAGAAAGTTATTTGTTTCTGGCCATTTTGAGCCTGTAATCGAACCCACAATTTCTGATGCTCCAGATACTCAACTAGTCTCAAGAAGGCCAGTTTTATTGCTTCTTTAGTCAGCACAACAGTTTTCAGCTGTGCTAACATAATTGCAAAAGGGTTTTCTAATGATCAATTCGCCTTTTAAAATTATAAACTTGGATTAGCAAACCCAACGTGCAATTGGAACACAGGACTGATGGTTGCTGATAATGGGCCTCTGTACACCTATGTAGATATTCCATAAAAAATCATCAGTTTCCAGCTACAATAGCCATTTACAACATTAGCAATGTCTACACTGTCTTTCTGATCAATTTGATGTTCTTTTAATGGACAAAAAAATTGTTTTTCTTTCGAAAACAGGGATATTTCTAATTGACCCCAAACTTTTGAAAGGTAGTGTATATATATATATATAGATAGGACGGGCTTGGAACCTCTAACCCTGGCATTTTGACTGGTAAACTCATTACATCAGTACACTTGCAATGGCTGCCTGGTATTGTGATGCAATAATTTCCATGGTAATGTAGAATGTTCATTTAAATTATGTTAACTGATGTGGCTCATGCAATGGAATGTATTTTTGTAATTCCAGTTGAGTTGAATCAACAAATCACAGCACATATTGATGGGTAAACTTCCTGCTTTTACTTCCAACTTTGCTCCTATGGGTCACTGCAATGGCCGCCACCCATTATGACATCATTGATTGGAATTAGGATTCCTGTTCTATTCCTTCTATTTCTATGGCAGCACATGCAGTCAGGACCAGAGAAGAGAAGAAAATGTGTCAATTTAAAAAATATATAACGAATGCGATTCAAACGGTTATAATGGAGACTGCAGTCATTTGGCTAGCCATTTTACAGGCATCCAAAATCCCATGACTGTCACAGCCCTACCTTTTAATACACAAATGTATATTTTAGTCAATAACATCAACACTAATCCAATAAATCATCCAATAAATCATGAAAATAGAGGTGTGTGTCAAAATATGACTAATCTATTTCATAATATGCTGAGCTGTGAATGATATCAATTTGGCCTTAAGTAGTCATAAAAAAGTGCTTCCTTGAAATTCACTTGACATCTTCAGCAAAGAGATCATTGACCCTTCTACAGCACGATAATGTATAACTGGGTCGAACTGCACTTCACACCCGCTTGAGAAAATGTTGCTCTTGGTGGGTTTCTTTTTCATTTACTACCAAGAAGCAGTAAACTTTCCACAATGTAGGCTATTCCATATGCTACTTCTGAACGAACGTTCTAGAATTTCTGATTCTTTGTAAAAGTGAGTAAATGCGGAGATGCTAAATAATACTTAATAAAAGGAATGCCGCAAAACTGAAGCGCATGCCGACGCACTCAAAACAAACAATATTGAACAGATGAAAATAGTCAAAACATGATTGCACCCTTATCGAGCACATGAGAGGTCGGGGAATTCCATATGCATGGAGACAATCTTCTGACACATCTAGGCATTTTAAATCAGACAGACAAATCTAATTTACCAGACATTTTAATCCAGCAGACATTCCATTTCAGCAAACATTCTACATACAGAAATCATACTAAAATAAGCAGAAACCAATTAGACAATGACATATTATTTGTATGAAATAATTGTTACATGACTGTAGAGCCCACTGCCACTGGTTTCATTCCGTAAACAAGTTACAAAACAAAACAGCCATGTCCTGTGTTGCCTAGCCTACAGGCTATACAGACACCTAATAAGTATGTATCTATCTTGCCTACCATTTCTCAGCGCAAGCTACTCTACACTTAGACACATGCAATAAAACACAATTATTTCCGTAACCTGGCATTCACCCTAACATTAACCTATCTAATTACGCTTTAACACCGTGTGAGATATGGGGGCAATGAGAAGGGGACCGAAAACTTGCCCAAAATAACCCACAGGGTAAGGTGTTTTGAACTGATGCAGGGGGGTATTTTGAACACTTTCGATGCCAGAACTAAAACAATAAACACGAGGCGTCGGCTTGTTTGTCATGAAATGGTCTTCATAGTCGACTCTACAGTCCATCTTAATCGATTTAAACACTACATGTAACACATGAGTTTCGCCCTGGTGACCTATTTGACTTGCTCTAACATACACAATGTCCTATAGCCTACTTGAGGACATCGGGGCCGACATAACATTACAGTAGGCAGGCTGCGCCTCGCTCGCTAGACGTCTGTGAGTAGCCTGCCATCTGAAGTAACTGCTATCTACGGGGCTGTGGGCGACCCGAACACACACCGCGGCCAAAATAAGGGTGCCACAAACACTTTTTCCACGCTATTTATGAAAATAACATCGAAATAATTAGATATTCTACCACTATTTAGTCTGAAGCCCCAAGGATATCGTATGCTAGCAAGCTACAGCTATTGATTTTGCATGGCAGAAGGGGTTTCGTTCTCCGAAGCGAAAATAGGTTCTGCACTCCTTTTTGGACGGGCTCGGAACGCAACTTTAACACTCGGCACTCGAAAATCGTTACGGAATAAATATTTGAGAGATATTAACTTACACACTCCGACGACTCCGTCATACTATGCCTGGAGAAGCGTCGAAATAGTGCTGGACTGGTGTGATGGCTGAACTGATCTCTGTACTGACTGGGGGAGAGCTGGGGAGTGGAGAGAGAGAGAGGACGGTTGCTGCCTGCGCGATGTGCTTTGCTCTTCCTGGTTCGGCTTCACGGATTTGCAGAAAACTTCATTTTAACCAATTGCTATACAGACAAGCCTCGCTGACATCCCAGTCTTCCAATAGCGAAAAAGCCAGGCGGTTAATTTCAATAATAAAACCCACAAATATTTGTCGAATATGCGTGCCCCTGCGAAGTGGCTCGAATTAACTTGATTCAACTCGGTTAATTGCACGGGCTATTGAGCGATGTTGGCCGCCCTCAACGCCAGCCTCACCCTGTCATTTTGTCGTGACCAGACCACATTGAGTAAACTACTAGCCATATTTCCACACGTCTCCTGGTGTGTCCAGCTATCACAACATTGTAATGTACACCCAAGAGAATGTAAAACATGCAGGGAAACACCAGTTCATTCCCATTGCCTGTGGTGGAATAAAATGAGAAGGATTTTCAAATAACAACCCTCCATTTTATTAGCCTAATTGATTTCTTAGCGTGCCCAAACAGTTAATTGGATATGGAAATAATTCTAATTTCAATCAATATATTACAAAGCCTAACACTTACTAGTATAGGGTCCAAATGATTGAACCTTTGGAACAGGCATAAGCTGCTTCATGCTCATTAGGCTACCGCTATTACCGGTTTTATTAATTGCTTTATTACATGATCTATTGCTGTATTATAGCTAAAAGCAAACACCACCCAGTCATATTGCAGAGGACGTTAATCGAGCACATTAATCATATCCGGACCTCCACACTCCGTGTAATAACGCGCAAATTAATATGATAACAAATTATAGTGATCAGGTCCTGGTTTTGTGCAGGAGTCAGTTGATTACAATGTAATAACGCATTGCCAGCAATTCTCAATAGTCTGGAGTTGCTTCCTCTCATTGTCTCCTTTCCTTCAGCAGCACAGATATGAAGGAACTGAACAGCTGAAAGCAAATCCCCAGTGGGTATCCACCATATCGCTTTTCCTTGCTATGGGTTTTCAGATATAAGCAGATGAATGAGAGGAAGCGCCTTTAGACTATCGAGATTAAGGAGAGGAGACAAGTAGAGGAAGCTGTTGAAGACTATTGATATTGACCCTATACGATTTTACCACCCACAACGCCGTGTGCATGATGGTGAAAAATGTGTGATTTCAAGGCCGCGACATCTGGCCACGCGACCACCAACCGTCGCTCTTTCTGATGTAGGCTGTTTCCAGAATATCCAGATTGAAGCCACGGTAATCTTTGTTTAAAAATGTAGTTGTATATCTGTCAATTGCATAATTTAGGTCAGAAAATTGGTTGAGGAAAAGGACTTGGGCTGCAAACTGAACAGAATGTAAATTATCAGATGACTTGAAGCCTTCAACTGAGACAACTGACATTGCGTCTGTATGCCATTTCTATAGATAGAGCCATCTCGATATTTGTAACCTCTGTCCTATATACGTATCATACAAGTTAAACATTTCACTTTAATTACACAGCAACCATACAGTTGATAAGATGAACATGCATGTGTTTTAATAATAACCCATTAATAAAATGTAAATGTAAACTATTTACACAGCCATTCATATGACTGACAATTTGACATATTTCATTGATATGTCAATGACTGAGGGCACAAGCAGTAGTCAACTCCTGAAAAGTGCACTTCAGATAGGCAAAGTGCACTACCGATTTTCAGTTTCACACTGCAGTCACAACAGTCCCAAGCCAGTAGCCTATCAGGAGTCCACTGCATTATAGGCTGATGAGAGCTCTGTGATACAACCAAACTAAGCCTAATGCAAACACACACAAAAAAACACTCAAAACTAAATGTCTTATTGTCACAAACATGGATAGGTGCAGTGAAATGTGTTGTTTTACAGGGTCAGGCATAGCAGTACTGCGCCCCTGGAGCAAATTAGGGTTATTCGATTTTTCACCTTGACGGCTCGGGTATTCGCTCTAAACACTAGCCTACCTGCTGCCCTACAAAACTACAGCTAGTGACTGAATAACTTTTATATACTATAGCCAACTACAGTACCCTCTACCCAGAGATTAATGTCTAAACGGCAATAAACCAGGGCGTCAAAGAGTAACTATTTATCTGTTCAACCAAAGCCTTATCATCCTGAAAATGGAGACAAAAATCACTTTAATACAATTAAAACAAGGAACCAATAACTGTTCACAAACAACATAAAGTTACGATGGAGTTGTTTTTCAGCTCTGGTGATATGTAGCAGGTAGGAGAGAAAGAGCTGAGCGACTAATACAAAAGTGGTAATTTCCCAAACCATTTATCTGATGACACTTCCATGCTGTACCATCTCCCCCACCTAATGGCAAGGGAACATTTCTGTGCTGTTGTTTCCAGGGGAGTTTTATCACAGTCAGTGACACGCTTTAGTTTAGAATGACAAATACCATTCTGCTGTCATCCATACAGGCTCCCGAGTGGCGCAGCGGTCTAAGGCACTGCATCTCAGTGCTTGAGGCATCACTACAGACCCCCTGGTTCGATTCTAGGCTGTATCACAACTGACCATGATTGGGAGTCCCATAGGGCGGCGCACAATTGGCCCAGCGTCGTCTGGGTTTGGCCGGTGTAAGCCGTCATTGTAAATAAGAATTTGTTCTTAACTGACTTGCCTAGTTAAATAAAGGTAAAATTAAATTTAAATAAATACAGGTCTGACTGGACTTGTTGTAATGATGTTGCACCCCAAACTTAATCTACACCTGTGAGAGATGGGCTATACCGTGTGGGGGGAACATCTGTAGAAGGGCAGTTCCGTGTAAAAGTCAACCTGATCATGTGTAGCTCATGGGGATGTGTGGAACTTTCTCCTCAGCCCAAGTGTCCCCACTTGCGACAGCGAATAGCTAGCTTTTCACGTGGCGCCAACTGGTAAGATGCTTCAGGAGGGCGGTCACGTGTGCTAGCAAGGTAGAGGTCCTGGGTCCGAGCCTCGTTGCGGAGTTCAGGCTTTATTTGAAAAGTAGGAAATTGACTGAATTTTAACCATTACAGAGTAGGTCTCCAAGACTCAAAAAAGGCTTTTCAGTCAATGATATTTCATGGCTTTTAGAATGGGCTCAAATAGCTTGTTTTTCCACTCACAACTGTCCCCTAGTGTTAGTTATGAATATGAGATGTCAATGAAGCAATACAAACCAAATTGAAGTGTCTTGAGTTTTGTTTGCATATTCTACAGTCTTGTAAAGATAGGGGTGACTGGGAGAGGCAATGTAACCAAAGAAATTGTAGGATTTTTTTGGGAAAAACATGCACCTTACATCAGATCTTGAAACGTTCTCTGTGAAGCTAACTTTCATCAACGTTGTATATGGTCTATAATTGGTTTCTCTCTTTTCATTGTCAGTATCCTTTTTCAGCATGTTGATATCTGTAACATCCATAAGAGTTGTGGATGTGATGGATATTCAGAGAGAGAGAGAGAGAGAGAGAGAGAGATATACAGTACAAGTTTGGTCAAAAGTTTGGACACACCTACTCATTCAAGGGGTTTTCTTTATTTTAACTATTTTTTACATTGTAGAATAATCTTCAAGACATCAAAACGATAAAATAATACATATGGAATCATGTAGTAATCAAAAAAGTGTTAAACACATCAAAAAATATGTTATATTTGAGATTCTTCAAATAGCCACCCTTTGCCTTCATGACAGCTTTGCACACTCTTGGCATTCTCTCAACCAGCTTCATGAGGTAGTCACCTGGAATGCATTTCAATTAACATGTGTGCCTTCTTAAAGTTAATTTTTGGAATTTATTTCCTTCTTAATGCATTTGAGCCAATCAGTTGTGTTGTGACAAGGTAAGAGGGATATACAGAAGATAGCCCTATTTGGTAAAATACCAAGTCCATATTATGGCAAGAACAGCTCAAATAAGCAAAGAAAAACGACAGTCCATCATTACTTTAAGACAAGAAGGTCAGTCAATCCGGAAAATGTCAAGAACTTTGAAATGTTCTTCAAGTGCAGTCGCAAAAACCAAGCGCTATGATGAAACTGGCTCTCATGAGGACCGCCACAGGAATGGAAGACCCAGAGTTACCTCTGCTGCAGAGGATAAGTTCATTAGAGTTACCAGCCTCAGAAATTACTGCCCAAATACAGTGCCTTGCAAAAGTATTCATCCCCCTTGGCCTTTTTCCTATTTTGTTGCATTAAAAGACCTGTAATTTAAATGGATTTTTATTTGGATTTCATGTAATGGACATACACAAAATAGTCCAAATTGGTGAAGTGGAATGCAAAAAAATCACAAAATTCTAAAAAATAAATTACGGAAAAGGGGTGAGTGCATATGTATTCACCCCCTTTGCTATGAAGCCCCTAAATAAGATCTGGTGCAACCAATTACCTTCAGAAGTCACATAATTAGTTAAATAAAGTCCACCTGTGTGCAATCTAAGTGTCACATGATCTCAGTATATACAGTGAGGGAAAAAAGTATTAAATCCCCTGCTGATTTTGTACGTTTGCCCACTGACAAAGACATGATCAGTCTATAATTTTAATGGTAGGTTTATTTGAACACAGAGACAAAATAACAACAACAAAATCCAGAAGAACGCATGTCAAAAATGTTATAAATTGATTTGCATTTTAATGAGGGAAATAAGTATTTGACCCCTCTGCAAAACATGACTTAGTACTTGGTGGCAAAACCCTTGTTGGCAATCACAGAGGTCAGACGTTTCTTGTAGTTGGCCACCAGGTTTGCACACATCTCAGGAGGGATTTTGTCCCACTCCTCTTTGCAGATCTTCTCCAAGTCATTAAGGTTTCGAGGCTGACGTTTGGCAACTCGAACCTTCAGCTCCCTCCACAGATTTTCTATGCGATTAAGGTCTGGAGACTGGCTAGACCACTCCAGGACCTTAATGTGCTTCTTCTTGAGCCACTCCTTTGTTGCCTTGGCTGTGTGTTTTGGGTCATTGTCATGCTGGAATACCCATCCATGACCCATTTTCAATGCCCTGGCTGAGGGAAGGAGGTTCTCACCCAAGATTTGACGGTACATGGCCCCGTCCATCGTCCCTCTGATGCGGTGAAGTTGTCCTGTCCCCTTAGCAGAAAAACACCCCCAAAGCATAATGTTTCCACCTCCATGTTTGACGGTGGGGATGGTGTTCTTGGGGTCATAGGCAGCATTCCTCCTCCTCCAAACACGGCGAGTTGAGTTGATGCCAAAGAGCCCCATTTTGGTCTCATCTGACCACAACACTTTCACCCAGTTCTCCTCTGATTCATTCAGATGTTCCTTGGCAAACTTCAGACGGGCATGTATATGTGCTTTCTTGAGCAGGGGGACCTTGCGGGCGCTGCAGGATTTCAGTCCTTCACGGCGTAGTGTGTTACCAATTGTTTTCTTGGTGACTATGGTCCCAGCTGCCTTGAGATCATTGACAAGATCCTCCGTGTAGTTCTGGGCTGATTCCTCACCGTTCTCATGATCATTGCAACTCCACGAGGTAAGATCTTGCATGGAGCCCCAGGCCGAGGGAGATTGACAGTTATTTTGTGTTTCTTCCATTTGCGAATAATCGCACCTAATGTTTGTCACCTTCTCACCAAGCTGTTTGGCGATGGTCCTGTAGCCCATTCCAGCCTTGTGTAGGTCTACAATCTTGTCCCCGACATCCTTGGAAAGCTCTTTGGTCTTGGCCATGGTGGAGAGTTTGGAATCTGATTGATTGATTGCTTCTGTGGACAGGTGTATTTTATACAGGTAACAAGCTGTATACATGTTTGGAGTTCTCCAAACAGGTCAGGGACAAAGTTGTGGAGAAGTACAGATCAGGGTTGGGATATAAAAAAAGATCAGAAACTTTGAACATCCCACGGAGCACCATTAAATCCATTATTAAAAAATTTAAAGAATATGGCACCACAACAAACCTGCCAAGAGAGGGCTGCCCACCAACACTCACGGACCAGGCAAGGAGGGCATTAATCAGAGGCAACAAAGAGACCAAAGATAACTTTGAAGGAGCTGCAAAGCTCCACAGCGGAGATTGGAGTATCTGTCCATAGGACCACTTTAAGCCGTACACTCCACAGAGCTGGGCTTTACGGAAGAGTGGCCAGAAAAAAGCAATTGCTTAAAGTAAAAAATAAGCAAACACGTTTGGTGTTCGCCAAAAGGCATGTGGGAAACTCCCCAAACATATGGAAGAAGGTACTCTGGTCAGATGAGACTAAAATGTAGCTTTTTGGCCATCAAGGAAAACGCTATGTCTGGCGCAAACCTAACACACCTCTCATCACCCCGAGAACACCATCCCCACAGTGAAGCATGGTGGTGGCAGCATCATGCTGTGGGGATGTTTTTCCATCGGCAGGGACTGGGAAACTGGTCACAATTGAAGGAATGATGGATGGCTCTAAATACAGGGAAATTCTTGAGGGAAACCTGTTTCAGTCTTCAAGAGATTTGAGACTGGGACGAAGGTTCACCTTCTAGCAGGACAATGACCCTAAGCATACTGTTAAAGCAACACTTGAGTGGTTTAAGGGGAAACATTTAAATGTATGGGAAAGGCCTAGTCAAAGCCCAGACCTCAATCCAATTGAGAATCTGTGGTATGACTTAAAGATTGCTGTACACCAGCGGAACCCATCCAACTTGAAGGAGCTGGAGCAGTTTTGCCTTGAAGAATGGGCATAAATCCCAGTGGCTAGATGTGCCAAGCTTATAGAGACATACCCCAAGAGACTTGCAGCTGTAATTGCTGCAAAAGGTGGCTCTACAAAGTATTGACTTTGGGCGGGGTGAAAACTTGAGCGTGCATAACTATTCTGTTCATTTGTCTTATTTGTTGTTTGTGTCACAAGAGAAAATATTTTGCATCTTCAAAGTGGTAGGCATGTTGTATAAATCAAATTATACAAACCCCCACAAAATCCATTTTAATTCCAGGTTGTAAGGCAACAAAATAGGAAAAATGCCAAGGGGGGTGAATACTTTCGCAAGCCAGTGTAAATGCTTCACAGAGTTCAAGTAACAGACACATCTCAACATCAACTGTTCAGAGGGGACTGTGTGAATCAGGCCTTCATGGTCGAATTGCTGCAAAGAAACCCCTACTAAAGGACACCAATAATAAGAAGAGACCTGCTTGGGCCAAGAAACACGAGCAATGGACATTAGACCGGTGGAAATTTGTCCTTTGGTCTGGATTCCAAATTGGAGATTTTTGGTTCCAACCGCCGTGTCTTTGTGAGACACGGTGTGGGTGAACGGATGATCTCTGCATGTGTATTTCCCACCGTAAAGCATGGAGGAGGTGGTGTTATGTTGTGGGGGTGCTTTGCTGGTGACACTGTCTGTGATTTATTTAGAATTCAGGGCACACTTAACCAGCATGGCTACCACAGCATTCTGCAGCGATACGCCATCCCATCTGGTTTGGGCTTAGTGGGACTATCATTTGTTTTTCAACAGGACAATGACCCAACACACCTCCAGGCTGTGTACGGGCTATTTTACCAAGACGGAGAGTGATGGAGTGCTGCATCAGATGACCTGGCCTCCACAATCCCCCGACCTCAACCCAATTGAGATGGTTTGGGATGAGTCGGACGGCAGAGTGAAGGAAAAGCAGCCAACAAGTGCTCAGCATATGTGGGAACTCCTTCAAGACTGTTGGAAAAGCATTCCAGGTGAAGCTGGTTGAGAGAATGCCAAGAGTGTGCAAAGCTGTCACCAAGGCAAAGGGTGGCTATTTGAAGAATCTCAAATATATTTTGATTTGTTTAACACTTTCTTGGTTACTACATGATTCCATTTGTGTTATTTCATAGTTTTGATGTCTTCACTATTATTCTACAATGTAGAAAATAGTTTTAAAAAACAAAGAAAACCCCTTGAATGAGTAGGTGTGTCCAAACGTTTGACTGGTACTGTATACACAGTGCATTCGGAAAGTATTCAGACCCCTTGACTTTTTCCAAATTTTATTCTAAAATTGATTAAATTGTTTTTTTTCTCCTCAATCTACACACAATACTCCATAATGACATAGCAAAAACAGGTTTTTAGATTATTTGGGTATTCAGACCCTTTACTCAGTACTTTGTAGAAACACCTTTGGCAGCGATTACAGCCTCAAGTGTTCTTGGGTATGACACTACAAGCTTGTCACACCTCTATTTGGGTAGTTCCTCCATTCTTCTCTGCAGATCCTCTCAAGCTCTGTCAGGTTGGATGGGGAGCGTCGCTGCACAGCTATTTTCAGGTCTCTTCAGAGATGTCCGATCACTCCTACGTTGTCTTGGCTGTGTGCTTTGGGTCTTGTCCTGTTGGAAGGTGAACCTTCGCCCCAGTCTGAGGTCCTGAGCGCTCTGGAGCATGTTTTCATCAAGGATCTCTCTGTATTTTGCTCCGTTCATCTTTCCCTCGATCCTGACTAGTCTCCCAGTCCCTGCCGCTGAAAAACACCACCATGCTTCACCATAGGGATGGTGCCAGGTTTCCTCCAGACATGACGCTTGGCATTCAGGGCAAATAGTTCAATCCTGGTTTCATCAGACCAGAGAATCTTGTTTCTCATGGTCTGAGAGTCCTTTAGGTGCCTTTTGGCCACTACTGGTGCCACTACTGAGGAGTGGCTTCCGTCTGGCCACTCTACCGTAAAGGCCTGATTGGTGGAGTGCTGCAGAGATGGTTGTCCTTCTGGAAGGTTCTCCCATCTCCACAGAGAAACTCTGGAGCTCTGTCAGAGTGACCATCAGGTTCTTGGTCACCTCCCTGACCAAGTCCCTTCTACCCCGATTGCTCAGTTTAGCCAGGCGACCAGCTCTAGGAAGCGTCTTGGTGGTTCCAAACTTATTTTATTTTAGAATGATGGAGGCCACTTTATTCTTGGGGACCTTCAATGCTGCAGACATTTTTTGGTACCCTTCAGCAGATCTGTGCCTCTACATAATCCTGTCTCGGAGCTCTACGGACAATTCCTTCGACCTCATGGCTTGGTTTTTGCTCTGACATGCACTGTCAACTGTGGGACCTTATATAGACAGGTGTGCGCCTTTCCAAATCATGTCCAATCAATTGAATTTACCACAGGTGGACTCCAGTCAAGTTGTAGAAACATCTCAAGGATGATCAATGGAAACAGGATGCATCTGAGCTCAATTTCGAGTCTCATGGCAATGTTCTGTATTAAGTCATGTTTCATGTTTTGTGTGGACCCCAGGAAGAGTAGCTGCTAGTTCTAAGACTTCCTAGAGCTGGCCGCCCGGCCAAACTGAGCAATCGGTGGAGAAGGGCCTTGGTCAGGGAGGTGACCAAGAACCCGATGGTCACTCTGACAGAGCTCCAGAGTTCCTCTGTGGAGATGGGAGAACCTTCCAGAAGGACAACGACCCTAAGCACACAGCCAAGACAACGTAGGAGTGGCTTCGGAACAAGTCTCTGAATGTCCTTGAGTGGCCCAGCCAGAGCCCGGACTTGAACCCAATCTAACATCTCTGGAGAGACCTGAAAATAGCTGTGCAACGACGCTCCCCATCCACCCTGACAGAGCTTGAGAGGATCTGCAGTGAAGAATGGGAGAAACTCCCCAAATGCAGGTGTGCCACGCTTGTAGCGTCATACCCAAGAAGACTCGAGGCTGCAATCACTGCCAAAGGTGCTTCAACAAAGTACTGAGTAAAGGGTCTGAATACTTATGTAAATGTGATATCTGTTTTTTATTTTTAATACATTTGCAAAAAATCTCTACAAACCTGTTTTTGCTTTGTCATTATGGGGTATTGTGTGTAAATTGATGAGAGGGAAAAAAAACTATTTAATCCATTTTAGAATAAGGCTGTAACATAACAAAATGTGGAAAAAGTCAAGGGGTCTGAATACTTGCACGGTATATGTTATCTTCAGAAGCTTGTGCATTCACCACATTGTGTGCTTATATTCTACTGACTTTTACTGAAGCAATTGCCGATATCTTGAAAATGATGTGTTCTAGCTAAGATTCTCTTGGAAAATGTATGCCGAAATGCATTTCTCACACATGGCAATACTGTTTTTTAGATAGAAAGATGAGAAATGTTTATAAAAAAAATCTGTGAATAGTCCTGGGGCCTCATTTATCAAAGGTGTGTGCGCACCCAAAAAAGTGTGCCTATCTCAAAGTACAGCTCAGACCATGCGTACACACACACACAACTTCTAGTGGTTGATCAATTGTATTGCAAGCAAACATTGTTCTTATGGGGGAATTGGAAGTGGTTGATGCACAGGAATTATAATAATGGTAGGCTAATAAAAACATTAAAACGTGGGCCTAATGATAAAACAGATGCATTTGCCATTGGTTAGGAGATTGCATAGCATCATGTAGCCTAATATGTTTATTTTGCTTTTATTATATAGGTCTAATTCATAATCATATTGCAGGACGTCTCTCCCTTTTCTGACATGACTGGTTTATTCCCGCTACACAACAAATATTAGGCTACTATTTATCCATTGCTCATTCAGTATGCGCGAAAGTAAATAAACCGTTAGCCTTTTGGCAGTATAGGCTAGTATTGCTGTGTGGTAGGAGCACGAAATCATAGCCTATTTCATCTCAGAACCTTTACTAAGGCAGGAGATTGAAACACAATCATGTACTGAAACAAAATATTGAACAACAATTTTTCTTTTGCATAGAAATGTGGGCTGAAGCATTTACTTTTAAATTGTTCGAATAGACAATCTTGCAGAATGTGCGGCCAGTGTTTTAGCACTCGCTATTGGCGGAATGCATTTTAAGTTGGAAAAAGTCACTGCAAAAGATTACCACATTCTTCCCATTCCTCTACAGAAATGTGATACATTTTGCCATTGCGCTTTAAAAACTGTCATGGCCCAGTTCCAACATCTCGAAATCATACAGCAAATGAGGGTGTTTTTGTTACCATAAATGTTGAATGGAGGGCGTTTTCCAGGCGGGGTTGTAACCAATGATTTATATATACACTAGATGACTGACGGGGCACTTTATTATTAATTATCCTCTGCTCTTGTCCTTCTAGACCTGTCTGCTGCCTTTGATACAGTGAACCATCAGATCCTCCTCTCCACCCTCTCCGAGCTGGGCATCTCCGGCGCGGCTCACTCCTGGATTGCGTCCTACCTGACCGGTCGCTCCTACCAAGTGGCGTGGCGAGAAGCTGTCTCCACACCACGTGCTCTCACCACTGGTGTCCCCCAGGGCTCAGTTCTAGGCCCTCTCCTTTTCTCCCTATACACCAAGTCACTTGGCTCTGTCATATCCTCACATGGCCTCTCCTATCATTGCTACGCTGACGATACACAACTAATCTTCTCCTTTCCCCCTTCTGATAACCAGGTGGCGAATCGCATCTCTGCATGTCTGGCCGACATATCAGTATGGATGACGGATCACCACCTCAAGCTGAACCCTGGCAAGACGGAGCTGCTCTTCCTCCCGGGAAGGACTGCCCGTTCCATGATCTCGCCATCACGGTTGACAACTCCGTTGTGTCCTCCTACCAGAGTGCGAAGAGCCTTGGCGTGACCCTGGACAACACCCTGTCGTTCTCCGCTAACATCAAGGCGGTGACCCGATCCTGCAGGTTCATGCTCTACAACATTCGGAGAGTACGACCCTGCCTTACACAGGAAGCGGCACAGGTCCTAATCCAGGCACTTGTCATCTCCCGTCTGGATTACTGCAACTCGCTGTTGGCTGGGCTCCCTGCCTGTGCCATTAAACCCCTACAACTCATCCAGAATGCCGCAGCCCGTCTGGTGTTCAACCTTCCCAAGTTCTCTCACGTCACCCCCCCTCCTCCGCACACTCCACTGGCTTCCAGTTGAAGCTCGCATCCGTTACAAGACCATGGTGCTTGCCTATGGAGCAGTGAGGGGAACGGCACCTCCGTACCTTCAGGCTCTGATCAGTCCCTACACCCAGGCGAGGGCATTGCGTTCATCCACCTCTGGCCTGCTGGCTCCCTTCCTCTGCGGAAGCATAGTTCCCGCTCAGCCCAGTCAAAGCTGTTCGCTGCTCTGGCACCCCAATGGTGGAACAAGCTCCCTCACGACACCAGGACAGCGGAGTCACTCACCACCTTCCGGAGACATTTGAAACCCCACCTCTTTAAGGAACACCTGGGATAGGATAAAGTAATCCTTCTACCCCTCCCCCCCCCCAAAAAAAATAAAAAAAGTATAATTGTAAAGTGGTTGTCCCACTGGCTATAGGGTGAATGCACCAATTTGTAGTCGCTCTGGACAAGAGCGTCTGCTAAATGACGTAAATGTGCCCTTGAGCAAGGCACTTAACCCTAATTGCTCCTGTAAGTCGCTCTGGATAAGAGCGTCTGCTAAATGACTAAAATGTAAATGTAAAAATGTAATTAATGTCTACATTTGTTTTTGCCACGTTTCTTCTATTAGACACCTTAAATGCATATTTTCAAGTGTAATGTCTTTAAAGTTCTAATATTACTGTCTCCACCACAACAACAAAAATACTTAAATAAATGTAATTTTGTGCTTGACTGCTCCTACTGGGGAGACCGACCGGTGGCTTCAAAGCCTTTCACTGGCCAATACACAGCATCAGCAATCCTGGGTTTGTATACATCATTGGTTACGCTCATTCACGAGCATAGAAATATAGTATGGCTCTGATTTATCAATGATCACATGCGTATGTGTTGCGTGCGACAGTTTGATAAATCCCAATCATTTATTGCGCATGCAAATCCTAGAATCTCCACGTATGCCAGAATTTTGTGAGAAATTTACACACGGTTGATAAATTTGGCCCCTGGAGTCTTTTTCAAATTAAAGCCCCCCAAAATATACTGACTTCATCCAGTGTCTAGAAAAATATATTGGCAATATATGCACATGTAAGGCCTATATGGTCTCATTTGCATATTTTGTTACAATGTTTCAGAGAAATTGTAATACAAACAAATCATATATTTGTGTCTTAATCCAACTGGTAAACGTTAATTTTGATATACACAAAAGTATGTGGACACCCCTTCAAATTAGTGGATTCAGCTATCTCCATAGACAAACATCGGCAGTAGAATGGCCTTACTGAAGAGTTCAGTGACTTTCAATGTGGCACCGTCATAGGATGCCACCTTTCTAACAAGTCAGTTTGCCCTGCTAGAGCTGCCCCGGTCAACTGTAAGTGCTGTTATTGTGAAGTGGAAATGTCTAGGAGCAACAACGGCTCAGCCGCGAAGTGATAGGCCACACAAGCTCACAGAACGGGACCACCGAGTGCTGAAACATGTAGCGCATCAAAATCGTCTGTCCTCGGTTGCAACACTCACTACCAAGTTCCAAACTGCCTCTGGAAGCAACGTCAGCACAATAACTGTTCGTCGGGAGCTTCATGAAATGGGTTTCCACAGCCGAACAGCCGCACACAAGCCTAAGATCACCATGCGCAATGCCAAGCGTCGGCTGGAGTGGTGTAAAGCTCGCCGCCATTGGACTCTGGAGCAGTGGAAACGCATTCTCTGGAGTGATGAATCATGCTTCACCATCTGGCAGTCCGACGGACGAATGTGGGTTTGGAGGATGCCAGGAGAACACTACCTGCCCGAATGCACAGTGCCAACTGTAAAGTTTGGTGGAGGAGAAATAATGGTGTGGGGCTGTTTTTCATGGATCGGGCTAGGCCCCTTAGTTCCAGTGAAGGGAAATCTTAACGCTACAGCATACAATGACATTCTAGAATTCTGTGCTTCCAACTTTGAGGCAACAGTTTGGGAAAGGCCCTTTTCTGTTTCAGCATGACAATGCCCCCGTGCACAAAGCGAGGTCCATACAGAAATGGTTTGCCGAGATCGGTGTGGAATAACTTGACTGGCCTGCACAGAGCCCTGACCTCAACGCCATCGAACACCTCTGGGATGAATTGGAATGCTGACTGCGAGCCAGACCTAATCGCCCAACATCAGTGCCTCACTAATGCTTGTGGCTGAATGGAAGTAAGTCCCCGCAGCAATGTTCCAACATCTAGTGGAAAGCCTTCCCAGAAGAGTGGAGGCTGTCCACATACTCCTGGTCATGTAGTGTATGTGATACATCAATACTAGCTGATCTGCGCACCTTCTCATTTCTCCTGCCTATCTGTGTCATGTGCACACACACCATGATACTGACTGTGAGAGAAACATGCAACAAAGAACATAACAATAATGTAGGTTATTGAAGCACAGAAGCATAATAACTGTGTTATAAGGGATCGTAAGAAGGCCAGTTTTAAACACAAACAGTCTACCTATCCAATTAGCTGGCTAAATGTTATTCTCGTTGTAGAGTCATGCATCCATGTGGGTTAGCAAGCTAATAATAATTTGATAGGTGCTTATATTCGTCCTATTTCACACATGTGCATGTTTGTATTAATAAGCATGTGCTGAATTAGAAATATGTTTTTGTGCATATCCCACTCTCCCTGGGCGGAGTGGTGTCACGGCCAGGTTCTGTCTATGACGACCCTGGAGCAATTAGGGTTGAGTGCCTTACTCAAGCGCAAATCAACATATTTTTTACTTTATTGGATTAGGGATTTGAACTATCGAAATTTCGTTTACTGGCCCAACGCACCTGCCGCCATATAAAATAATAATATATTAGGCTGTAACATTGCCTAATTGTTGTATTTACTGAAGACTAAACATCAATGTATTGGTAACTACACCAGATAAAACTAATTGCATGCTTTTGGATCATACAACAGTTTATTGCTCCGAATGCTCACTTCTTGGCTACCACAAGTAGCAGTTACACAGTAACACAGTGGTTCCCAACCAGGGGTACTAGGACCCCTGGGGGTACTTGGCCTATCAACAGGGGGTACTTGAGAAGACGCATGAGACCATAGGCTTACTGGTAAAATGCACGAGGGGTTATTTCAGGGGTACTTCAAGCAGAGCAAAGTTCAGATGGTGGTACAGTAACCGAAAAAGGTTGGGAACCACTGCAGTAGCATACACGGGCTGGAGTGGATGACCACTGTGCATCGCGGACGCTTTTTGGCTAGCAGCACAGCCAAGTACCACTCCCCGAAACATGTTCCTATTTTCATGGCTACTTGACTCATTAATTAACACACACTTGACTCGAAACAAACACAGCAAACGCAATCACCATCACTGGAAGAACAGCGAAATAGTATGGGCTAGTTTCGTGGCATTACCATTATCTAGCTAGCTAGCTACCTAGCTACTCCCCGAACGAACCCATGAGAAGAGGCAGCAACGCAAGCTACTCACCCGTATGGGTCTCCGTGGCACTCCTGTCCTAATTGGCAAACTAACAATCTGCGATCTTGGTATAATACTATCCAGGACACCTTGTTGTTCAACAGAGGTGGATAGCTAACCACTACGAACTACCTAGCTAGCTAGCTGTCCGATGCTGGGGCTGCTGGATTCTGTTCTTGACTTGAAGTGCTTGTCTCAGCGTTCCGCGAACGTCAATGTCGCCGAATTAGATGTGGCTTCCTCTAGCCTTTCCACACTCTTTTCGAGGAACCCCCCAAAAACAATCGACGAAAGAAATAAACAACTCCAAGCATCCTCTTATTCTCCGAAAGGTACTCCCTTGCGTTAGCTACATCAACTAAAACACGGACCTATTTCCACACACGAGTTGATACCGTTGATTGGGGCGGGCTAAAGTGTAGAGATACACGTCGCTTTATCGGTTATGGCACTGTGCAACCTAGCTGCACTGTGAGGCAGTTTTCAGTTGCGCACCAGTCACAAATAAGGCTGCTCGCCAGAAACCTAAGCGCTGTAGCTAAGCTACTCTGTTGCATTGGCTGTGAAAAGTGTATCAATCCTCAGCGGACCCGGTCTTCAAAGCAGGTAAAACATCGCAGAAATGTTTTCTGCAGCATCAGCATGTAAAAAAAAAAAGATTTGCAGTGTAGCGTGTTTTACAAAACATCATCACCCAGGAGTCGCTGTGTGTCAGATCACATTTGAGGACAACATGGAGAGACTTTTAAAAGGGGCACCATCGCTTGTCGGCAATCGTTCAACAGCAATATTGGGGGTATTGGACCTTTACGGGTCCGTCCCAAGGATGCAACTTTTTATATAGCATAGGCATAGCCTAAACTTGAGTTAATGAACAAGCATCCATTTTTGACAAGGCTACCACACAATTAACAGGTGGAGACACTCAAACACAAGCTATCCTCCTGGAAATGTTTATATTATTTAGCATATTTGAGGAATCACAGGCCTAAACAAACACGGTTCCGACCATCTTTGTATATGAGATCTGGGGACTACCACTACAGACGACACACTAAAAGGCCTAACAGCATTTCAATTCGTTCATTAATGCACAGCTACCTACTCAATTGTCTTCACAATCCTTTGGGGGCAAATACAGGTAAGGTAATAGAGGCTTGATGTCGTTCTAATATTGCCTTTGATTTAGTCAGCAACTGTGGGTTGCCATGGTTTCTAACCACCCCTAACCAACCCTAATCACCTAAATCAAGATTGGGTATTGAAAAATCGTCAGTGACCCTTAACTCAGTAAAGTGGCACAATCCTCCCTGAATACTAGAAACTGCTTTCTTGCCTAGCAGTAAGGAGAGTGAGACTGTAGACTAAATGTGTTACTCTCCAGCAGCATTTGATTTAATAGGTGGAGTTATGATGCATTCTATATTATTGTAGTGATCCTCGCTATATGAGCCACGTTACAATTCCCAACAAGTGGGTTAACCCTATTGGTGCCTTTCACGCCTGGGATCCGTTCGCTACATTGGTGTCAGAAGTGGGATGGGGGCCGTGAGGGGGCAACCGGACGTGTGAGGGGGCCGTGGAAGGTCGAAGCATGGGAAGTGCCTTCCCGTTCGGAGGGTGCAGTGTAGCGATCCTCTTGCTATAAGAGCCACGCTACAATTTCCACCAAATGGGGTAACCCTATTGGCGCGATGCATAGGGTGATTGCCTTTTACGCCAGTGACTTGGGTTCGCATCCCTGTCCCTCCGTTCGCTACATTATAATACCATAAGCCACAAAACTGCAGTGGGATCTGCTCCTAAAATTTAGCTAAAATTTTCTTCATTTTACGCTCAAAAGAAGTTCGTCGTCCGGGTGAAACCGATGTCAGTGTGCTAGCTTAGCAGTATTAGCTACCGCCCACTTTGAATACAACTCAGGGTAAACTGTCTGTACCACAGCTCGAACCCAGTGCCCTCTGCCTCACTAACACAGGTGACTGCCCTCCTTGACAACATACTAACCAGTTGAGCTATAGAAAAGGATCCAATTCAGTAGCTACATTGGCGACATTTCCAGCTAGCTGTGGAGTAGAGGTTTTCACGGGTCCGGGTGGGACCCGATTACCCGGGACACGACCAGGACCCCATTGGGTTTGAGTCCAAAATTCAAACTTTTCCCTCAGGTCCAGGTCGGGTCCTGTTTGATTGTCATCAGGTCTCGGGTCTATGTAACTAATGCTGATAGACCTGAGTGGACCCGAATGGACACGACCACGGCTCTGCATAGCCTATAGCATATCATTATTTTCTAATAAGGTGAATTTACTGACTTATAGAAGGCCTAGCACACATATAAAGACCTATTTGTTAACCAGAAAAGCAACTTGGCTGATAATACTTTTTTTGTCACTCGGGTCCAATCGGGTTTGGTCTAGACACGGACCCGTTAGTGTCTAGGTCTGGTTGTCCTCGGGTCCATTCAGACCAACTTTTTGGACCCGAGAAGACCTACTGTAGAGTGAGCTTACGGCACATTCACTCACCCCCTCTAAACTCGGTTCACAGCGATCCCAGCCGTTGAGCTGAGCACTACACTTACGGCACGTTCTTAGTGAGCTTACGGCACGTTCTTGTCTCTGTTACACAGTGACATGCCACTGGGCACTTTATATTCCGCTGTGTTTTTCATTTTTGTTTATTTTCCAGCTTTTTTGTGTTTTTGGTATCTTCTTTACCCGGAGCAACAACGATGTCACAATGCATATGATGTAGGCCTTTGTAGGCCAATTTGGAAACTGTAGAATGACCACATTACCCACAATTCTATCTGCTTCCATGCCATTATGTGATGTCATTTAAATGCATCATAGTGGATGCATCATAATGCTTTGGTAAAAACCTCAATGACCAAACTGAATGGCTCTGAAAAACAGGTGTTGGAGGGAAAAGTTGTCCACTCCCATATCAACAACTGCATATCTCATGGCTCTGTAGCTGCCCTGTTTTCCCCAATTTTTAAAGGCCGAATACAGCCGTTTTTATATCAATATCAAATAATTTCTGGGTAACAAATAAGTACCTTACTGTAATAGTTTTCTATTCAAAAGGTCAAAAAGAAACAAAAATAGCTATTTAGCAAAAAAACGATTTCTCAAGGAAGAATTTAGCTAGGACTGTCTGGGAGTGGTCTGAGTGGGGAGGGGAAAACGGAAAACTAGCTGTTATTGCCAGAGATGTTTGGAACTGTCTTTTTTATTGCTCTATTAACTAATTTACCGCCTTGTGATGTCACCAGGCAAGTCGAAACTTCACCCATGCCAAATCCGCTGATTTAGAAGGTCCTGTGTAGATTGTATTTTCAACCAGCAACTATCAGGAAATAACACTGATCCATTTTTTCCCACGGTTGTACAATATTATACAAAACACAGGAAATCAAATCCTTACGAATAAAGCAATGTTCATAATGAGTCAAATAAGCACTAGGCCGAAAACATAGGCCACAAACGTAAGCTGGTAGATTAGTCGCCCCCCACACTGTTGAGGGGGAAACTTGATTAGAAACATTTGAATTTGAAAGAAAAAGCAAGTGCCATGATCCCACATGAAATGTGGGAGTTTTTTTAATGCTCCAGAGTTGAGAATATTAGCATCATATTCAGAGACCAAAAAACTCAACAGATACACATATTTTTGAGGAGGGGGGAATTGTATTGAATCAAATTATACGTTTCCAATTATTTACCACCAGTAATGGTTGATTTTCTTTATTTTAGGCTCATAAGAAGCGCATTGTCCAGATACATGCCATAGCCCACTTTATATTCCACTATGTGTTGTATTTTTGTTTATTTGTCCGTTTGTTTTAGTTTTAAAATCTTGGTAACCAGAGCAACAATGTCACAATGCATATGATGGAAAATGACTTAATTACCCATAATGCTTATTGACTGTTATTCCAATTACCATGGCAATTATGCGTCACAATACTAATTATATTTATATGGTGAAGGGCCTTCTATGCTGTATGGCAGGCCAGTAACTTTTGCAACCAAATTATATTCCTTTGTCCAATCGCACACAGGCTTTTATGGTCACACAAGGTGTAACCTGTGGAATCAAAATGAGTAGCCTTACAATTATTTACAAGGCCGAGTTCCATTTGCAACCAAATACGTTTTTAGAAAAATAACCATAACATTTCAAATATACGAAATTGCAGTTCTCAAAGATGAAATTGCAAATGAATTAATCAGATCCAATGATTTACCAACAAGTATAGACAACCTAGATGGGACACTATTGAGAATGGTTGCAGACTGTATTGCCACCGCTATTTACCATGTCTTTAACCAAAGCCTAAAGAAATGTGTGTGTCCACAGGCGTGGAAGGAAACTAAAGTAATTCCACTAAATAAAAATAGTAAAGCACCCTTTCCTGGCTCTAACAGCCGCCCAATCAGTTTGCTGGCTGTTCTTAGTGAACTGATGGACAAAATTGTGTTTGAACAAATACAATGCTATTTTTCAAAGAAGTTAACTATGGACTTTCAGCATGCATATAGAGAAGGGCATTCAACTTGTACTGCACTGACACAGATGACTGGTTAAAATAAATGGATAATAAGATGATAGTTGGAGCTGTATTGTTAGATTTAATTGCAGCCTTTGATGTTATTGATCATACTTTGTTTTTGGAAACATTCACTTGTTATGGCTTTACATCACCTGCCATCACATGGTTGGAGAGTTACTTATCCAATAGAACTCAGAGAGTATTCTTCAATGGAAGCTTCTCTGACATCAGATATGTACAGTGCGGTATCCCTCAGGGCAGCTGCCTTGGGCCGATGTTTTTATCTGTTTTATTAAAGCGAAACTTGCTTTTTGCTTAAGTAACCTCTGGTGGCATAGCATTCCACGATGACATGGCTTTATACATACAGTGCCTTCAGAAAGCATTCACACCCCTTTACTTTTTCTAAATGTTGTTGTGTTACAGCCTGAATTTAAATTGGATTAAATTGAAATTTGGTTTTTTCACTGGCCTACACACAATACCCCATAATGTCAACGTGTTTTGTTTTTTTAACAAATTAATTAAAAATGAAAAGCTGAAATGTCTTGAGTCAATAAGTATTCAACCCCTTTGTTATGGCAAGCCTAAATATAGTGGCTTGCGAAAGTATTCACCCCCCTTGGCGTTTTTCCTATCTTGGTCTTCATGGTGCCGCTTGCTTGGTGGTGCCCCTTGCTTAGTGGTGTTGCAGACTCTGGGGCCTTTCAGAACAGGTGTATATATACTGAGATCATGTGACAGATCATGTGACACTTAGATTGCACACAGGTGGACTTTATTTAAATAATTATGTGACTTCTGAAGGTAATTGGTTGCACCAGATCTTATTTATTGGCTTCATAGCAAGGGGGGTGAATACATATGCACGCACCACTTTTCCGTTATTTATTTGTAATTTTTTTCATTCCACTTCACCAATTTGGACTATTTTGTGTATGTCCATTACATGAAATCCAAATAAAAACCCATTTAAATTACAGGTTATAATGCAACAAAATAGGAAAAACGCCAAGGGGGATGAATATTTTGCAAGGCACTGTAAGTTCAGGAGTAAACATTTGCTTAACAAGTCACATAATAAGTTGCATTGACTCACTTTGTGTGCAATAATAGTGTTTAACATAATTTTTGAATGACTACCTCATCTCTGTACCCCACACATACAGTGCCTTGCAAAAGTATTCATCCCCCTTGGCGTTTTTCCTATTTTGTTGCATTACAACCTGTAATTTAAATTTATTTTTATTTGGATTTCATGTAATGGACATACACAAAATAGTCCAAATTGGTGAAGTGAAATGAAAAAAATAACTTGTTTCAAAAAATTCTAAAAAATAAACAATGGAAAAGTGGTGCGTGCATATCTATTCACCCCCTTTGCTATGAAGCCCCTAAATAAGATCTGGTGCAACCAATTACCTTCAGAAGTCACATAATTAGTTAGATTGCACACAGGTGGACTTTATTTAAGTGTCACATGCTCTGTAACTCAGTTGGTAGAGCATGGCGCTTGCAACGCCAGGGTTGTGGGTTCGTTTCCCACGGGGGGCCAGTATGAAAAATGTATGCACTCACTAACTGTAAGTCGCTCTGGAGCGTCTGCTAAATGACTAAAATGTAAATATACACCTGTTCTGAAAGGCCCCAGTGTCTGCAACACCACTAAGCAAGGGGCAATACCAAGCAAGTGGCACCATGAAGACCAAGGAGCTCTCCAAACAGGTCATGGACAAAGTTGTGGAGAAGTACAGATCAGGGTTGGGTTATAAAAAATATCAGAAACTTTGAACATCCCACGGAGTACCATTAAATCCATTATTAAAAAATGGAAAGAATATGGCACCACAACAAACCTGCCAAGAGAAGGCCGCCCACCAAAACTCATGGACCAGGCAAGGAGGGCATGAATCAGAGGGGCAACAAAGAGACCAAAGATAACCCTGAAGGAGCTGCAAAGCTCCACCGCGGAGATTGGAGTATCTGTCCATAGGACGACTTTAAGCCGTACACTCCACAGAGCTGGGCTTTATGGAAGAGTGGCCAGTAAAAAGCCATTGCTTAAAGAAAAAAATAGGCATGTGGGAGACTCCCCAAACATATGAAGAAGGTACTCTGGTCAGATGAGACTAAAATTGAGCTTTTTGGCCATCAAGGAAAACGCTATGTCTGGCGCAAACCCAACACCTCTCATCACCCGAGACCACCATCCCCACAGTGAAGCATGGTGGTGGCAGCATCATGCTGTGGGGATGTTTTTCATCGGCAGGGACTGGGAAACTGGTCACAATTGAAGGAATGATGAATGGCTCTAAATACAGGGAAATTCTTGAGGGAAACCTGTTTCACTCTTCCAGAGATTTGAGACTGGGATGGAGGTTCACCTTCCAGCAGGACAATGACCCTAAGCATACTGCTAAAGCAACACTCGAGTGGTTTAAGGGGAAACATTGAAATGTCTTGGAATGGCCTAGTCAAAGCCCAGACCTCAATCCAATTGAGAAGCTGCGGTATGACTTAAAGATTGCTGTACACCAGCGGAACCCATCCAACTTGAAGGAGCTGGAGCAGTTTTGCCTTGAAGAAATGGCAAAGATCCCAGTGGCTAGATGTGCCAAGCTTACAGAGACATATCCCAAGAGACTTGCTGCTGTAATTGCTGCAAAAGGTGGCTCTACAAATTATTGACTTTGGGATGAAAACTTGAGTGTGCATAATGATAGTTTTTTTTGGTCTTATTTCTTGTTTGTTTGACAATAAAAAATGTTTTGCATCTTCAAAGTGGTAGGCATGTTGTGTAAATCAAATGATACAAACCCCCCCAAAATCCATTTTAATTCCAGGTTGTAAGGCAACAAAATAGGAAAAATGCCAAGGGGGGTGAATACTTTCGCAAGCCACTGTACAATTATCTGTAAGATCCTTCAGTCGAGCAGTGAATTTCAAATACAGATTCAACCACAAAGACCAGGGAGGTTTTCCAATGCCTCGCAAAGAAGGGCACCTATTGGTAGATGGTTAAAATGTAAAAGGAGATATTGAATATTCCTTTGAGCATGGTGAAGTTATTAATTACACTTTGAATGGTGTATCAATACACCCAGTCACAATAAAGATACAGGTGTCCTTCCTAGCTCAGTTGCTGGAGAGGAAGGAAACCACTCAGGGATTTCACCATGAGCCCAATGGTGTCTTTAAAACAGTTACAGAGTTTAGTGGCTGTTTTATATATATATATATATATATATATATATATATATATATATATATATATATATATATATATATATATATATATATATATATATATATTTTTTTTTTGTCATTTAGCAGACGCTCTTATCCAGAGCGACTTACATGAGCAATTAGGGTTAAGTGCCTTGCTCAAGGGCACATCGACAGATTTTTCACCTAGTCGGCTCGGGGATTAGAACCAGCGACCTTTCGGTTACTGGCACAACGCTCTTAACCACTAAGCTACCTGCCGCTGTGATAGGAGAAAATGTAGGATGGATAAACAACATTGGAATTAATCCACAATGCTAACCTAATTGACAGAGTGAAAAAAGGGAAGCCTGTACAGAATAAGAATATTCCAAAACATGCATCCTGTTTGCAACAAGGCACTAAAGTAATACTGCAAAAAATTTGGCAAAGCAATTAACTTTTTTGGCCTGAATACAAAGTGTTATGTTTGGGGCAAATCCAATACAACACAATACTGAGTACCACTCTCCATATTTTCAAGCTTAGTGGTGGCTGCATCATGTTATAGGTATGCTTGTAATCGTTAAGGACTGAAGATCCTTTCAGGATACAAAATAAACTAAATGGAGCTAAGCACAGGCAAAATCATATACAGTGATCCCTCGCCACTTCGCGGTTCACTTATCGCGGATTCGCTATTTCGCGGATTTTCATAATGCATTTTTTTTTTTTTGGTGCATTGTGCTCTGCATTCTGATTCGCTAAAAACTCACTCCCGCTTCTTGTATCAAAACATGCTACGAATTGTGCTATCATTTTGTCGTGAAACATTCAGAGGGCCATTCAGGAAATGAAAACGGAAACTCTGAAGGCCTGCTGGAAAAAACTATGGCCAGAGGCAGTGCAAAACGCAACCGGAGGCTCGCTTGACGAGGTCCACCACTCTGCCGTAGAAACAGCTGTGAATCTGGCTAAACAGATTGGAGGAGACGGCTTTAATGACATGAGTCCGGATGACATAAACGCCCTGATTGATGGAGACGCACAGCCGCTGACCGATGCAGAGCTGGCAGAAATGACAAAGCCACAAAGCGACGATGAAAGAGAAGAGGGAGAAGAGGACACGAGAGATGAGGAGGAAGGACTAACGCTTGGTCGCTTAGCAACCATGGTGCGAATGGCCACTGAACTTAAGCGAGTAGCTGAGGAATGGGACCCTTTGATGAGCCGTTCGTTACAGTTCTCCAACGTAATCGATGGTGGCATGTCGGTGTACAAGGATCTTTTTGCAAAGAAGAAAAAGAGCGACAACAGCTGCCTATCACTATGTTCTTCTCCCGAACAAACACACCTGCACCGCGGGCTTCAGAAGAAGAGAACACTGCAGAGCGCAGTCAGGATGCAGCGGCCCAGTCTGAAGAGCAGTGAAACGGCCTACACGTGAGTCACTGTATTTGTATACATGTAATAGTTGCTAATTGTAAAAAAAAAAAAGTTTTCTATTTCGCGGATTTCACTTATCGCGGGTCATTTTCGGAACGTAACCCCCGCGATAAACGAGGGATTACTGTAGAGGAAAACCTGGTTCATTCTGCTTTCCCCCAGACACTGGCAGATGAATTCACACTTTCAGCAGGACAATAACCTAAAACACAAGGCTAAATCTACACTGAAGTTGCTTACCAAGAAGACAGTGAATGTTCCTGAGGGGCCGATTTACAGTTTTGCTTGAAAATCTATGGCAAGACCTGAAAATGGTTGTCAAGCAATGATCATCAACCAATTTGACAGAGCTTGAAGAATTTTTTTAATAATAATGAGCAAATATTGCACAATCCAGGTGTGGAAAGCTCTTACCCAGAAAGACTCACAGCTGAAATCGCTGCCAAATGTGATTTTAACGTAGTGACTCAGTCAGTTGAATACTTATCTAATCAAGTTATATTATGTTATGTTTTATGATATGTTTTATTTTTCATACATTTTGTACAAATGTTAGAATTCTTCTTCCACTATGACATTACAGAGTATTTAGTGTAGATCGTTGGGAACAAAATACAATTAAATCAATTTTAATCCCACTTTGTAACACAATAAATTGTGGGAAAAGTCAAGGGGTTTGAGTACTTTCTGAAGGCACTTTAAAAAGCAAACCAAATTCCCTTGTAGAATTTGTAAGAAGCCATATCATATCTCTGTTAAAACGTTCAGTTCTAACAGCAGCATTAGGTAAAGCCACTGGAGCATGTTCAGATTGTTGGCCAATGCAGTCTGGCGTGCTACTCTTAGAACACTGACTATATGTGGCGGTCAGTCAAGTGGCCATTTTGTCCTGTTTAGGTCAAAAGAGATAATGGCAAATGGCCAACAGCGAGGGCACAAGGAGCATAGCCTGGTCTCTATTACGCAACAAATGACTCGTCTTTATGATTCTTGTTTGAGGTACTGTATTTGAAGGCATTACAAGCCCCTTGGAAGCACACAACTTTATTCAGATAAAATAAAAGCACACACTTAGAGGACGAAGGGGGAATTCAATGTTCCAAAGTGGTGTTGTCCATTTCAGGGTCAACATTTCTATTCCGTTTCGACATGGTTTCCACAGCAGACACCGTGTATGTACATAACAACACATCACACACAATACAATTGGTGATTAAAAGCTGATGCAGGAGGGAGGTGGGTCTGTTTGTAAGAGAGTAGAGGAGAAGTAACGGTTTTAAACAAGGCTGTGTGGTGCTAGCTGGAGACCTCGTTTGGAGACTGGTGGAACAAACAGACAAGATTGGACATGATCTAATGTGCTATAGTGTCAGAACAGCAGGGCTGAGGACATTTTATCTCCTCACTCACGCACCAGCAGACACTCACTTACCCGTTCTGGGTTTCTGGGGATACATCTCAATAGTCTAAAGTGGTTTCCTTTCCTTGTCTCCTTTTCCTCAGTTACGCTTTAAGGGCACTTAAAGGAAAACTCCACCAAAAAACAATATTTTGGTATTTGTTTGGTATTAGTCCAGTGTTGATATAGTCCCAAAATACTTTACATGTCAGCAATCCAGTTTTCAAGATACAGTATATAACTTTCAAAATATAGAAATACAGCCGGTATGATGCATTTCTCCCATTGTCTCCTGTCCTCACTCACCACCAGGCACTCACGCACTCACTCTCTGTATGTATCTCAATCCACTAATTGTTTCCTCTCCTTGTCCCTTGTCCACACTCATACACCACTGTGCTCTCTCTCTCCTCTCTCTCTCTCTCTCTCTCTCAATTTCAAATCAATTTAAGGGCTTTATTGGCATGGGAAACATATGTTAACATTGCCAAAGCAAGTGAAGTAGATAGTAAACAAAAGTGAAATAAACAAAATTAACAGTAAACATTACACTCAGAAGTTCCAAAAGAATAAAGACATTTCAAATGTCATTATGTGTATATATACAGTGTTGTAACAATGTGCAAATAGTTAAAGTACAAATGGGAAAATAAATAAACATAAATATGGGTTGTATTTACAGTGGTGTTTGTTCTTCACTGGTTGCCCTCTTCTTGTGGCAACAGGTCACAAATCTTGCTGCTGTGATGGCACACTGTGGTATTTCACCCAGTAGATATGGGAGTTTATCAAAATTGGGTTTGTTTTCAAATTCTTTGTGGATCTGTGTAATGTGAGGGAAATATGTGTCTCTAATATGGTCATACATTTGGCAGGAGGTTAGGAAGTGCAGCTCAGCTTCCACCTCATTTTGTGGGCAGCGTGCACACAGCCTGTCTTCTCTTGAGAGCCAGGTCTGCCTACGGTGGCCTCTCTCAATAGCAAGGCTATGCTCACTGAGTCTGTACATAGTCAAAGCTTTCCTTAAGTTTGGGTCAGTCACAGTGGTCAGGCTTTCTGCCACTGTGTACTCTCTGTTTAGGGCCAAATAGCATTCTAGTTTGCTCTGTTTTTTTGTTAATTCTTTCCAATGTGTCAAGTGTCTCTCTCTCTCTCTCTCTCTCTCTCTCTCTCTCTCTCTCTCTCTCTCTCTCTCTCTCTCTCTCTCTCTCTCTCTCTCTCTCTCTCTCTCTCTCTCTCTCTCTCTCTCTCTCTCTCTGTCTGTCGGGTCTGACTGCATCTCTCTCATTCTAGTAAGTTGTCCCTTCCCTTCTGCTCTCGTTCACTCCCCTTTGCAGATCTCAAATGAGACCGGGTAAGTGTTAAAGACAGACCTGTCAGTGCTGATGGAGGAAAGGAGATGTGCCGTGAAATAACACTGTCTACCTGTGAATCATAGACTGCCTGCTGAAATTGGCAAAAGCTTTTCATCACGATTTTACACTCCTCCCTCACAATTCACCAGTGTAGTGATATTGTGTTATTACAGAATTCCGCACTCTGTACTATCCACTGAGAATCAATCTTTACTCGCTGTCCTATTTAGCTGAGTGTGTCTTGCTTCATGAAGGCTTCCTTACAACCAAGAGAAATGAGAGAGTAGGGTGAAGAGATTAAATCGTGAGGGTGAGAAGGTAGAGGAGTGAAAGATGGAGAGAGTATTACAGTAAGAGAGTGAGAGTGAAGGAATGAGAATTAGGACGGAGAGAGATGGAATGAAGGGATGAGAGATTGAGGACAAAGAACCGAGGGAGTGAGGATAAGGTATTAAAGGAAAGAATTGAGAGAGAGAGAGGGTGAGATGGTGAGAGGTTGAGATGGTGAGAGAGAGCAAGGGTGAGATGGTGAGAGGTTGAGATGGTGAGATAGAGAGAGGGTGAGGGATTGAAAGATTGATGAGAGGAACGAGGAAGAGGGTGAAAGGATGAGTGAATGTTCAGTGATGTTGAAATAGGTGTGTTTTAGGTGCACCAAGTCCAAACACCTGTATGCTGTACTAATTATAATTGTGCCTACATGTTATGCTCTCGCTCCTTTTCCTGTTAATCTCTCTATTAATCCCCACTGTGTAACCGCTGTCAACCTATAAACTTAACCCATTATATTTGTTGTTGTCTTACAGGAAGGGCCTTATATGGAACTTGTCAGACTTCTGAGTAATTCTAAGTGGGAGGAGAGGTTTTGTTCAGGCACTTTTACATCCTATGTCTGAATTAAACCCATATTATGATAATCAGATATGAATGAAATTAAGAGTAAGAGGACTATTCTTAGAGGTACTGATTTTTGCTTCCATATGCTTTTAGGTGACACATGTTTGCAATGGAAGTAATAACCCAGAGGAATATTGTGTGAGTTGAGTTGAATGGGTGGAAATCAACCTCTACCTCGTTACGCAACAACCCCATTTAATTATGCCAGCTAATTTGTGCCATGCAGTGGTATACATGTTGAAAGTTAGACTCAGTGTTCTCAACTCAGAGTTGAGGCTGTCCAAGCAAAGCTCCAAGGTGCAATTTAAGGGAATCCCAGTCCCAGGTCTCTGCTTTTCCAGCATCCTCTGCTTCCTTGTCACTTGATGAGCTCAACCAATCAGCAGTCTGGGTTCAGATGCCTTCGAAGGCATGACAACAGGGCTTGAGGTCACGGAGGCGGAAAGGTAGAAAAAATTGGAGAACAGATCAACTACAAGCTCACACACACACACACACACACACACACACACACACACACACACAGAATCAGTGTATTGGTGTGTGGAGAAGGCCAGAACAACGGTTCTTCAATCAATCAAATTTGATGTGTATATTTATTTTTGCAAATAATCTGAGCCTATAGATTCCCAACAAGCAAGCAGAGGCGACAGTGGCAAGGAAAAACCTCCAGAGGCACCAGGCTCAAGAGAGGGAGTCCATCCTCTTCTGGTTTGCCGGGCAAGGGGTTCTTACAAGCACATTGGCCAAGTTTCCAACAGACAGAAAGGGTGGACTTCAACCTTGAGCTCCTGGTATTCAGGATCTTCATCTCCATTGTGGGCATTGTGGGTAACGTAGTCCTGGTCCTGTCTTTAATATAGAACCAGATCTCCCATCTGAAAACCTTTTGAGGTGTTTCTCCTGAGCCTTGCTGCCTCCAACCTGGAAGAACTCCTTATCGTGAACATCTACAACGTCATCATGCTCCGTGTCCGTCCTCACTTCCTGGTCCTGCCGGACGCTCAAGTTCCTCATGGTGAGAGTACAGTGCATGTAGCAGCGGATGGCTAAAGTGCTACTGACTGCCCAAGACCTAGAAGTACTGTCATCCTGGATCTAGAAATTGCTTTTCTGACTGAGTGGTAGGCCATTGACAGTGCTTCTTGTTGTGTTACAGTGTGGAGGGTTATATGAGTTCGTGCCCTGTTCAGGCAGAATTTACACAGTCTCATACTCTCCAAATGTACTTATAAATCATTCCTGTTAGAAACAAGTTGACAGCAGCTGAGATAATTTTATAATGTGATAATGTATGGAACTATTTGTTTGGAATGTAGGTGTTCGGTGAAATCGGCAGCATCCTCTTCACATTTCTCATCAGCATCTTCCGGTACCAGAAGCGCCGAGATGCTGAGAAGAAGGGCAACTTGCCCGTCTTTCTGGACAACATCTGGTTGGCCTGGGCTGTAAGTGGGCTGTGTGTGATGCTAGCCATGCTCCTGGGAACTCCTACCTATCTCATGAATCTGGACGGTCATATGGATAACTATACGCATGACGGAGGCTGCCCTCCAGACTTCTTCCAGTGTCCCAAGGAGAACTGCCTGACCATTAACCTGGTCTACAAGTATATTTTCATCCTGCTCTGCAACCTGCTGCCTCTATTCATCGTCACCATCACCAGCTGTCTCATTGTAAAGGTCTGTAACCACCTTGGAGTCGGTAGAGGTTGCCCCTAATCACATCCCTCTAATAGTTAATAAAGGTCAGTTTTGAGGGTAGAGTGATCTGATTCTAGATCTGTGGATAGGGGCAATGCTCTGTCCGTGACCACTTGTTTGCTAAGGGGTGTCAAGTTGACAGACACATTGTCTTGGTAAGTGTTTGTCTCCCCTCATTATGTATAGAAGTTTACTGAATGACTCAAATGTAAAATGTTGGTGCACCAGGTGCTGTTGGGGCAGAGGAGGGTGGTGGTTCCAGCGCTGAGTGCAGCAGAGGAGCTAGTGGAGCAGCCTCCCAGGAAGAAGGGCCTCTGCCTGTGCATCAATAGGAACACAGTGGGCATCCTGGATGCCATGGGGCTGTTCCAGGTGGAATGGATCCTCTACCTGGTCCTCCACCTGGCCTTCAGCCCCTATGACTTCCCCTTTTGGACCGAGGGGGAGTTCTTCATCACAACGTCCTATACCACAATCAGCCCTAGTGTATTGGATAGGGAGTAACCTGTTTCCTGTGGAACACTTTAAGAGTATTTTTAGGTGTTAGGTGTAAGCAATATTCTGTGCAGTATGAGTATGGGATAAGGGAATAACTTGTTTTCTCTGAAACATTTAACAAAGTAATTGAGGTATATTTATCAAACTCTGTGTTAGATGTAGGTGATTCTCTATTTTCTTGGAAGTCATTTAAAAAAAACAAAGCCCGGTTTTTAGACGTAAAAGACACAATTGAAAACACTTGCAACAGCGTTAGTGCAGCCTCACTATGATTATGCTTACACTACTTGGTACAGCAGCTCCCCAAGTTAATTAAAAACAAACTACAAATGGCACAGAATAAAATGGTAAGGGTGACACTGAATCTTAGCTCTCGGTCTCATGTGGGCCCTTCTCAACTCGGACAACTCAGAGTTGGAAAATACTATTTTACTTCAGTTAGGGACTCTCATTCGTACAGCTCGAGAGGCAGTGTCAAAGACTTTGTGCCATGTCGATTTAAGAGTTGTAGAGCCTACTGGTCAGAACATGTTTTTATATATGGCAGTCAGTGGCGGTCAGTGCCGTTTAAGATGAGTGAGGATGATTTTTTTTTCATGAGCATGGCCTTATTTCTATTACAGCATATTGGATGACTCTCATTCATATTCCATTCACCCAGCTCAATGTAACAGCGATAGGTTTAGGCTACTACATGATACTCAAAATGTCCCTATACCCATCATGAGGTTGCTACAACCTAGCCTATGAATGAAAGTTTACAACGTACAGTTGAAGTCGGAAGTTTACATACACTTAGGTTGGAGTCATTAAAACTTGTTTTTCAACCACTCCACAAATTTCTTGTTAACAAACTATAGTTTTGGCAAGTGGGTTAGGACATCTACTTTGTGCATGACACAAGTAATTTTTCCAACAATTGTTTACGGACAGATTATTTCACTTATAATTCACTGTATCACAATTCCAGTGCGTCAGAAGTTTACATACACTAAGTTGAATGTGCCTTTAAACAGCTTGGACAATTCCAGAAAATGATGTCATGGCTTTAGAAGCTTCTGATAGGCTAATTGACATAATTTGAGTCAATTGGAGGTGTACCTGTGGATGTTTTTCAAGGCCTACCTTCAAACTCAGTGCCTCTTTGCTTGACATCATGGGAAAATCAAAAGAAATCAGCCAAGACCTCAGAAAAAAAATTGTAGACCTGCACAAGTCTGGTTCATCCTTGGGAGCTATTTCCAAACGCCTGAAGGTACCAAGTTCATCTGTACAAACAATAGTACGCAAGTATAAACACCATGGGACCACACAGCCGTCATACCGCTCAGGAAGGAGACGCGTTCTGTCTCCTAGAGATGAACGTACTTTGGTGGGAAAAGTGCAAATCAATCCCAGAAAAACAGCAAAGTATCTTGTGAAGATGCTGGAGGAAACAGGTCCAAAAGTATCTATATCCACAGTAAAACGAGTCCTATATCGATATAACCTGAAAAGCCGCTCAGCAAGGAAGAAGCCACTGCTCCAAAACCGCCATAAAAAAGACAGACTACGGTTTGCAACTGCACATGGGGACAAAGATCATACTTTTGGAGAAATGTCCTCTGGTCTGATTAAATGAAAATATAACTGTTTGGCCTTAATGACCATCGTTATATTTGGAGGAAAAAGGGGGACGCTTGAAAGCCGAAGAACATCATCCCAACCGTGAAGCACGGGGGTGGCAGCATCATGCTGTGGGGGTGCTTTGCTGCAGGAGGGACTGGTGCACTTCACAAAATAGATGGCATCATGAGGAAGGAAAATTATGTGGATATATTGAAGCAACATCTCAAGACATCAGTCAGGAAGATAAAGCTTGGTCGCAAATGGGTCTTCCAAATGGACAATGACCCCAAGCATACTTCCAAAGTTGTGGCAAAATGGCTTAAGGACAATAAAGTCAAGGTATTGGAGTGGCCATCACAAAGCCCTGACCTCAATCCTATAGAAAATGTGTGGTCAGAACTGAAAAGCATGTGCGAGCAAGGAGGCCTACAAACCTGACTCAGTTACACCAGCTCTGTCAGGAGGAATGGGTCAAAATTCACCCAACTTATTGTGGGAAGCTTGTGGAAGGCTACCCGAAACGTTTGACCCAAGTTAAACAATTTAAAGGCAATGCTAACAAATACTAATTGAGTGTAGGTAAACTTCTGACCCACTGGGAATGTGATAAAAGAAATAAAAGCTTAAATAAATAATTATCTCTACTATTATTCTGACATTTCACATTCTTAAAATAAAGTGGTGATCCTAACTGACCTAAGACAGGGAATCTTTACTAGGATTAAATGTCAGGAATTGTGAAAAACTGAGTTTAAATGTATTTGGCTAAGGTGTATGTAAACTTCCGACTTCAACTGTAGGAGCACACAGGTCGAGAGACAAATTTGAGGTGACAGACAGTGACACATGGACAGACAGTGACATTCAATACCGCCTTGCCTGCATCTAGCTAATATAGGGTGTAATCATTAGGCCAACAGTTGCAAACAAGGGTTTCTATTGGACAAATTCAGGTATGTTTATCCCCGTTTTGTTCCATTTGCTTCTGTTTAAGAAAAGTTTTTTAACAGAATCTGCGGAATGAATACACCCCATATCACGAGTAAACACAGTTCACTTTCATAGCAGCCACGTTGTATTCCTTCTTGCATCTATGCGCTCTCCTCCTCTCACCTTTTCCCTTTACTTGTGGACTTCAATGCACAACACATCAGCTGTATGTGACCAGGCGAAAAAACCTTTCCAAGCCAAACCGTTACACACAGCCTACATCGTTGTCACCATATTAGCTAAAGTAACGTCATAGTCAGCATAGCTAATAGAACTAACGCATTAGTAAACCCGCTACAATCATACAGTAACGTTAGTGCACAGTCAGTAAGCAGTTATACCAGCGGGCCCCGGTGGCAATAAATTAGTAATACCAAAAGCTTAGCTTGACTTGGAAGAGTTCCAGTGTTGTGTTGGAAAGTCATAGCCAGCTAGCTAACATAGCATCCCTCTGTTCGAGCAGGGTGTTTCAGTAGGCTAAACTAGCTAGCTGCATTTGCTAGCTAAGTAAATCTGAAAAAAAGACAATCTCTCTCTCTCTCTCTCTCTCTCTCTATTTCTCTCTTGCTTCTCCTTCATATTGGAAGAAATTAATTGTCTTTCTCTCTCTTTGAGCCAACTACTCGCCACATTTTATACACTGCAGTGCTAGCGAGCTTTAGCTTATGCTTTCAGTACGAGATTAATTATCTGATCCTTTGATTGGGTGGACAACATGTCTGTTTATGCTGCAAGAGCTCTGATCGGCTGGAGGACGTCCTCCAGAAGTTGTCATAATTACTGTATAAGTCTATGGAAGGGCGTGAGAATAGGTTTGGTATTGAAGTCAATGCACCCAGAGGAGGACGGAAGCTAGCTGTCCTCCGACTACAACATGGTGCTACCCTACAGAGTGCTGTTGAGGCCACTGTAGACCTTCTTTGCAAAATAGTGTGTTTTAATCAGTTATTTGGTGACGTGATTATATTTAGTAACGTTTTATCTCAAATGAATAACTTTTTTTATGTTTTACAATTTACATTTGTATTTAATTCGCTGAGGAGCCTCCGCTGACGGCAGTGGTAGAGTGGAATAAACTACCAGATAAGATTTTAAACTGTTTCTACCGGTCGTAGGTTCAAACACTCTTGCAAGGCTTGGTTAATGATGAGATGGCCTTCTAGCCCAGCTAGTGGAGTAATTTGCAAGGTGTGTATTTGCTTTTTTTTGCATATATATACAGTACCAGCCAAAGGTTTGGACACACCTTCTCATTCAATGTTTTTTCTTTATTTTTACTATTTTCTACATTGTAGAATAATCGTGAAGACATCAAAACTATGAAATAACACATATGAAATCATGTAGTAACCAAAAAAGTGTTAAACAAATGAATATAGTTTATATTTGATATTCTTCAAAGTAGCCACCCTTTGCCCTGATGACAGCTTTGCACACTCTTGGCATTCTCTTGGCATTCTCTTGGCATTCTCTCAACAACAAAAAAAATATCTCAACAAGCTTCATAAGGAATGCTTTTCCAACAGTCTTGAAGGAGTTCCCACATATGCTGAGCACTTGTTGGCTGCTTTTCCTTCACTCTGCAGTCCAACTCATCCCAAACCATCTCAATTGGGTGATTGTGGAGGCCATGTCATCTGATGCAGGACTCCATCACTCTCCTTGGCCAAATAGCCCTTACACAGCCTGGAGGTGTGTTTTGGGTCATTGTCCTGTTGAAAAACAAATGATAGTCCGACTAAGCGCAAACCAGATGGGATGGCGTATCGCTGCAGAATGCTGTGGTAGCCATGCTGGTTAAGTGTGCCTTGAATTCTAAATAAATCACAGACAGTGTCACCAGCAAAGCACCATCACACCTCCTCCTCCATGCATCACGGTGGGAAGCACACATGCGGAGATCATCCGTTCACCTACTCTGCGTCTCACAAAGACACGGCGGTTGGAACCAAAAATCTCAAATTTGGACTCATCAGACCAAAGGTCAGATTTCCACCAGTCTAATGTGCATTGCTCGTATTTCTTGGCCCAAGCAAGTCTCTTCTTCTTATTGGTGTCCTTTAGTAATGTTTTCTTTGCAGCAATTCGACCATGAAGGCCTGATTCCCACAGTCTCCTCTGAACAGTTGATGTTGAGATGTGTCTGTTACTTGAACTCTGTGAAACATTTATTTGGGCTGCAATCTGAGGTGCAGTTAACTCTAATGAACTTATCCTCTGCAGCAGAGGTAACTCTGGGTCTTTCTTTCCTGTGGCGATCCTCATGTGAGCCAGTTTCATTATAGCGCTTGATGGTTTTTTTGCGACTGCACTTGAAGAAACTTTCAAAGTTCTTCACATTTTCCGTATTGACTGACCTTCATGTCTTAAAGTAATGATAGACTGTTGTTTCTCTTTGCTTATTTGAGCTGTTCTTGCCATAATATGGATTTGGTCTTTTACCAAATAGGGCTATCTTCTGTATACCACCCCTACCTTGTCACAACACAACTGATCAGCTCAAACGCATTAAGAAGGAAATAAATTCCACAAATTAACCTTTAACATTATGCTTTGCTTTATCTCGGCCAGGTCACAGTTGTAAATGAGAACTTGTTCTCAACTGGCTTACCTGGTTAAATAAAGGTGAAATAAATAAGATAAATAAAAAACAAGGCACACCTGTTAATTGAAATGCATTCCAGGTGACTACCTCATGAAGCTGGTTGAGAGAATGCCAAGAGTGTGCAAAGCTGTCATCAAGGCAAAGGGTGGCTACTTTGAAGAATCTCGCATATAAAATATATTTTGATCTGTTTAACACTTTTTTGGTTACTACATGATTCCATATGTGTTATTTCATAGTTTTGATGTCTTCACTATTATTCTCAAATGTAGAAAATAGTAAAAATAAAGAAAACAGCAAAAAAAGAAACGTCCTCTCAATGTCAACTGCGTTTATTTTCAGCAAACTTAACATGTGTAAATACTTGTATGAACATAAGATTCAACAACTGAGACATAAACTGAACAAGTTCCACAGACATGTGACTAACAGAAATTTAATAATGTGTCCCTGAACAAAGGGGGGGGGGGGTCAAAATCAAAAGTAACAGTCAGTATCTGGTGTGGCCACCAGCTGCATTAAGTACTGCAGTGCATCTCATCCTCATGGACTGCACCAGATTTGCCAGTTCTTGCTGTGAGATGTTACCCCACTCTTCCACCAAGGCACCTGAGATTTCCGGACATTTCTGGGGGGAATGGCCATATCCCTCACCCTCCGATCCAACAGCTCCCAGACGTGCTCAATGGGATTGAGATCCAGGCTCTTCGCTGGCAATGGCAGAACACTGACATTCCTGTCTTGCAGGAAATCACGCACAGAACGAGCAGTATGGCTCGCTGGAGGGTCATGTCAGGATGAGCCTGCAGGAAGGGTACCACAAGAGGGAGGAGGGTGTCTTCCCTGTAACGCACAGCTTTGAGATTGCCTGCAATGACAACAAGCTCAGTCCGATGATGCTGTGACACACCGCCCCAGACCATGACGGACCCTCCACCTCCAAATCGATCCCGCTCCAGAGTACAGGCCTAGGTGTAACGCTCATTCTTTCGACGATAAGCGCGAATCCGACCATCACCCCTGGGTGAGACAAAACTGCGACTTGTCAGTGAAGAGCACCTTTTGCCAGTCCTGTCTGGTCCAGTGACGGTGGGTTTGCGCCCATAGGCGACGTTGTTGCCGGTGATGTCTGGTGAGGACCTGCCTTACAACAGGCCTACAAGCCCTCAGTCCAGCCTCTCTCAGCCTATTGCGGACAGTCTGAGCACTGATGGAGGGATTTTGCGTTCCTGGTGTAACTCGGGCAGTTGTTGTTGCCATCCTGTACCTGTCCCGCAGGTGTGATGTTCGGATGTACCGATCCTGTGCATGTGTTGTTACACGTGATCTGCCACTGCGAGAACGATCAGCTGTCCATCCTGTCTCCCTGTAGCGCTGTCTTAGGCGTCTCACAGTATGGACGTGCAATTTATTGCCCTGGCCACATCTGCAGTCCTCATGCCTCCTTGCAGCATTCCTAAGGCATGTTCACGCAGATGAGCAGGGACCCTAGGCATCTTTATTTTGGTGTTTTTCAGAGTCAGTAGAAAGGCCTCTTTAGTGTCTTAAGCTTTCATAACTGTGACCTTAATTGACTACCGTCTGTAAGCTGTTAGTGTCTTAACGACCGTTCCACAGGTGCATGTTCATTAATTGTTTATGGTTCATTGAACAAGCATGGGAAACAGTGTTTAAACCCTTTACAATGAAGATCTGTGAAGTTATTTAGATTTTTTTGAATTATCTTTGAAAGACAGGGTCCTGAAAAAGGGACGTTTCTTTTTTTGCTGAGTTTATATACAGTGGGGAGAACAAGTATTTGATACACTGCCGATTTTGCAGGTTTTACTACTTACAAAGCATGTAGAGGTCTGTAATTTTTATGATAGGTACTGTGAGAGACAGAATCTAAAACAGAAATCCAGAAAATCACATTGTATGATTTTTAAGTAATTAATTTGCATTTTATTGCATGACATAAGTATTTCATCACCTACCAACCAGTAAGAATTCCGGCTCTCACAGACCTGTTAGTTTTTCTTTAAGAAGCCCTCCTGTTCTCCGCTCATTACCTGTATTAACTGCACCTGTTTGAACTCATTACCTGTATAAAAGACACCTGTCCACACACTCAATCAAACGGACTCCAACCTCTCCACAATGGCCAAGACCAGAGAGCTGTGAAAGGACATCAGGGATAAAATTGTAGACCTGCACAAGGCTGGGATGGGCTACAGGACAATAGGCAGCTTGGTGAGAAGGCAACAACTGTTGGCGCAATTATTAGAAAATGGAAGAAGTTCAAGATGACGGTCAATCACCCTCGGTCTGGGGCTCCATGCAAGATCTCACCTCGTGGGGCATCAATGATCATGAGGAAAGTGAGGGATCAGCCCAGAACTACACGGCAGGACCTGGTCAATGACCTGAAGAGAGCTGGGACCACAGTCTCAAAGAAAACCATTAGTAACACACTACGCCGTCATGGATTAAAATCCTGCAGCGCACGCAAGGTCCCCCTGCTCAAGCCAGCGCATGTCCAGGCCCGTCTGAAGTTTGCCAATGACCATCTGGTCTGATGAGACAAAAATAGAGCTTTTTGGTCTAAACTCCACTCGTCGTGTTTGGAGGAAGAAGAAGGATGAGTACAACCCCAAGAACACCATCCCAACCGTGAAGCATGGAGGTGGAAACATCATTCTTTGGAGATGCTTTTCTGCAAAGGGGACAGGACGACTGCACCGTATTGAGGGGAGGATGGATGGGGCCATGTATCGCGAGATCTTGGCCAACAACCTCCTTCCCTCAGTAAGAGCATTGAAGATGGGTCGTGGCTGGGTCTTCCAGCATGACAACGACCTGAAACACACAGCCAGGGCAACTAAGGAGTGGCTCCGTAAGAAGCATCTCAAGGTCCTGGAGTGGCCTAGCCAGTCTCTAGACCTGAACCCAATAGAAAATCTTTGGAGGGAGCTGAAAGTCCGTATTGCCCAGCGACAGCCCCGAAACCTGAAGGATCTGGAGAAGGTCTGTATGGAGGACTGGGCCAAAATCCCTGCTGCAGTGTGTGCAAACCTGGTCAAGACCTACAGGAAACGTATGATCTCTGTAATTGCAAACAAAGGTTTCTGTACAAAATATTAAGTTCTGCTTTTATGATGTATCAAATACTTATGTCATGCAATAAAATGCAAATTAATTACTTAAAAATCATACAATGTGATTTTCTGGATTTTTGTTTTAGATTCCGTCTCTCGCAGTTGAAGTGTACCTATGATAAAAATTATAGACCTCTACATGCTTTGTAAGTAGGAAAACCTGCAAAATCAGCAGTGTATCAAATACTTGTTCTCCCCACTGTATATTTAAAAAAATAGTATTTAGTCAGCCACCAATTGTGCAAGTTCTCCCACTTAAAAAGATGAGAGGCCTGTAATTTTCATCATAGGTACACGTCAACTATGACAGACAAATTGAGAAGAAAAAAAATCCTGAAAATCACATTGTAGGATTTTTAATGAATTTATTTGCAAATTATGGTGGAAAATAAGTATTTGGTCACCTACAAACAAGCAAGATTTCTGGCTCTCACAGACCTGTAACTGCTTCTTTAAGAGGCTCCTCTGTCCTCCACTCGTTACCTGTATTAATGGCACCTGTTTGAACTTGTTATCAGTATAAAAGACACCTGTCCACAACCTCAAACAGTCACACTCCAAACTCCACTATGGCCAAGACCAAAGAGCTGTCAAAGGACACCAGAAACAAAATTGTAGACCTGCACCAGGCTGGGATGACTGAATCTGCAATAGGTAAGCAGCTTGGTTTGAAGAAATCAACTGTGGGAGCAATTATTAGGAAATGGAAGACATACAAGACCACTGATAATCTCCCTCGATCTGGGGCTCCACGCAAGATCTCACCCCCGTGGGGTCAAAATGATCACAAGAACGGTGAGCAAAAATCCCAGAACCACACAGGGGGACCTAGTGAATGACCTGCAGAGAGCTGGGACCAAAGTAACAAAGCCTACCATCAGTAACACACTACGCCGCCAGGGACTCAAATCCTGCAGTGCCAGACGTGTCCCCCTGCTTAAGCCAGTACATGTCCAGGCCCGTCTGAAGTTTGCTAGAGTGCATTTGGATGATCCAGAAGAGGATTGGGAGAATGTCATATAGTCAGATGAAACCAAAATAGAACTTTTTGGTAAAAACTCAACTTGTCGTGTTTGGAGGACAAAGAATGCTGAGTTGCATCCAAAGAACACCATACCTACTGTGAAGCATGGGGGAGGAAACATCATGCTTTGGGGCTGTTTCTCTGCAAAGGGACCAGGACGACTGATCCGTGTAAAGGAAAGAATGAATGGGGCCATGTATCGTGAGATTTTGAGTGAAAACCTCCTTCCATCAGCAAGGGCATTGAAGATGAAACGTGGCTGGGTCTTTCAGCATGACAATGATCCCAAACACACCGCCCGGGCAACGAAGGAGTGGCTTCGTAAGAAGCATTTCAAGGTCCTGGAGTGGCCTAGCCAGTCTCCAGATCTCAACCCCATAGAAAATCTTTGGAGGGAGTTGAAAGTCCGTGTTGCCCAGCGACAGCCCCAAAACATCACTGTTCTAGAGGAGATCTGCATGGAGGAATGGGCCAAAATACCAGCAACAGTGTGTGAAAACCTTGTGAAGACTTACAGAAAACGTTTGACCTGTGTCATTGCCAACAAAAGGTATATAACAAAGTATTGAGAAACTTTTGTTATTGACCAAATACTTATTTTCCACCATAATTTGCAAATAAAATCATAAAAAATCCTACAATGTGATTTTCTGGATTTTTTTTTCTCATTTTGTCTGTCATAGTTGACGTGTACCTATGATGAAAATTACAGGCCTCTCATCTTTTTAAGTGGGAGAACTTGCACAATTGGTGGCTGACTAAATACTTTTTTCCCCCACTGTATACACTGCTCAAAAAAATAAAGGGAACACTAAAACAACACAATGTAACTCCAAGTCAATCACACTTCTGTGAAATCAAACTGTCCACTTAGGAAGCAACACTGATTGACAATACATTTCACATGCTGTTGTGCAAATGGAATAGACAACAGGTGGAAATTATAGACAATTAGCAAGACACCCCCAATAAAGAAGTGGTTCTGCAGGTGGTGACCACAGACCACTTCTCAGTTCCTATGCTTTCCTTTCTGATGTTTTGGTCACTTTTGAATGCTGGCGGTGCTTTCACTCTAGTGGTAGCATGAGACTGAGTCTACAACCCACACAAGTGGCTCAGGTAGTGCAGCTCATCCAGGATGGCACATCATTGCGAGCTGTGGCAAGAAGGTTTGCTGTGTCTGTCAGCGTAGTGTCCAGAGCATGGAGGCGCTACCAGGAGACAGGCCAGTACATCAGGAGACGTGGAGGAGGCCGTAGGAGGGCAACAACCCAGCAGCAGGACCGCTACCTCCGCCTTTGTGCAAGGAGGAGCAGGAGGAGCACTGCCAGAGCCCTGCAAAATGACCTCCAGCAGGCCACAAATGTGCATGTGTCTGCTCAAACGGTCAGAAACAGACTCCATGAGGGTGGTATGAGGGCCCGACGTCCACAGGTGGGGGTTGTGCTTACAGCCCAACACCGTGCAGGACGTTTGGCATTTGCCAGAGAACACCAAGATTGGCAGATTCGCCACTGGCGCCCTGTGCTCTTCACAGATGAAAGCAGGTTCACACTGAGCACATGTGACAGACGTGACAGAGTCTGGAGACGCCATGTGCTTGCCAGAGGTAGCCTGACTGCCATTAGGTACCGAGATGAGATCCTCAGACCCCTTGTGAGACCATATGCTTGTGCGGTTGGCCCTGGGTTCCTCCTAATGCAAGACAATGCTAGACCTCATGTGGCTGGAGTGTGTCAGCAGTTCCTGCAAGAGGATGGCATTGATGCTATGGACTGGCCCGCCCGTTCCCCAGACCTGAATCCAATTGAGCACATCTGGGACATCATGTCTCGCTCCATCCACCAACGCCACGTTGCACCACAGACTGTCCAGGAGTTGGCGGATGCTTTAGTCCAGGTCTGGGAGGAGATCCCTCAGGAGACCATCCGCCACCTCATCAGGAGCATGCCCAGGCATTGTAGGGAGGTCATGCAGGCACGTGGAGGCCACACACACTACTGAGCCTCATTTTGACTTGTTTTAAGGACACTACATCAAAGTTGGATCAGCCTGTAGTGTGGTTTTCCACTTTAATTTTGAGGGTGACTCCAAATCCAGACCTCCATGGGTTGATAAATTTGATTTCCATTGATCATTTTTGTGTGATTTTGTTGTCAGCACATTCAACTATGTAAAGAAAAAAGTATTTAATAAGATTACTTCATTCATTCAGATCTAGGATGTGTTATTTTAGTGTTCCCTTTATTTTTTTGAGCAGTGTATTTATACACTACCGTTCAAAAGTTTGGAGTCACCTAGAAATGTCCTTGTTTTCCATGAAAACATACATGAAATGAGTTTGAATAGGAAATATAGCTAAATGAATAGGAAATGTAGTCATTGACAAGGTTAGAAATAATGATTTTAAATTGAAATAATAATTGTGTCCTTCAAACTTTGCTTTCGTCAAAGAATCCTCCATTTGCAGCAATTACAGCCTTGCAGACCTTTGGCATTCAAGTTGTCAATTTATTGAGTTAATCTGAAGAGATTTCACCCCATGCTTCCTGAAGCACCTCCCACAAGTTGGACTGGCTTGATGGGCACTTACTTCGTACCATACGGTCAAGCTGCTCCCACAACAGCTCAATAGGGTTGAGATCCGGTGACTGTGCTGGCCACTCCATTATAGACAGAATACCAGCTGAATGCTTCTTCCCTAAATAGTTCTTGCATAGTTTGGAGATATGCTTTGGGTCATTGTCCTGTTGTAGGAGGAAATTGGCTCCAATCAAGCGCCATCCACAGGGTATGGCATGGCGTTGTAAAATGGAGTGATAGCCTTCCTTCTTCAAGATCCCTTTTACCCTGTACAAATCTCCCACTTTACCACCACCAAAGCACCCCCAGACCATAACATTGCCTCCACCATGCTTGACAGATGGCATCAAGCACTCCTCCAGCATCTTTACATTTGGTCTGCGTCTCACAAATGAACTTCTTTGTGATCCGAACACCTCAAACTTCGATTTGTCTGTCCATAACACTTTTTTCCAATCTTCCTCTGTCCAGTGTCTGTGTTCTTTTGCCCATCTTAATATTTTCTTTTTATTGGCCAGTCTGAGATATGGCTTTTTCTTTGCAACTCTGCCTAGAAGGTCAGCATCCCTGAGTCGCCTCTTCACTGTTGACGTTGAGACTGGTGTTTTGCGGGTACTATTTAATGAAGCTGCCAGTTGAGGACCTGTGAGGCGTCTGTTTCTCAACTAGACACTCTAATGTATTTGTCCTCTTGCTCAGTTGTGCACCGGGGCCTCCCACTCTTCTTTGTATTCTGGTTAGAGCCAGTTTGCGCTGTTCTGTGAAGGGAGTAGTACACAGCGTTGTACGAGATTTTCAGTTTCTTGGCAATTTCTCGCATGGAATAGCCTTCATTTCTCAGAACAAGAATAGACTGACTTTGTTTATGGCCATTTTGAGCCTGTAATCGAACCCACAATTGCTGATGCTCCAGATACTCAACTAGTCTCAAGAAGGCCAGTTTTATTGCTTCTTTAATCAGCACAACAGTTTTCAGCTGTGCTAACATAATTGCAAAAGGGTTTTCTAATGATCAATTAACCTTTTAAAATTATAAACTTGGATTAGCAAACACAATGTGCCATTGGAACACAGGACTGATGGTTGCTGATAATGGGCCTCTGTACGCCTATGTAGATATTCCATAAAAAATCAGCTGTTTCCAGCTACAATAGCCATTTACAACACTAACAATGTCTACACTGTATTTCTGATCAATTTGATGTTATTTTAATGGACTAAAAAATTGCTTTTCTTTCGAAACCAGGACATTTCTAAGTGACCCCAAACTTTTAAACGACGGTTGTGTATGTACGTATGTATGTGTGTGTATGTATATATGTGTGTGTGTATATATATATATATATATATATATATATATATATATATATATATACTACCAGTCAAAAGTTTGGACACACCTACTCATTCAAGGGTTTTTCTTAATTTGTACTATTTTTTACATTGTAGAATAATAGTGAAGACATCAAAATTATGAAATAACACATATGGAATCATGTAGTAACCAAAAAAGTGTTAAACAAATCAAAATATGTGTTATATTTGAGATTCTTCAAATAGCCACCATTTGCCTTGATGACAGCTTTGCATTCTCTCAACCAGCTTCATGAGGTAGTCACCTGGAATGCATTTCAATTAACAGGTGTGCCTTCTTAAAAGTGAATTTGTGGAATTTCTTTCCTTAATGCGTTTGAGCCAATCAGTTGTGTTGTGACAAGATAGGAGGGTTATACAGAAGATAGCCCTATTTGGTAAAAGACCAAGTCCATATTATGGCAAGAACAGCTCAAATAAGCAAAGAGAAATGACAGTCCATCATTACTTTAAGACATGAAGGTAAGTCAATATGGAACATTTCAAGAACTTTGAAAGTTTCTTCAAGTGCAGTTGCAAAACCATCAAGCGCTATGATGAATTTGGCTCTCATGAGGACCACCACAGGAATGGAAGACCCAGAGTTACCTCTGCTGCAGAGGATAAGTTCATAGTGACCAGCCTCAGAAACTGTAGCCCAAATAAATGCTTCACAGAGTTCAAGTCACAGACACATCTCAACATCAACTGTTCAGAAGGGACTGTGTGAATCAGGCCTTCATGGTCAAATTGCTGCAAAGAAACCACTACTAAAGCACACCAATAAGAAGAAGAGACCTGCTTGGGCCAAGAAACACAAGCAATGGACATTAGACCGGTGGAAATGTGTCCTTTGGTCTGGAGTCCAAATTTGAGATTTTTGGTTCCAACCCTTGTGTCTTTGTGAGACGCGTTGTGGGTGAAAGGAGGATCTCCACATGTGAAGTTCCCACCGTAAAGCATGGAGGAGGAGGTGTTATGGTATATGGGTGCTTTGCTAGTGACACTGTCTGTGATTTACTTCGAATTCAAGGCACACTTAACCAGCATGGCTACCACATCATTCTGCAGTGATATGCCATCCCATCCTGTTTGGGCTTAGTGGGACTATCATTTGTTTTTCAACAGGACAATGACCCAACACACCTCCAGGCTGTGTAAGGGCTATTTGACCAAGAAGGAGAGTGATGGAGTGCTGCATCAGATGACCTGGCCTCCACAATCCCCCGACCTCAACCCAATTGAGATGGTTTGGGATGAGTCGGACGGCAGAGTGAAGAAAAAGCAGCCAACAAGTGCTCAGCATATGTGGGATCTCCTTCAAGACTGTTGGAAAAGCATTCCAGGTGACGCTGGTTGAGAGAATGCCAAGAGTGTGCAAAGCTGTCATCAAGGCAAAGGGTGGCTATTTGAAGAATCTCAAATATAAAATATATTTAGATTTGTTTAACACTTTTTTGGTTACTACACGATTCCATATGTGTTATTTCATAGTGTTGATGTCTTCACTATTATTCTACAATGTAGAAAATAGTAAAAATTAAGAAAACCCCTTGAATGAGTAGGTGTGTCCAAACTTCTGACTGGTCCTGTGTGTGTGTGTGTGTGTGTGTGTGTATATATACAGTGGGGGAAAAAAGTATTTAGTCAGCCACCAATTGTGCAAGTTCTCCCACTTAAAAAGATGAGAGAGGCCTGTAATCTTCATCATAGGTACACGTCAACTATGACAGACAAAATGAGAAAAAGAAATCCAAAAAAATCACATTGTAGGATTTTTTATGAATTTATTTGCAAATTATGGTGGAAAATAAGTATTTGGTCAATAACAAAAGTTTCTCAATACTTTGTTATATACCCTTTGTTGGCAATGACACAGGTCAAACGTTTTCTGTAAGTCTTCACAAGGTTTTCACACACTGTTGCTGGTATTTTGGCCCATTCCTCCATGCAGATTTCCTCTAGAGCAGTGATGTTTTGGGGCTGTCGCTGGGCAACACAGATTTTCAACTCCCTCCGAAGATTTTCTATGAGGTTGAGATCTGGAGACTGGCTAGGCCACTCCAGGACCTTGAAATGCTTCTTACGAAGCCACTCCTTCATTGCCCGGGCGGTGTGTTTGGGATCATTGTCATGCTGAAAGTCCCAGCCACGTTTCATCTTCAATGCCCTTGCTGATGGAAGGAGGTTTTCACTCAAAATCTCACGATACATGGCCCCATTCATTCTTTCCTTTACACGGATCAGTCGTCCTGGTCCCTTTGCAGAAAAACAGCCCCAAAGCATGATGTTTCCACCCCCATGCTTCACAGTAGGTATGGTGTTCTTTGGATGCAACTCAGAATTATTTTTCCTCCAAACACGACGAGTTGAGTTTTTACCAAAAAGTTATATTTTGGTTTCATCTGACCATATGACATTCTCCCAATCCTCTTCTGGATCATCCAAATGCACTCTAGCAAACTTCAGACGGGCCTGGACATGTACTGGCTTAAGCAGGGGGACACGTCTGGCACTGCAGGATTTGAGTCCCTGGCGGCGTAGTGTGTTACTGATGGTAGGCTTTGTTACTTTGGTCCCAGCTCTCTGCAGGTCATTCACTAGGTCCCCCTGTGTGGTTCTGGGATTTTTGCTCACCGTTCTTGTGATCATTTTGACCCACGGGGTGAGATCTTGCGTGGAGCCCCAGATCGAGGGGAGATTATCAGTGGTCTTGTATGTCTTCCATTTCCTAATAATTGCTCCCACAGTTGATTTCTTCAAACCAAGCTGCTTACCTATTGCAGATTCAGTCTTCCCAGCCTGGTGCAGGTCTACAATTTTGTTTCTGGTGTCCTTTGACAGCTCTTTGGTCTTGGCCATAGTGGAGTTTGGAGTGTGACTGTTTGAGGTTGTGGACAGGTGTCTTTTATACTGATAACAAGTTCAAACAGGTGCCATTAGTACAGGTAACGAGTGGAGGATAGAGGAGCCTCTTAAAGAAGAAGTTACAGGTCTGTGAGAGCCAGAAATCTTGCATGTTTGTAGGTGACCAAATACTTATTTTCCACCATAATTTGCAAATAAATTCATAAAAAATCCTACAATGTGATTTTCTGGATTTTTTTTCTCAATTTGTCTGTCATAGTTGACGTGTACCTATGATGAAAATTACAGGCCTCTCTCATCTTTTTAAGTGGGAGAACTTGCACAATTGGTGGCTGACTAAATACTTTTTTTCCCCACTGTATATATATATATAACATTGAACTTTGTCTATGATTGAATGTATGGCACAAAGTGCCCATGACACTTGACTTTTCCCTGCAGCCCTTGCCTATTAATAGAGTACCACAATGAAAATAAGTCTCTTGATGTTTTTGTTAATGTATCCTCAACAACTTTTGTATATGTATCTGTTGCCTGGTGTAACATTTATGTATTTTAAATTGTCAAATAAAATCATATTGGGAACTATCTGCCATGGTGTGTTAGGAGTGCAATATGTGTATGGAATAGGGAATATTCTATACTTCTCTAAAGCATTTTCAGAAGTATTTAGGATGGATCTTTCAAATTGTTTCTTGTGTGGAAACCAGGTTAAAAATGTTTGTAAGAGGATAGCTTACTAGTAACACGTTTTTATGTTCGATTGAAACAAAATCTGATCAATAGCACACTTGAAGGAACAACTGACCATAACTGTAGTATATAGAAATGTATTTAAAAAGAAAGAAAGAAAGTGTATGACTTGGTAAGTATCATACTCATTGTGTAAATATACATATTTGACATGCATGACCCAACACACCTACATTCTAAGCTATTTTAATGAATTGCATCATCTCAAATAAAGAAGGAAGAGATTGATTTAGATTCATTGATCTGTCCATAGCAGGAGTTACAGGTTGCAATGTGCAGAAAGGGTAAAGGCTCAAGTAATCTCATAATTTCTCACTCCACTCACTATAAATTTTCAACTCAGCATGATCATCAAGCCACATCACCATCATATAAGATCTCTTGTCAGACAGGGAATTTTAATAATAATAAAAAAAAACGAATGTCTGCTTCAGAATAACTGCTCAAATCCTGTTTAAATAATCAGTGATTAATCATCAATAATAATGATGATTATTGACTGATAATCATGAACGGTTGATTTCAATTGACAAATTAAATTAGTCCAATGCCGTATTACAATTGAATAGACTAGCCTAGCCTACTTGTATTTCCATAATGCGTCTTGATGTTGTTATTGTTGTTGTGAGATATATGCCATACACAAGTCGCCACTATTATAAATCCACTCATTCGTTTTTGCTTCTCATGATTCCTCATTTCCGATATAATTTAGATGCAAACATTATTTGGATATTTCATAGATCTGAAATGTCGTTTTTTGTATTTTAAAACATTCATCAAACGTGCGGGAGTGAGGCCTGTATGCGAGTCCAACTCCTGACTGCTTGGTAGAAACAGCGAGACAACAGCACATCATTAGGGAAGTGTCCAAGCATGGATATACCGACACTCGAATTGTTATAAACGATTGACTATTCGAAGCATTCGCAAAATAGCCCACAATAGTCCTAAAAGTGTTTGCCGGCTATTTATTTTAGAATGACAGGGTGTAGATGTTTGAGGCAGGATTTTGTCTCTATTTAGTGTTCTAACCTATAAAGAAAATCGTTGTTGCGGCCCTCACAGCCTGACGAAGGCAGCAATAGGCTGCAATACTCTGCTGGTCCTGGAGTCCTATATCTGGGCTCCTTGTCCTTCACCCTCCCCCTGAGGTGGGCTGAGGAGTCAGGAATCACGTTGTTGATGTTATTCCAGTGCGAAACAATGACAACAATGGCGCATATAAGAGCATAGGCAATTGGCCATTTATAGGATAGAAGTTACAAATTTAAGACAAAATATGAACCGTTGCTGTCACTTTTCGCGCTGAAATAACATTAACAAAAGGTCCTATACTGATATAAAAAATACGGGGCATAAACCATGCAGACTAAAGCGCTTACACAGGACTACAATTGTTGCTAACAGTTTGGGTGGTTTAAATTGTAACAATTTGCGCTGTGAGCTTTTATATTTCACAGCAGTAACCAGGGACAGGCTTGATATACTGGATGGTCAATATTGACTTTTAATTACAAATTGCATCCTTTTTATCACACTACTGTACCATTGTATTTGGCTACATTTAGAACTTAATGACATTGCAGTCTGGCTACAACAATGTACATTTTAGTCATTGCCAGAGCGACTTACAGGAGCAATTATTGTTAAGTGCCTTGCTCAAGGGCACATCGACAGATTTTTCACCTAGTCGGCTCGGGGATTAGAACCAGCGACCTTTCGGTTACTGGCACAACGCTCTTAACCACTAAGCTACCTGCCGCCCATGTAACAACTTAAACCCTTTGACATGGGAAAATAATAGCATAGGCTGTCTATTGGCTCCTGTCCCATATGGTAAATGTGCTCCTATTTATTATTCAGTGTATTGATGGCATAGCCTATGGTTTATGGTTTTAACCACATAGGCCTATCACGTTATGGGTAGGTATAGCCTACTATGGCTAGTGAAGATCTAACTTGTAACTCAGCTGTTGACAGACAGGCCATCATCAGACAGTCAGATCAAGGCAGACAGATCATAAGTCAGACAGGCAGACCAAATATTAGACAGATGTCCCACCAGCAGACAGACAGACAGATATCCAACTATCAGACAGACAGGCAGACAGATACACGCACACACCCACATAGGCTACAGCAGGAATACAGGCTAAAATTGCCATTTTCCCCAATGGAGGTGTTCAAAACAGAGCAGATAGGCTACAAGTTTTTTTCCGCGTTATCAGTTGTACTAAAGATTGAATCGTATTTTATGCTTTTTTGTGGCGGCTGCACGGAATAAATAACTGCCCGCTAAACCTCTGGAGGGAGCCTGCGCAACACACACCAACTGAACCTGAGTGTGTGTGCCGCCATGGTGACTTACGTCACACCCCGAGCACGGATGTGTGTGTTTTGAGTGTGTGTGTGTGTGTGTCTCTCGGTGGAGTGAGAACGTGTAGATAGATGTTCGAAAGGAGTGAGAGATAGCCTGGAAGTGTACGGAGATGCACAAGATTCGAAGAGAGTCACAACAGACAGTTCGCTATCCGATTCCTGCACGATTCACAAAGGTAGAGTCAATTTTGTGTATTTGTTGTTTATTGCACAGACTTGTCGCCGGAGTTGTTCGAGGCCACGAATTGGGCTCGAGGTGGCAGAGATCCTCGGGATGGACTCCCGCTTTTCCTCGCGCTGGCGTGGGAAATCACGCGCCATTGAGGGTTGATGTTGTGCATGCGCCTTGGTCGCCTGTGTGCATGGTCGATGCTAGGCTACATTGCGTGGCTTCGGCGGCCTCCATTTGCGAATGTATGTGCATGCTCGAAGATTATTTCGAGGCCTTTTGTTTCGACGACGGCACGCAACAGTTGGAGTTTGCTCTGTTATCATTGCTCTCCAAACAGCGCAACACACCGTACGGTGGTGGAAGGTAGGCGTCAGTGAATGTCCAACTTTTTAACTTGCTGGCTAAATATCTGGAGGCCTACAACAAGGCTTGGGGAGGACAGGACGAGGGGTGGTGTCAAGCAACTTTTATACTCGACACTGGCATGTGTTTTTGAAGAAATAGACGATTTAAAGCTCATGGAAAATAATAATGGTTTGATAGTTGAGATGGAAATATGATTTGGAATAACCATATTTAACAAATAATAACGGTAACACCTCCAATAAGCACTTTTATAGGCTACATGAAAGGACGTCGTGGTATTTGTATTGTTTCTGAACTGAAATTGACAAGGACATTACAGTTAATGTCATAATTGCATTTTAACCTGCACAGGAAAATATTGATGTAACGTTGGCCTAAACGTTTATCTAGGCTAATTTAGCCTAATCAGTTTAGATATAATTTTGTAACGTTTTGTAATCTAGGCCTAACAAGTAGACTAGTAACTAGGCTAATCAATTTAGTTCCTTACCGGTGGTTTAGGACCCGACTCAAGACTGTGTTATCCATCCGAACTAAAGACTATAGCAAGTTACCAATGAAGAGAGCCCAGTGAGCTGAGCAACCTTATCTGCTACACTTGAATGACACATTGCATGAATACAATGCCATTGTTCAAGAAAATACCGAAACAACTACAAGTTGATTAACAGAAAATTGATGTAACTTAACGTGTGGTGTCAGAAAAGTCCAATTTTTTGGGACAGGCCTACTGCTTTTGGGATAGGCCTACTGCTTTTGGGATAGGCCTACTGCTTTTGGGATAGGCCTACTGCTTTTGGGATAGGCCTACTGCTTTTGGGATAGGCCTACTGCTTTTGGGATAGGCCTACTGCTTTTGGATGACACTAAACTTCCACTAGCCTACTTACTGTATGATAGCAGACAGTGGATATGACATAAAGGTCGAACATCTGAAAACAATGTATTTTTGATCAATTAAAATCTTATTTAATCTCCATGTTTTTCTTACATACAATTTTCACAACTAATATATATATATATATATATATATTTTTTTTTATGCAGTAATCATGAATTTAGACTTGTTAGTTGGTTCACTATCTGGCCATTGACATGAGACATCTTTCTAACATAACAACATTATTCTTTCATTATTCCAGGATGTCAACTGAAAATAACCATAGTTCAACTTGAGGTACTTAAAAAAAAAAAAGTGAAGAAGAATAGTATACAACGTTTACTCTGTCTCATCTATGGAGGACCCTACTGTAATGGAGGAGGGGGTAGAGGACTTGGCCATTACTACCTCTGTCACCACATCAATCCCATTTGACAGCGTCACCATGGAGCCAGGCCTGGCCAACGAGGATGGGGTGGAGGACCAAGCTGTAGCCATGGCAGACAAGGATGCAAGCTTAACCAGCATAGCCATGGGGTCATCCACTGACACCATAACAAACACTGAAGTCAACCTAGCTATGGCATCATCCACACACAGTGAAGCTAACTTAGCAATAGCTTTTTCCACTGACGCCATTACAAACAAAGAAGCGAGTGGAACCATAGCCGTACCCATGGATAGTGGGAAAAACCCTGATGCTAAGCCAGCCAACCCACCCATAGCATCAGCATCTTCATCACCAGCTGCCACCATGACAAACAGTGGTGCCAACCCAGCCCTCCCCTCACCATTCTCATCAACTGCTGCCAGTGGCACCGCCCCCGGAGGCCTGCAGCCTGAGGAGGGAGGCCTCTCAGCGGTAAGGTCATGCGGTAGTGTGGGGGTCACTCTGGAGAACAGCAATGTCTGGAGGGAGTTCCACTGCTGTGGAACCGAGATGATCCTCACCAAACAGGGCCGGCGGATGTTTCCCTACTGCCGCTACCGCCTGACGGGTTTGGAACCAACACGCCGGTACTCCCTGGTCCTGTCAATCACCCCCGTCGACACATACCGCCATCGCTGGAACCTGAAGGAGTGGGAACCCAGTGGTCCTGGAGAACCACACACCCAGGCCTCATGCCGACTCTTCCCCCACCAGGACTCATCAGCCCTGGGGAAGGTCTGGATGGCCAGCCTGGTCTCCTTCTATAAACTCAAACTGACTAACCACTTCCTGGACCAGGAGGGGCATGTGTTGCTGCACTCCATGCACCGCTACAGGCCCAGTTTACACGTGATCCCCGTCGCAGATGGAGACGACCTTGGCTTTGACCCTAAGCTGCTTGACCTCCAGCTCCTCAGCCCAGAGGTCATGACATTCACGTTCCCGCAAACCGAGTTCTATGCCGTGACGTCGTACCAGAACACCAGGATCACCCAGCTGAAGATAGATTATAACCCCTTTGCTAAGGGCTTCCGGGAGGACAGCGGCAGCCTGCGCCTCGCGAAGCCCAGGCCGGAGCAGCCTCAGGCGGGGAAGGGAGATACCCGCTCCCCTGGTCGTAGCTCTGCTAGGCCCAATGGTGGTGAGGGGACTGAGCAGATTGTGACTGTAAACGATGTGGCGGCTGATATCAGGTGAGTGAAGCCTTCTGTTATCGTGTTGTACTGTAATTCAGCAGTTTTTCTTACAGTTCACTGAATGTTAGTGTTTTACTGTTGCTATTCAGTTTTTCATTCATTCTTGACACACCGATAAAAAAAATATATTTTTCATCTGAATTCCCCCCCTCATTGTCTTGTAGCATGAAGAAACGTTCTCTCCCTACAACTCACCCTGTCGGGGCTGAAATCTCAGGGAAGTTGAGGAAAGTAGCTCCTGGTACAGGCCCTACAGCAGATTCAGACGCCAACCAGACTGATGTGTCTGCCAGTGAGGAGGGGATGGATCTGGACGACAGTGACAGTGACCACGTCTTCCACAGGCAGTACCTCCGAGCCCAGCTAGCCCTGCCCTCAGGAGCCTTCAGGCCTGAGAACAGCCCGGGGGCTGGGGGGGAGAGACTGGGAGCTGGGATGGACCCCTCCATACAGGCCAGCCTGACTGCTAACCCTCAGATTTCTACACAGTCTGCTGTGTTACATACCAACAGCTGTTCAAAGCCTTTAAAACCTTCCACTGTAGAACCAATGGAGTCTGAGGTTCCGTCCTCACAGAAGGTTCCGCTTATAGAACCAACCATGACAGCACCCATTTTGCTTACAGAAACTCAGGAGGACAAGGCTGTGAGCTTAACCCCTAAAACATCCAAACCTCAAAAGATTGCACCCAAGCCTTCTCCTTCTACCCCCTCACCTCTGACCCCCACCGTGTCCCCCTTTGCCGTCCCTAAGCCATGGAAGAAGGGGCGTAAACCGGGGGGCAATCGGTGGGGCAGTGCCGGAAAAGTCTTTAAGGGGACTAAGGCGGCGACAGCAGCTGTCACTGCAACCAGCAGCCCGGTACCTGTTGCTATGCAACCGGAACTGGATGACGTGGAGGGTCTACTTTTTGTGTCCTTCACTTCCAAGGTAAAACATGACACTTGTGTGCGGTCAGAGTTATGGGAAATAGGAATTTCAGACATCCGGAAATGTTAATTTAGAAACCCCTGAGTCGGAAATATAGGTGGGAAACTTTGATTATCTTTGCTGAAGCTGCAGACAGTATTGACAAGGTAATATATTCCTCTGTGTCACAGGAAGCTCTTGGTGTCCATGTGGAGGACATGCCATCCAATAACACGTCACCAGTCACTCAGGCACAGCCAGAGAGAACTGGTAAGGGGGAGCGAATAAGTTCTATTCTACTGGGGTTTGTCAATTACAGTGTACTTGGCAACAAGACCCGCTGGAGAGACACAGAATAGAACATCAACATCCACTGTTGTTTTCATTGATTGGCATTCACAATACAGCATGCGTCTCTTGAAAGTCTCTCCAATAATGATGACACTATTCTATTATTTTCTAACCTGTGTGTGTGTGTGTGAGCAATAGTGGAGAGTGTTGAGGAGAAGATCGCAGGTCTGCAGACTATCCTACTGCAAGACCTGAAATCACTCAAACACAGACAGGTCATCCACCCTGTCCTACAGGAGGGTGAGTGGACAACGCACTCTGTATTTCTCTCTATTCCTCTTACTCCTTCTCCCTCTGCATCTCTCACCACACAAACCTACCAGTCTCTGTCCAAAGAGAGTTAGATATTTCACAGTAATGTCCACCATTGATAACCCTAACTCTTGTGTGTTATTCCCCCTGCCTATAGTTGGTCTGAAGTTGAGCTCCCTGGACCCAGGCCTGGCCATCGATCTACAGTATCTGGGGGTGCGTCTACCGCTGCCTCTCCCTGTGTTCACTGGGCTGGGCAACGCTACCTCCACTGGTGAGTCACACTAAGTGATGGGTAATTTACTAGCAATGTAGGCCACATACAGTGGTTGTTTCTGATAGTGGATGAAAGTCATATCTCAAAGCTCTCCAGTGATCATGAAATGGGATACCAACACAATACCTATTATTTACTTTCACTGTTTTATTATTCTCAGCTGAGTATATCCATAGGTAGCGGCCCTAGGGATGTTGTCATAGTTGCCAACAAGGGAACGTATTAATAGACATGTTATTTTTGCCTGATTGAGAAATGTGAATGCATAGCCTAGTAGTAAATTAATTACACTTGAAAGATGATAGCGGTTTTTCAATTGCATGGCTCAGCTAGTTTAATGCATCAGAGTCACTGAGCACTTAATAGGCAGTTTACTGTCATCATCCACATTTCATTGAACCCCCTCGTCAGTCAGGCAGATAATAAGGCAAGGCAATTACGGGATTTACACCAACTTAAACACTCAGAATTAGCCCTAGTAATGTGACTTCCTCCACTGTTGTACTGTGGTAGAATGGGGGGGAGTTAATGGTTGAGGTTAATGTTTGGTCTTATAATAACTCCCAAACCCCAACCCTGTCAGTATTTGCATTTCTGAAGGGACTTGATAAGTGCAAGATAATGATGGCTCTACTTAGTCTCCAAACACCAAAGAGGTAGAGGCTAGGTGAAGGGTCTAGAGGTGATTTGGAATTGGGCCCGTATCTCTTCTCTAACGGCCTTGTCTCCTCTCTGTGCAGATGGAAGCAGGTCCTTTGTCTCCAGGACGGGGAAGACCAGTGACCTGACCAAGATCAAGGGCTGGAGGGACAAGTTCATTAGAATCAAAGAGTCCTCTAAGAACCACAACCCCAACCGCTCGGCCTTCTGCAGCGAAATGCTCGACCAATACCTGGAGAGCGAGGCCCAGCGAATCAGCGACCGCGCTGCTGCCTTCTCCCACAACCCCCTGGGCTCCGTGGCCTATCAGCTGCCTGTGACCAGCACCAGCTACGTGCGGACCCTCGACAGCGTTCTGAAGACACGTGCCCCCCCGCCCCCTGCCTTCTGTAGACCCTGCCCTCTCTCTCGGAAACCCCTCCTCTACGCCGCTCTAAAGAAACCCCCTCCACCCATCAACAACCACAGGACCCCTCCTAAAGCAGCCAAACCCAAACCCACACCAACACATAGCAAACAGCACCATATAACACCACCACATGGCAAACAGCACCATATAACACCACCACATGGCAAACAGCACCATATAACACCACCACATGGCAAACAGCACCATATAACACCAGCACAGGGCAAAGCCAGATCTGCCTCTGTGCTACGGCCCATCCAGGTCACCAACTGTAACAAAACTACTACTGCTAAAGCTTCAGCTGGGGTTAAAGTCACCAGCCCTCCTACTGCGCAAAGGTAAGGAAATGCCACTGAAGACATGTTAGACCCATGCCAAGTCATACAGTTTACACATCTCTATATTTGTTGTTGTCCCAAAGCATGTTTTCATAGTTAGGATGTTATGTAGATATTTGGGATTGAGTCTGTCTAATATAAGCCTACAGCAAGTTTCATTTTTTACCCTAAAATGGACAAAACATTTTCCTCGTACCTCTAGGTCTCCTCCAGGTCAGGGGGCAGTGAGGAGGGACACCAGCCCAGGAGGAGGCCTCTCCAACGGGTTGACTGGCCTATCTAAGAACCAGCTCAGGCTGGTTGGTCTCTCTAAGATCCAGCTGAGAATGACGGAGATGGAGGATGCCACCTTCTACCAAGGACATGACAGAACACACATCACTACTGAGAGGGTGGAGAGAGCCCTGATGGCACTGCTCACTGCGCAGGTAGGACTGAGATCATACACACACACACACACACACACACACACACACACACTACGCGCACACACATTTTCTGATGGTCTCTCTCCTCATTGTCTGTGCCTTCCAGGGTCTTCCTAAGAGCCGTGCCCCCCAGGCCAGCCTAGTGGACGGTCCAGAGTGTGGTTCTGAGTTCTGCAGACTGGGGTGTGTGTGTTCCAGCCTGGCCCGGGTGTCCAGGGGTCCACTCCACTGCTACAGGCCAGACTGTATGTTGGGCTGCTCCTGCTTTAAACGCAAGATCACCAAACGGACCACAGCAGCAGAGAACAACCAGCACCAGACACTGCCTGTTTACAGTAAGTTCATACCCAGGGTGCATTTGGGGACTTGAGAGTTGTATTCTATTCTTTATTGACCAAATGAATGACACATTACACATCAACTTGAACAAACTAATGAAAGAGTCTTCTCCTCCTCTCCCTGCCCAGCGGTGTCTAACGTGGCGCATGAGGTCCAGCCCAATCGAGGCATCCGTGTCTCTACCCTGTGGGACTGCACCTCGGGGGTGGACCCCGAACCTCTCTTCACCCCGAAACCTGCCCCCAACATACCCATCAAGCCTCTAACCAGGATCTACAACCCTGGTCCCAAGCGCTACATACCTCGTCTCACCCCCGAGGTAAATGCCTCTGTCATAGTATACTATGGGGCCTGGTAGTGCACTATGCAGGGAATGGGGTGACATTTGTGAAACATCCTTCCTATGTCATACTACCACCCTAAATTACTCATCAACTGTAGTGATATGATGGAAACCTTGATTTGACAAAAGCTGTATATGAAAAGGAGATGAGTGAGTGTGTGTGTTCTCTGCAGCTGCGAGAGGAGGACAAGGACCCAGTCTACAAGTACTTTGAGAGTATGATGACGTGCGCCCGCGTCAGAGAGTTCAACAGTAAACCCCCGCCCCAGGTGCTGCCGCCACAGGTCCACCTCTTTAAGGACAGTAATAGTTCCATCATCCCCAGCAGCAGAAAGGTGAGGCACAGGACACACACACAAAATATTTATTGTCGGAGTAGATGCATTAAGGAGTGTGATCGACTGGTCGATCGATCTTCAAGGCATTCTTAGTCAATCGGCGAACATTTCTGTAGAAAAGCCAATGATAAAGCCTTGCGCTCCTATAATTTTTTTCCGGTCTTGCGCTGTTGGCGGTAGGTGCACTTGATTAAGAAGCCCTGTTGGCGGTAGGTGCACTTGATTAAGAAGCCCTGTTGGCGGTAGGTGCACTTGATTCAGAAGCCCTGCGTGCCGGGTAGGCAAAGTGTTCCCATTTTGAACCATTTTAATTTGTCTGAAGGGACAAACTCCGCCTACCCGGCAGACCAGGAGCGCTGTGGCTAAATCAAATCAAATCGCACTGTGTGCCTACTGTGCTGGCCAATCGGATAGCTCAAATGACTGTGCCTACAGCTTCCATGACCCCACAGCAAAGTTTGATGCTAGCCTAGGTGAGATTTCATAACTTTTAAAACCATGACCAAAGAGAGACTGTCAAAGAATACAGCAAAGAGCTGCTGTTTTTATGAGTGAGTTCATGTTTAAGTTTTTATTCAACACTGTTTTTATTCAACACTTTTACAAAACATAAAACACGCTTCTCCCTACTTCTACTCGCACTGCAGCCAAGTGTATCGATAGCCCTGCGTTTTTATTATTATTAGCAGCTCGTCGTGTCTATTTTCATATCAAGGAATATTTCACTTTCCCTGGTCATAGGAACAATATGAATTTCTGCATGAGGCAGATGCGGTGAGACTCCATCATCAGGTGGAAGACGGTGTCCCCTCTCTCTGGTCAGTCTCACCGGAGGAAAGGAGAGAGCAGGGACCGTGAGAGGCGGACCCTATGCTGCTCTCTCCCTCCCTGCGCTGAGACTGACCATCAGATGCAGGTACCATCAGTCCAGTAAAATAAAACATTATTTACATTTATGCTCCGCTGTGCCTCACAAGTGATACACCAACTGATCTATTTTGTTATCAAAGCTCGAGTTTTGAAATATAATATGGTCTGAGAAGAACAATATTGGCAGATCAAGCATAGAGCCAATATGCTGTGATAATGTATTAGGCCTACTGCACAAACCCCATTCTTACAGCACTGTTTTTATGAGGTTAATGTTGCATAGACTTACATTTTTTAAAAGTCATGTTTAAAATAAATTCTGAGCGGTAGATCTCGGCTTGCATTTTGACTGCGAAAGTGATCTTGACTCAGAAAAGGTTGGTGACCACTGATTTAGGAAGTTAATCTAGCCACTAGAGGCAGACAAACATTTTGCTATGGAAGAGGAGTAACAAAGCTAGTCTATCCTGGTCATGTAAGAGTGAGCCCCTCTCAGTTAATGTCATTTATTCATTTTCTTGTCTTTGCAGAAAATTATTGCTGCCATCCTCTCACCTCCAAATAAACCAGGTAAGATGGAACACAGAATCACTGCTCACCACAGTTCTTAAGAGGCTATTCAAGATGTTATGTTTTAATCTGTTGACCCCTAAAACCCTTAACCTGTGAAATCTGACCTTTCCCCCGTAGTAGTACGAGGGAAAAGTCCTTCCACCCAGGCCAAGAAGCCTAAAGGTTCTGAGCCCACCAGGCAGCTGGAGATCCAGTCAGAGTGTAACTGGGACCAGCACCGGAAACTGGTCCTGGGGGTTCTGTGTCGACGCATGACCCAGAACCGTCTGTCTGAACCCTTCAACATTGGCCCCTACCATGTCCGCCTCCTCTCCAACACACACACACGCAAGGCTGAGGGCACCATCATCATATTCAAGGTAGGGGGGATAATAACCATTAGAATAAAGCAATAAACGTGCCGTTTCCGTCTTAAAGAAGCAGTTATTTGGACCAACTCATGCTGTCATACACATAATGTTCAGAATTGCTCTATGTTTCAGATTTAAAATGCATAATTTGATCAGTGCATAGAATCTCGATCAGTGACAAGTTGATGCTCAGGACTGTGATTTACAGTGCTTTGCAAAAGTATTCATCCCCCTTGACATTTTTCCTATTTTTGTTGCATTACAACCTGTAATTTAAATGGATTTTTTATTTGGATTTCATGTAATGGACATACACAAAATAGTCCAAATTGGTGAAGTGGAATGAAAAAAATAACACATAAATAACGGAAAAGTGGTGCGTGCATATGTATTCACCCCCTTTGCTATGAAGCCAATAAATAAGATCTGGTGCAACCAATTACCTTCAGAAGTCACATAATTATTTAAATAAAGTCCACCTGTGTGCAATCTAAGTGTCACATGATCTGTCACATGATCTCAGTATATATGCACCTGTTCTGAAAGGCCCCAGAGTCTGCAACACCACTAAGCAAGGGGCACCACCAAGCAAGCGGCACCGTGAAGACCAAGGAGCTCTTCAAACAGATCAGGGACAAAGTTGTGGAGAAGTACACATCAGGGTTGGGTTATAAAAAAATATCAGAAACTTTGAACATCCCACGGAGCACTATTAAATCCATTATAAATTTTTTTGAAACAATATGGCACCACAACAAACCTGCCAAGAGAGGGTCGCCCACCAAAACTCACGGACCATGCAAGAAGGGCATTAATCAGAGAGGCAACAAAGAGACCAAAGATAACCCTGAAGGAGCTGCAAAGCTCCACAGCGGAGATTGGCGTATCTGTCCATAGAACCACTTTAAGCCGTACACTCCACAGAGCTGGGCTTTACAGCAGAGTGGTCAGAAAAAAGCCATTGCTTAAAGAAAAAAAGAAGCAAACACGTTTGGTGTACGCCAAAAGGTATGTGGGAGACTCACCAAACATATGGAAGAAGGTACTCTGGTCAGATGAGACTAAAATTGAGCTTTTTGGCCATCAAGGAAAACGCTATGTCTGGCGCAAACCCAACACCTCTCATCACCCCGAGAACACCATCCCCACAGTGAAGCATGGTGGTGGCAGCATCATGCTGTGGGGATGTTTTTCATCGGCAGGGACTGGGAAACTGGTCAGAATTGAAGGAATGATGGATGGCGCTAAGTACAGGGAAATTCTTGAGGGAAACCTGTTTCAGTCTTCCAGAGATTTGAGACTGGGACGGAGGTTCACCTTCCAGCAGCACAATGACCCTAAGTATACTGCTAAAGCAACACTCGAGTGGTTTAAGGGGAAACATTAAAATGTCTTGGGATGGCCTAGTCAAAGCCCAGACCTCAATCCAGTTGAGAATCTGTGGTATGACTTAAATATTGCTGTACACCAGCGGAACCCATCCAACTTGAAGGAGCTGGAGCAGTTTTGCCTTGAAGAATGGGCAAAAATCCCAGTGGCTAGATGTGCCAAGTTTATACAGACATACCCAAAGAGACTTGCAGCTGTAATGGCTGCAAAAGGTGGCTTTACAAAGTATTGACTTTGGGTGGGGTGAATAGTTATGTACGCTCAAGTTTTCCTTTTTTTGTCTTATTTCTTGTTCGTTTCACTCCCCAAAATATTTTGCATCTTCAAAGTGGTAGGCATGTTGTGTAACTCAAATGATACAACCCCCCCCAAAATCCATTTTAATTCCAGGTTAAGGCAACAAAATAGGAAAAATGCCAAGGGGGTGAATACTTTCGCAAGCCACTGTATTATCATCCACTTCCTTACTTCAAGGTCTGCATCAGTAAGGCTGAAGACGACGATACCGATGATAGTGATGAATCCGATGGTGAAGTCACAGACAACAGTAGTGACGACAGTGATGAAGATGAGGAGGAAGAGGGCATCCCTAAGCCTGATCCTGAGGAGCCAGAGATGCAGGTCGGAGTGACTCCCTTCCTGACTGGAGTAGTGCCAGCAGGCAGACTGAAAGCCAGGAAGAAACAACCAACCTGTCCTGCTGTAGGACTCATCCAGGTGGGCTTATTAGGTTCACTTTACCTCGATTTTGGACATTTTAAATCCATTTTTGAAACGAGACCTAGCCATAAAGTGTAGTTTGTAGTGTTTTTTTTTTTGTTATTGAGGAGCTCCAAGTTATTTCTAATTTAACAATTGTACCTAGATTTTGTGAAAATCTCAATCCTCTACAGGGAACCTGTTCTTTATGTTAATCTGTTCTGCTTAAATTCTCTCCATTCTTTCTCTTCTCTCTTTCTATCTTCCTCCCCAGGTGAACGGTAAATCCTACTCCCAGGCCAGGCTGCTGCTGGGGCAGATGGGAGCTCTGCACCCGGCCAATCGGCTAGCTGCGTTCGTCACCGGCAGGTTGCGCTCTGTAGCCAAGGCCCCTCAGAAGGCCTCTCAAAAGCCTCTCAACTGCTTCCCCAGGGCGAAGAAAACACCTGTAGGTGCTGGGCACTTGAAGACCGCAGCCACTGCTGTTGCTCCTCAAGGCAGTAGTAGTGTTACAGCTATGGCTATGGCCCAGAAAGTATTCCAGACACCAGCAGGTAAGATCCTTTCACTGCTCCTCAATAGAGGCTTGAAGTAGAAGTTATATAATATAATAATATGCCATTTAGCAGACGCTTTTATCCAAAGCGACTTACAGTCATGCGTGCATACATTTTTACGTATGGGTGGCCCCGGGGATCGAACCCAGTACCTTGGCGTTACAAGCGCCATGCTCTACCAATTGAGCTACAGAGGACCACAACATAACCTTACTGCAACACTTGTACATTTTGTTGTATTGTATTAATTATGATGTAATTAGACAGTTGAGTAACCGAAGCCTGATGGTTCAAGGATGGCTATAGTTCTGTATTATCTCAGAAAAGGCCTCTCTTTCTTACACTGTCACTGCTGTCTGTTTCCAGGGAAGAACAGGCTTCCTCCGTACAGACCACCATGGTCCCTAGGTGTCACCAAATCTAAAGGTAAAACCTCCACCAGTCAAACCACCACAGACCCTAAAGACCCAGCCGGCTCTCCCCAGCTCCTGGTCCCCATGGCCCCTCCTCCTGCCCCAGGCACCTCCCAGTGCTCGCCCCCTGGTGTGTCGCCCCCTGCTGGAAAGAAGATGCTACTACAGACAGTCTCTTCCTCCCAGGGCTGTAAAATGTATCGTCAGCCCAACGGACAGTTGATCAAGCTGGTACCTCTGAATCAGATGCGTCACATAAAGGCAAATAATCAAGACAAGACCCCTCGTGAGTTCATGTACTGATGAATGTACACACACACACACACACACACACACAAAACCACATCCTCAACACCCTCTTGATATCTTGTGTTGTCCCAACAGGTTCTGCTACTAAGCCGTCCACCCACAAGACACTCCCCCCTCCCCCTCCTCTCACCTCCTCACGCCCCCCTCGCAGCCCCCCTCCCCACGCTCCCCTCATCAAATTCATCATGGGCCAGTTGGGTGCCATCACCCCATCCCAGACCACCTCTTCTTCCTCCCCCTTGTCTCTCACTGTCTCCTCCTCCCTGAAGACCCCCAGCTTCCTGGGCCAGACTGGGACCTACTCCTTCAGGATCTGTCCTCCGACTGCAGGGGACCAGGGCTCCAAGGGTCTAGGCCAGGGCACCGTGGGAGGCCCAGCTGGAGTGTCCCTGCCTGGTGGCTTCACCCTCATCCAGCTCCCTAAGCCTGGAGGTACTGGAGGAGGTGCTCCCCGGCTACCTGAACTAATCAGAACCACAGCCGTGGGTGACACGGTAGCAGCCTTAGCTTCACAACAAGAAGGGCATCGTCTGGAGACCCAATCATCCTCTGGACCTGGAGGGGTAAAGGTACAGAAGAACCAGAGAGGAACCTCTTCTTCCTCTCCCTTGCCTCTAGCATTGACACCAGTTAAAACAGAAGACCACTCCTACACCCCAGGGTTAAATACCAATACATCTGACTCCAGATCAGCTCTAGCCCAGAAAAAACTGAGTCTAACTCAGCCAAAGGGCTTTAAATCTGACCGTAGATCAGCCAAATCCAACACCTCTTGTCCTGTGGAGCCCAATGAGCTGACCTGTGATGAGCAGATGCTGTCGGACGAGAGTGATGCAGAGAGAGGGGAGGTGGGGGAGAGAGGGGAGGTGGGGGAGGGCTCGGGACTATGGAGCCCAGAATCATGGAAGAAAGACACTGAGTTCAGCAGGTTTACCACTCTAAGAATGCATGAGAACGGACATCCTGATTTTAAGGTCGAGGACTCTGATTCAGATTCGGACGACTCCTCGGACGACTCCTCGGACGACTCGGATTCCGACAGTGATAAATACGCCAACGTAAGCGAGCTTAATTTTTGATGGTTTGATTTTAGTAATTATTGTATTCTGTGTGTAAACGTTCGCTGCAGTTGCACTTGGTTGAGTTGTGGTGTAGTGTTTTGTAAAGCCAGATTGTGTTGTCTCACCCCAGGAGGATGAGGAGGAAGCGGTGGACATCGAAACGGTGAAGGAGAGGAGACAGGGAATCACCATCGCTCAGATGAGGGCCACTGTCAAACACACACAGTAAGACTGTAGTGTGTGTGTGTGTAGGCTATTTAGCTGTATGATTTTGCGTGAGACACTCTCAAGGAAGCTGGGGTTCAAGTAAAGGTTTTTACATGTTTGTCTGAAATTAATATTTTTCCCTAACAGAAAAAACAGTCAGGATGGGGAAACGGCACCAAAACCAAAAGAAAAGGTAAGACCTCTCCCATCTGTCCATTATAACTTCAGAGCGACATCTTGTTTTGTAGTATTCTTAGGCACTCTTTTACAGAGCTGTCTAATTAAGGTCTCTCATGTATGGCAAAAAACATAGTTTAAAGGGGAATGGTAACACTAGGCTTTAGACCACCAGCTAACTGGAACTGTAAATTGCCCTATTGGCATTATTGCATCACTGGCAGGATTTTCAAAAAATGTCTGAATCCCAAAACTGGCTGAAAGACCATGAACTCTGCGTGCATTGAGCTAAATTTGCTGGTGTCAAACCATAAATGAGACCATATTTTGAAAGCTGAGAAACGGCCCTTTCAAATGATATGACATACAATAGCATCACAGCGGCTGCTGATTGGCTGAATACCCGGGGCGCAAGGTGGTTGGAGTTGTCAACAAAGCAGCATGACAGAAAATATGATGCCAAGTTTTCGAACTACTGATAGTATCTTTAAGATATATCAAGGGATCTATGCATTTTTAACAACTGCATAAATACACCTATTTCACTTTTGCATGTCAAAAACTGAATGACCACTGCTGCACATGCTGCCACTGTTTTGAACGGATTAGATTATACTATTTAGAATGAGCAGCCAGCTCACGAAAGAACGAGTGCACAAGGATAGCTAACTAACATAATGTCACAAAGCATGATGCGCTAGCCAGTTAACTTTCATTCTGAAATAACTTCATATTTCTGAGTTAGATATTAGTTTAGAAAGACTTGAAATTGGCATGGGAGCTAACTAACTAGCTAGCAAGCTACCAGCGAGCTATAGCTAGCTAGCTGCTTATCAAAGGTAGATGGCTAACTGGTTAATTTGACAACAAAATCGACCAAACAATTTTTTTATGTTTCTGTAGCTGACTAATTCATTTGATCATGCTTTGTGATACACCCGGTTGTATGCTGTTTTAGTCCCCACATGTCGCCCTGTCACCTACAGCAGAACCTTATAAACAACATCAGGGGGAAACAATCAAAATGGCCATGCTTGTTGTCCTACCAGATCCGCGATGAGAAGGTTCTAGCTAGTGTATCCCTCTGTCCTTCGACTCTTGTTAGATGTAGTTGTCTGTTAGCATGACCTATGCGCCCACGTAGGCGGAGATGGCACTTACTGAGGGGCAGAGTAGTAACTGAATTGCTTGTTTTTAACAATATATTTTTAACCTAAATGTACACATTTACTGTACTTTTATGAGCATTTAAAACATAATCCATGAATGATATATACAGTGGGGAGAATAAGTATTTGATACACTGCCGATTTTGCAGGTTTTCCTACTTACAAAGCATGTAGAGGTCTGTAATTTTTATCATAGGTACACTTTAACTGTGAGAGACGGAATCTAAAACAAAAATCCAGAAAATCACATTGTATGATTTTTAAGTAATTAATTTGCTACATCAGAAAAGCAGAACTTAATATTTGGTACAGAAACCTTTGTTTGCAATTACAGAGATCATATGTTTCCTGTAGGTCTTGACCAGGTTTGCACACACTGCAGCGGGGATTTTGGCCCACTCCTCCATACAGACCTTCTCCAGATCCTTCAGGTTTCGGGGCTGTTGCTGGACAATACGGACTTTCAGCTCCCTCCAAAGATTTTATATTGGGTTCAGGTCTGGAGACTGGCTAGGCCACTCCAGGACCTTGAGATGCTTCTTACGGAGCCACTCCTTAGTTGCCCTGGCTGTGTGTTTCGGGTCGTTGTCATGCTGGAAGACCCAGCCACGACCCATCTTCAATGCTCTTACTGAGGGAAGGAGGTTGTTGGCCAAGATCTCGCGATACATGGCCCCATTCATCCTCCCCTCAATACGGTGCAGTCGTCCTGTCCCCTTTGCTGAAAAGCATCCCCAAAGAATGTTTCCACCTCCATGCTTCACGGTTGGGATGGTGTTCTTGGGGTTGTACTCATCCTTCTTCCTCCTAACACGGCGAGTGGAGTTTAGACCAAAAAGCTCAATTTTTGTCTCATCAGACCACATGACCTTCTCCCATTCCTCCTCTGGATCATCCAGATGATCATTGGCAAACTTCAGACGGGCCTGGACATGCGCTGGCTTGAGCAGGGGGACCTTGCGTGCACTGCAGGATTTTAATCCATGACGGCGTAGTGTGTTACTAATGGTTTTCTTTGAGACTGTGGTCCCAGCTCTCTTCAGGTCATTGACCAGGTCCTGCCGTGTAGTTCTGGGCTGATCCCTCACCTTCCTCATGATCATTGATGCCCCACGAGGTGAGATCTTGCATGGAGCCCCATACTGAGGGTGATTGACCGTCATCTTGTACTTCTTCCATTTTCGAATAATTGCGCCAACAGTTGTTGCCTTCTCACCAAGCTGCTTGCCTATTGTCCTGTAGCCCACTCCAGCCTTGTGCAGGTCTACAATTTTATCCCTGATGTCCTTACACAGCTCTCTGGTCTTGGCCATTGTGGAGAGGTTGGAGTCTGTTTGATTGAGTGTGTGGACCGGTGTCTTTTATACGGGTAACGAGTTCAAACAGGTGCAGTTAATACAGGTAATGAGTGGGGAACAGGAGGGCTTCTTAAAGAAAAACTAACAGGTCTGTGAGAGCTGGAATTCTTACTGGTTGGTAGGTGATCAAATACTTATGTCATGCAATAAAATGCAAATTAATTACTTAAAAATCATACAATGTGATTTTCTGGATTTCTGTTTTAGATTCCGTCTCTCACAGTTGAAGTGCACCTATGATCAAAATTACAGACCTCTACATGCTTTGTAAGTAGGAAAACCTGCAAAATCGGCAGTGTATCAAATACTTGTTCTCCCCACTGTATATATATATTACATTTTTTATTTTAAAGACCATGTTTTTTTGGGGGGGACCAATCACAAGTGGGGCGCCGCCCCTAACACTCTTATGGGCGAACTTCCGCTGCCACATCAAACAAATGGTAATCAAGAAAAAAGATCAGTGAAAAGATCTTGTATGAAAATCAACCAAAAAAATACCCAAACAATTTCCATTTACACAACTTCCTAATGAAGATAGAAAATACCTTAGAGCATATTAAGTCTTCCTTGTTTTGTAAAGATTGAAAATCTCAAATCAGAATAGTAATACCTTTCACTGTGAATGAGTTACAGCCGTTTTAGGGAACGGTGGTCTTTTTCTAGAATTCTATGGAATGTTCTGTTATCAGATACTTTCTTATATGGATTGTATATTAAACACCGATCTGCACCAAAACATATTACAAATGGCATTTAGTATTAAATATTATAAGGAAAGACATGCACAAGTAATATAATATTAATAAATCAATAACTTTATTTAAATAACTTTGAGGGGAGTCCATCGTCTCACTCAAGCCTGAAAACAAAGTGCAAGTTACATAGAAAATTGGAATTACAAAATATAAGAATAAGGCATATAATAACAATAATTGGCTTTTAGAACTTCAATTTCTTCTATACATACATTCCGCTAGGCCTATAGCCTAATACAGAGTCAAAATGGGAGCAAATTAAAAGTATGCAAGAGAGGCAAAATGACAAGTGACAATCTGAGCTACTGGGTGAAGACTAGCAGACCAAAATCCCACTAATTTACCATTCCTGCATTTTGATACCAGCTTTTTTGGATATCTGAAAGGGGTAGGAGGTAAAAAACATGGAAAAATAAAAGTCACCTAAAGAACTAGTCATGATTCCTGTAGTATTTTCAGACCCCGTAACCAAAATACATGTATTGGGTTCTGGATGAATGGTACTCTCCTTTTTTGCAGGTAAATTCATTAACACATGCATTGTTTAACTACTCCCTAATTTGAACTGCAAACAGCACCCATGGTTTAATAACACTCCCCACCCCTCCCAATTTGCCAGTTACCCACTGATATGTATAAAAGGGGTATACCTGCAAATAAGGGACTGTTTAAATATAAACGCAACAATGTCAAAGATTTTACTGAGTTACAGTTCATATAAGGAAATCAGACAATTGAAATATATTAATTAGGCCCTAATCTATGGATTTCACATGAATGGGAATACAGATATGCATCTGTTGGTCACAGATACATTTTTTTAAAAAGGTAGGGGCGTGGATCAGAACCAGTCAGTATCTGGTGTGACCACCATTTGCCTCATGCAGCGTTGTCCCACTCCTCTTCAATGCCTGTGCAAAGTTGCTGGATATTGGCGGGAAATTGATTTTATTTATTTAACCTTTATTTAACCAGGTAAGCCAGTTGAGAACAAGTTCTCATTTACAACTGCGACCTGGCCAAGATAAAGCAAAGCAGTGCGATTAAAAACAACAACACAGAGTTACATATGGGGTAAAACAAAACATAAAGTCAAAAAATACAACAGAAAACATATATACAGTGTGTGCAAATGTAGCAAGTTATGGAGGTAAGGCAATAAATAGGCCATAGTGCAAAATAATTACAATTAGTATTAACACTGGATTGATAGATGTGCAAGAGATTATGTGCAAATAGAGATACTGGGGTGCAAATGAGCAAAATAAATAATATGGGGATGAGGTAGTTGGGTGGGCTAATTTCAGATGGGCTGTGTACAGGTGCAGTGATCGGTAAGGTGCTCTGACAACTGATGCTTAAAGTTAGTGAGGGAGATAAGAGTACCCTGTCGTACGCGTCAATCCAGAGCATCCCAAACATGCTCAATTGGTTACATGTCTGGTGAGTATGCAGGCCATGGAAGAACTGGGACATTCTCAGTTTCCAGGAATTGTGTACAGATCTAGACATGGGGCCGTGCATTATCATGCTGAAACATGAGGTGATGGCGGCAGATGAATGGCACGACAATGGGCCTCAGGATCTCGTCATGGTATCTCTGTGCATTCAAATTGCCATTGATAAAATGCAATTGTGTTCGTTATCCCTAGCTTATGCCTGCCCATACCATAACCCCACCGCCACCATGGGGCACTCTGTTCACAACATTGACATCAGCAAACCGCCCGCCCACACGACGCCATACACGCTATCTGCCCGGGATATAGTTGAAACCGGGATTAATCCGTGAAGAGCACACTTCTCCAGCGTGCCAGTGGCCATCGAAGGTGAGCATTCGCCCCCACTTAAGTCAGTTAAGACGCCAAACTGCAGTCAAGTCAAGACCCTGGTGAGGACGACGAGCACGCAGATGAGCTTCCCTGAGACTGTTTCTGACAGTTTGTGTAGAAATTCTTCGGTTGTGCAAACCCACAGCTTCATCAGCTGTCCGGGTGGCTGGTCTCAGACGATCCCGCAGGTGACGAAGCCATATGTGGAGGTCCTGGGCTGGCGTGGTTACAAATTGTCAATATGATAATTTTCTTTTGTACAGTTATCAAAGACAACATTAACATCAAAAAGACAAGACGAGAAGGGCGAAATCAATCAATTAGCTAGCTAGCTACCTTGCCTCGTTTTAGCTGACTGTCTACTCGGCGTGTTATCAAAAGTTCAAGTCACATACTCATCAATCGGGAAAAATACTCAAAAATGTAAATATTATAATTACCAACAGAAAAAAAAATCTTATACAATTTCTTACCTTAATATTGTTGTCCTGATCTCAATGACAAAGCTGTCAAAGTTGTGAGAAACATTTCAGTTCCAGTGGAGGTGAGCCACATCCAGGTGGCAGCATTCACTTTCTGTCCCCTGCCAAAACTCACAATTTGCTCAACCCTGCCAATAACGCATTGGCGTCAGTCGCTACTATGGCAATTCAAGATTGCGCTACCCATACCTCTAATAAAGATTGTTCAATATCAAAATAAAATAAATAGACATGTTTATGTTAAATGCACATGTTTAGAATTAGTGGATGGAATACATCTCTTTGCTTAGTTTTACTTCCTAAAGTGTTTATATTCCCCTTTAATACAGTGCCTTGCAAAAGTATTCATCCCCCTTGGCGTTTTTCCTATTTTGTTGCATTACAACCTGTAATTTAAATGGGTTTTTATTTGGATTTCATGTAATGGACATACACAAAATAGTCTAAATTGGTGAAGTGGAATGAAAAAAATTACTTGTTTCAAAAGATTCTAAAAAATCAATAACGGAAAAGTGGTGCGTGCATATGTATTCACCCCCTTTGCTATGAAGCCCCTAAAATAAGATCTGGTGCAACCAATTACCTTCAGAAGTCACATAATTAGTTAATTGCACACAGGTGAACTTTATTTAAGTGTCACATGATCTGTCACATGATCTAAGTATATATATACACCTGTTCTGAAAGGCCCCAGAGTCTGCAACACCACTAAGCAAGGGGCACCACCAAGCAAGCGGCACCATGAAGACCAAGGAGCTCTCCAAACAGGTCAGGGACAAAGTTGTGGAGAAGTACAGATCAGGGTTGGGTTATAAAAAAAATATCTGAAACTTTGAACATCCCACGGAGCACTATTAAATCCATTATTAAAAATTGAAATAATATGGCACCACAACAAACCTGCCAAGAAAGGGCCGCCCACCAAAACTCACGGACCACGCAAGGAGGGCATTAATCAGAGAGGCAACAAAGAGACCAAAGATAACCCTGAAGGAGCTGCAAAGCTCCACAGTGGAGATTGGAGTATCTGTCCATAGGACCACTTTAAGCCGTACACTCCACAGAGCTGGGCTTTACGGAAGAGTGGACAGAAAAGCCATTGCTTAAAGAAAAAAATAAGTAAACATGTTTGGTGTTCGCCAAAAGCCATGTGGGAGACTCCCCAAACATATGGAAGAGGGTACTCTGGTCAGATGAAACTAAAATTGAGCTTTTTGGCCATCAAGGAAAACGCTATGTCTGGCGCAAACCCAACACCTCTCATCACCCCAAGAACACCATCCCCACAGTGAAGCATGGTGGTGGCAGCATCATGCTGTGGGGATGTTTTTCATTGGCAGGGACTGGGAAACTGGTCAGAATTGAAGGAATGATGGATGGTGCTAAATACAGGGAAATTCTTGAGGGAAACCTGTTTGTCTTCCAGAGATTTGAGACTGGGACGGAGGTTCACCTTCCAGCAGGACAATGACCCTAAGCATACTGCTAAAGCAACACTTGAGTGGTTTAAAGGGAAACATTTAAATGTATGGGGAAAGGCCTAGTCAAAGCCCAGACCTCAATCCAGTTGAGAATCTGTGGTATGACTTAAAGATTGCTGTACACCAGCGGAACCCATCCAACTTGAAGGAGCTGGAGCAGTTTTGCCTTGAAGAATGGGCAAAAATCCTAGTGGCTAGATGTGCCAAGCTTATAGAGACATACTCCAAGAGACTTGCAGCTGTAATTGCTGCAGAAGGTGGCTGAATAGTTATGCGCGCTCAAGTTTTCTGTTTTCTTGTCTTATTTCTTCTTTGTTTCAGAAGAAAATATATTTTGCATCTTCAAAGTGGTAGGCATGTTGTGTAAATCAAATGATACAAGACCCCCAATAATCCATTTTAATTCCAGGCTGTAAGGCAACAAAATAGGAAAAATGCCATGGGGGGTGAATACTTTCGCAAGCCACTGTAGGTCTAAGAATACCTCGGAATACCCAATAGAATGCTCAATAAGCCTTAACCTTTGACCCCTGTGCCCTGCAGCATCAGAGGGATAAGAGAGAGGAGGAGGGGTCTGGGTCTGGTGAGGGAGGGGGTCGTAAGAACCGCACCCTGACCGAGAGGCTGCGTCGTGGCGAGCACCAGAAGCTCTTCACCAGACTCAAACAGGTGCTGTTCATGGAAGAACTGGACCCCAAGGTCTCCAAGCTACACCTCCTCTCACAGGTAAGGGACAGTCTGTTATGTGGCTGTGTAACCGGCTATTTGTTTTGGTTAATTTTGTCCTGTTCTGTACTGTGGTAGACACAAGAATTATACATTTACTTTCATATATTTTTAATTAATAAACTCAACTTTTTCATGGTCGCATTTTTTACCTCTGTGCTTCCCATAGGTTTGCAGCTTGGGTATAAATGGTTAATAATAAAGATATAAAAGGGATTTTAACATTTCATTATTATTTCTTCAGGCTCTGAAGGAGATTCGTACCCTGTCGGTGGACTCTGAGTCTCTGGAGGAGAAGAAGAGGATGCTGACTGAGATCCAGTCTGTCTATGTCAAGGAGATCGCATACATGTCTGGTACGTCTGACTGGAGCTACTTACTTAATCACTTACTTACTTAAGCACTTACTTATTTACTTACATACTTAACAACTTACTTACTTAATCAATTACTTACTTAACATGTACTTAACACTTGCTTACTTTATCACTAGCTTACTTTATCACTAGCTTACTTTATCACTAGCTTACTTTATCACTAGCTTACTTAATAACCTACTTACTTAAACACTTACTTGAGATACTTTTATTATGTGGTTGTTTCTGCCTCAGTATTACCAGAGATTCATTCAACATGTTTTGAAGGCAAGAAGCATATTAATGTGAACTCGGATGTGTTTTTTATTTTTATTTTTATTGTAGGAAAGCCAGAGGAGCTGATCATGGCCAAGCTGAAGGAGATCTGGGAGAAGAAACGGACTCTGGCTGCCCAGAGGAGAGCAGCTGTCCCCCCTACCTCCACCTCCTCCTCTACCTCCCAGGTCTCCTCCTCCACTACCTCCACCCCTAGTCCCATCACCCTGACAGGTAATAATAACCTGCTTCTTATGTCTGACAACAGGAGGAATTCAGATGCAGCTTTGGATTTGTGACACCTTTTAATAATTATCCTTTTACTGCATTGGGCTAAATCAGGGTTACACAGTGTTTCTTGGTACTCTTAAACAAATCTATACACCTAACACACATGGTTATGGTCTTTTATAAAAAAGACCCCTGTACCATGTCAGATATAGATGAAATGTTGAGTTTGCATCCCAATATTACACTTTATATACATCACAGAAGACTGAAATATAACAAAACCGTTTGACATAGAAACACTGGATTTCCTGCACGTTTTTTGAAATAATGTTGATTAATTATACATTATGAATAATGTTCCACCCATGAGGTGACTAGAGGGCGATTTGGGCATTTGACTGCAAGAAAGGCTATGAGGTATGACCCTGCCAGCCCCCCTAGATAGCTAGTGTCTACAGGCTTTTGTACCATCCCTACACCTACGCACCTGATTCACCTGTTTCTGTGGGAGTATGGCCACTAAGCAGGATCAATGAGTTAGCCAGCTAACTTTGATCAACCATTTAGATATAGCTCTTATTTATCTGTATATCCCAGTGTCCCAGGTGTCTCAAGCTAGCTCTCTGGGTCAGGCAGGAGCAGCTAGTGGCTCTGTGAAACCAGTGGCTGCTGTTCTACGCACCAAGAGCGGCAAGATCATACTTCCTGCTTCCATGCTTCCCCCTTCCATGCTTCGTGCTTCCAAACCAGGTGAGCGCATACAGGAACAGGACACCCATATTTGGTCTCTCACGCTCATGTTTAAGAGATTATGCAAGTTCTATATCTAAATATGAAATATCAACAATGCTGAATTGGAAGAGCGTAATAACTGTGTTTTGAAGTCCATTTGCACACTATATGGGTAAAATGTGCCAAGGGTTATGATCGTTAGACTGGCATTCTGACTAGAATATGTTGTTGTGAGTCTGTCAGTCTAACGGTTGTGTATTTCCTTTATCCACAGCAGGAAGAGCGGTCTACACAGTGAAAGTTATGAAGAGACCATCAACAGCCATCTCTCTCTCCAACCCCACCTCCTCAGCAGCCAAGTTGGTTGTGGAGAAGGTGAGAGCTGAGGAAAAGGAGTATAGGCCCCCGACTATCCACCCCGCAAAGCCCCTCTCTCAGACACCTGACCCACAGCCCTCTGTGTCTGCCTCTGGCCCTGAGAAGAAGGACCAGGGGAGAGTGTCTGGGGAGGCTGAGAAGCCCTCAGACAGCCCAGCAGAGGAGAGGCCAGAGGTAGGTAAGGAGGAACCACAGGCCCCTGTCTGTAATGGATCCATGGAAGAAGAGACTTCCACAGAGAAGGACAACCGCTCAACTCCAAAAGAGAAGAAGTCACTGATCAATAAAAACTCAATCAAGAGGCTTTCTGGTATGAAGTGTCCCCTCGTGGAGATTGCTCCCCTAAACAGTGCCATCTGGAGGCCGTTGGAGGAACTGCAGATGGGGGGTGAGAGTGACGCTGGAGGCTGGGGCCTGTCTCTGACCAAGGGAGAGGCAGCCATACTGGTGAAGGCTCTCTCTGAACACCAGGGCATAGTAGTGGGGCGGAAGGGAAAGGATAGCCCGGTCCAACACAATGGAAAGAAGAGCTCTGTGACACTAAAGGGCAAGAGTAGCTCAGTCACACAGAAAAGAAAGGATAGCTCAGAACTACAAAAAGAACAGGATAGCACGGTGTCGCAGAAAGAAGCTGATCGCTTGGTCCCACAAAAGGGAAAGGATAGCTCGGTCACACCAAAGAAAAATGATAGCTCGATCATTCAGAAGGCAGAGGTTGGCTTGGTGACATCAAAGGAAAAGGATGGTTTGTTGACACAAAAGGGAGAGGGAGGCTCCACAGACGGCTCAGAGGCTCAACTAGTGAAGAGGAAACGGGGAAGGCCTCGCTTGGACATCAAAACACCACCAGCTGACATCAAGACACCACCAGCTGACATCAAGACACCACCAGCTGACATCAAGACACCACCAGCTGACATCAAGACACCACCAGCTGGAGATATCACTACTAACCCTGCTCCGCGGGGTCGGCCCCGTAAAGTATCACGGATTGGGGTGAATAGCTCTGTGGCAACGACTGGTGGCAACGACCAGGCCAACGTGACACAAACCGCGGGTAGTACTAGTAACCCTACCCCAGTGTCTAAACCTGGGGGTATTCTTGTGACTAACACTGGGGGTGGTGAAATCCAACTAACACCAAGGGAACATAGCCTTAGCCCTACGAGGCGGGGTAGGCCTCCTAAAGTACGATGGGTTGGGGTTACTACTAGCCCTGTGGTGACGACTGGACCTGGGGGTAGTACCCCTACCCCAGTGACTCAAGATGGGGGTAGGCCTGTGAAGAGTGCTGCCGGTAGCCCTGCAACTTTGGGTAGGCCACCCAAGGTGCGGCGAGATGGTTCTAGTCCGGCCAAGGTGACTAGGGATGCGGTTACTAGCCCGGCTCCTGTAACTCGGGCAGGGTTGAACCCGGCGAGATGGACTCGTGCTGGGGGAGGTAGCCCTGTGGTGAAGACTGAGGGCAGCCCATCCAAACCTCCACGAGGAGGAGCTGAGGTTAATAGCCCTGTAGCCATGACTAAAGGAAGCACAGGTAAAACGCCACAGGCTGTGGGTCGGTCTGGAACACGACATGTGACCCGCGCTGTAGCGGTGAAGGGCCCTGTCAGTGGGAAGAGGACGACAAGGTCTGATAAGGCCTAGTGAAACTGAGACTAAGGCTGCATTTCCACACGGTTTCCATTGGTTCATCTCGATACTGTAGTAGTCTAAAATGGCGTCCTCCCCTTGTTTTCTCTCCTTCCACTCCAATGACGCTGCGTTTCAGCCTAGCTCCAACCACAGGAGCAAGAGAATCATACTCCTAACAGACGTGCCGTTAACTGTCATTAAAGCTAGAATCCTTAGTTGCTGCATCCATTTTTTGACTTATAAATGTAAGATGTATACCCATTGATTCTAGAAGAATATAACTTCTAAATAAATGCCTCATGAGCTTAGTTCAACTGTCCTACCCCATCAGAACACAAAATATACGCTTGTTTTACTCCAATGTTTGTTAACAAAGTAAATGTGAACACACTGTACAGCCTCAAAACATGGTTAAATTGTTTTATATCATGCATGGTTACATGGTTACTCATTGCATCCATAGCTCCTTCTATGAATTTGAGAGTGGTTACATTTCTCCAGGCCCGTCCCTCCGTTTTTTTACAAAAATGTTTTTATTGTTTCAATTAAGGATTCAAGCTTTAAGTTGTGAAAAGAGGTCCTGAAATCCCATTGAGACCACCGCATGTGCCTGTTCACAGATCAAAGGACCCTGGACAGTTATGCCTGTGTGAGTTAACCCTCTCTTAGCTTTAGCACTCATCTGCCTGCCTTCTCTTGAATACACAACAAAGTAGACAATAACTTACACCTACAGGACACTCCGTTTTCCGAACATCCTAAGTCTTTGAGCGAAACATTAAATTAATGTACTGTATGAATGTAGTGAAGGTTTGACTGCTGTTTGAGCCGTTGTACAGGTACAGAGGACTATAGCCCCATATTGGGGTGAATGTGACATGTCATGCATTTTTGATGAAGTCAATATTGTTATTATGTTCTAGAAAGTTGATTTCTTGTTATTTAATAATCAAACCACTAATTGTTGAAGATTTACGGTATAGGGAAGGTCTGTATTATTTTTTTATCTTCAGTATCACGGTTGGTTCATGACTTCACTCCCTGTGTCTTTAATGTAGGGGTGTGTGTTGTCTTCGATTTAACTTTATAAAATAATGGACATGCATGAACATGACCACAAAACAGATCAATTACTTTCTGGCCCAATTGGATGTTACCAATAAGCCCTAATTGTTGCAGCTTAAAATCATTAATTTGAGATGTACAACATTCATGTTTGTTCATGTCAAAAACACTGTAAATGTTATTTCTATGCCACTGTGAAGAATTGTTGTATTATAGCTGTGATTGGTGCGTCCCAGTCTTTCAAATACACTCTTCATTTAGTTCCGAGGTCTATGAATTTTTAAAAAAAATAGCACTTTAAGTCAATTTATACCATTCCTTTTTCTGTCATTTCTACACCGTCACAACCATGTTGAATATTTCGGTTTGCCTTATGGATTGCTTACCCATGTTTTCCAATGGTACTCCTTGTTCAATGATTCTTATGTCTGATTTTTGAGGAATTTCTGCATTACATGTTTAAAAAAAAATAAGACTTGTGTTTCAACCTTTTCTGACTCACAATCATGACACAATCTAAGCTATACTGTAATGTATCTATGAAAATAACCTTTGTAAATATGTGTTTTCTTTTTATATATGTCTGTCTTGTGTTGTATAATGTTCCTCATACATTTTTTTGGAAAGAAATTACTGTTTTACTTCAGTCACTCAGATGTGCTGGCAAGATACTGTGGCCTTGAAAATGAATAAACCTGTACATGCATTTCTTTGCTGTGGCAGTTGTCTTAACCTCCATGAAACACGACCAATTCACAATGTGAAGGTGTAGAATATTATAGAACAATCATAATTTGACTAGTCATTCTAGCAGTAATTGGCAAGTAATTATTGCAGTTATTATAGGAATTAATTGTGGTTTTCTTATTGATTCTTATGGCACAAAGTTTAAACTGATATTTTAAATGGGTTTTACACACTTATGTCTCTGTTACACTTGCATTATAGCACAGATTATCCATTATATTGACCAGATTAGGTGGGACCATTCTAGCCAATGAGAGGGCAGATACGCGTTTGCGCAACACGGATGTAAAATGTTTTTCTCAAAGTTGTCACGTGTCTTACTTATCAGTACACTCGTAACGACCTAAGCCAGGGATGGGCAACTTTGATAGGGGTGGGGCCACAAAAAGCGGAACTCATGAAGGGCTGCTGTGGGTCTACGTACCCACACCACGCCCACCTTGCGAGTAAAACATTTTCGTTTTACAGCTAATTTCCTGCAATTCTACACATTTTGCAATAGGGTGGAGGCAAATGTTTCCAGTTTTTAATATGATAACTGATGACCAATGGGCCCCACCTCGGTCGGGTTTACTACAAATTTACATAGGCCGCTAGACTAATTTACCTATCAAATGTTGGATTTTGCTGGCATGGACTAATTGAGTGACTGCTGTTGCACAAACAAATGTCGAAATTGCACCGTGTATTCTATTATTCTAAATCTCAACAGTAAATTGAGACCCCGACTGAGTGAAATTGGTCCGCGGGCCTACAAAAGGGGATGTGCGGGCCGCCAATTGCCCGTCCCAGACCTAAGCATTACGAAACTTCTATTAGATCAAATAAGTGACACATAGCAAAAAAGCTATTCAATTTCTTGTAAAACAAATTCGACACACTCATTGACCTCCATACAAAAACTCCTCGCTTTGTGAGCGAAAAAAACAAGAACGCCACCTGGTGGTGAAGACCGATTTTGGGCCAAGTTATCCCTCTCGCTTCGCCTCTTCCACTCTGATTATAGGCCTTGTAGGCTACATACAGTGTGCAGATGTAGGCTAACTTTAACTGAGCTACTAAATTCAATCATATTAATCTCACTATCATATTAGATAAATAGCATAACATTTTATTTTTCTCAGTGCTAATTTAACCAATTTGCCAAGTAGGGATGAATGATTGACACACACGCACTGATCTAGGATCAACATGCTCTGCCGCCCTCCCCACATCCCAACAGTGTAGGCGGGGGAAATGAAATACAGAAATTTCGAATTTACATAAGTATTCACACCCCTGAATCAATACATGTTAGAATCACTTTTGCAGCGATTACAGCTGTGAGTCTTTCTGGGTAAGTCTCTAAGAGCTTTGCACACCTGGATTGTACAATATTTGCCCATTATTCTTTAAAAAAATATATTCAAGCTCTGTCAAATTGATTGTTGATCATTGCTAGACAACCATTTTCAAGTCTTGCCATAGATTTTCAAGCAGATTTAAGTTAAAACTGTAACTCGGCGACTCAGGAACATTCACTGTCTTCTTGGTAAGCAACTCCAGTGTAGGTTTGGCCTTTGGTGTTTTTGGTTATTGTCATGCTGAAAGGTGAATTCATCTCTCAGTGTCTGGTGGAAAGCAGACTGAACCAGGTTTTCCTCTAGGATTTTGCCTGTGCTTAGCTCTATTCCGTTTATTTTTTATCCTGAAAAACTCCCCAGTCCTTAATGATTACAAGCAGACCCATAACATGATGCAGCCACCACTATGCTTGAAAATATGGAGAGTGGTACTCAGTGATGTGTTGTGTTGGATTTGCCCCAAACATAACACTTTGTATTTAGGACAAAAAGTTAATTGTTTAGCCACATTTTTTGCAGTATTACTTGCATGTTTTGGAATATTTGTATTCTTTAAAGACTTCCTTCTTTTCACTCTGTCAATTAGGTTAGTATTGTGGAGTAACTACAATGTTGTTGATCCATCCTCAGCTTTCTCCTATCACAGCTATTAAACTCTGTAACTGTTTTAAAGTCACCATTGGCCTCATGGTGAAATCCCTGAACTGTTTCCTTCCTCTCCGGCAACTGAGTTTGGAAGGACGCCTGTATCTTTGTAGTGACTGGGTGTATTGATACACCGTCCAAAGTGTAATGAATAACTTCACCATGCTCAAAGGGATATTCAATGTCTGCTTTTTTTTACCCATCTACCAATAGGTGCCCTTCTTTGCGAGGAATTGGAAAACATCCCTGGTCTTTGTGGTTGAATCTGTGTTTGAACTTCATTGCTTGACTGCGGGACCTTACAGATAATTTTATGTATGGGGTACAGAGATGAGGTATTCATTCAAAAATCATGTTAAACACTAATATTGCACACAGATTGAGTCCATGCAATTTATTATTTGACTTTTTAAGCACATTTTTACTCCTGAACTAATTTAGGCTTGTTAGACATTATCGATCATATTCTGATGCTGGAAAAATTTATGTGTTATGGCTTTACACCCCCTGCTATATTGTGGATAAAGAGTTACCTGTCTAACATAACACAGAGGGTGTTCTTTAATGGAAGCCTCTCCAACAAAATCCAGGTAGAATCAAGAATTCCCCAGGGCAGCTGTCTAGGCCCCTTACTTTTTTCAATCTTTACTAACGACATGCCACTGGCTTTGAGTAAAGCCTATGTATGCGGATGACTATACACGTCAGCTACCACAGCAACTGAAATGACAGCAACACTTAACAAAGAGCTGCAGTTAGTTTCAGGATGGGTGGCAAGGAATTTTCCTAAATATTTCAAAAACTAAAAGCATTGTATTTGGGACAAATTATTTACTAAACCCTAAACCTCAAGTACATCTTGTAATGAATAATGTGGACATTGAGCAAGTTGAGGAGACTAAATTGCTTGGAGTAACCCTGGATTGTAAACTGTCAGGGTCAAAACATATTGATACAACAGTAGCTAGGATGGGGAGAAGTCTGTCTATAATAAAGTGCTGCTCTGCATTCTTAACAGCACTATCAACAAGGCAGGTCCTACAGGCCCTAGTTTTGTCGCACCTGGACTACTGTTCAGTTGTGTGGTCAGGTGCCACAAAGAGGGACAATTGCAATTGGCTCAGAACAGGGCAGCACGGCTGGCCCTTGGATGTACACAGAGAGCTAACATTAATAATATGCATGTCAATCTCTCCTGGCTCAAAGTGGAGGAGAGATTGACTTCATCACTACTTGTATTTGTGAGAGGTATTGACATGTTGAATGCACCGAGCTGTCTGTTTGAACTACTGGCACACAGCACGGACACCCATGCATACCCCACAAGACATGACAGCAGAGGTCTCTTCACAGTCCCCAAGTCAAGAACAGACTATGGTAGGCGCACAGTACTACATAGAGCCATGACTACATGGAACTCTATTCCACATCAAGTAACTCATGCCAGCAGTAAAATTAGATTTAAAAAACAGAGAAAAATACACCTTATGGAACAGTGGGGACTGTGAAACAACGCAAACATAGACACATGCATACAAACACACAATAACATTTGCACTATACACATGTACACATGGATTTTGTGTTATAGATATGTGGTAATGGAGTAGAGATCTGAGGGCACACGCTTAATGTTGTGAAATCTGTTATGAATGTATTATAATGTTTTTAAAATGTATAACTGCCTTCATTTTGCTGGACCCCTGTGATGAGTGGTCCTCTGTAGCTCAATTGGTAGAGCATGGCGCTTGTAACGCCAGGGTAGTGGGTTCAATCCCCGGGACCACCCATACGTAAAAATGTATGCACACATGACTGTAAGTCGCTTTGGATAAAAGCGTCTGCTAAATGGCATATTATTAGAAGGAGTCAGGCGCAGGAGGGTAAGTCACAGAATACAGAGTTTATTCCGTCGTACACAGTTGCGCTGGATAGCGACAATAAAATACAGGCACAGGGGAACAATCTACCCCGGCAATACAAGGTACGGGTAGCTCCACCAAAATACAGGCACAGGGGAATAATCTACCCCGGCAATACAAGGTACGAGTAGCTCCACCGAGCTACATTCAACTCACATAAAACAATCACCCACAAGGACAAGGGGGCAGAGGGAACACTTATACACGGACTAATGAGGGGATATGAACCAGGTGTGTGTAATTGACAAGACAAGACAAATGGAATGATGATATATGGAGCGGCAGTGGCTAGTAAGCCGGTGACGACGAACGCCGAAGCCTGCCCGAACAAGGAGGGGAGGCAGCCTCGGCGGAAGTCGTGACAACCCCAGGAAGAGTAGCTGCTGCATTAGCAGGAACTAATGGGGATCCATAATACATACAAATACAAATAACAAAGGGGTTGATACTTACAGTGGCTTGCGAAAGTATTCACCCCCCTTGGCATTTTTCCTATTTTGTTGCCTTACAACCTGGAATTAAAATTGATTTTTGGGGGGTTTGTATCATTTGATTCCGTCTCTCACAGTTGAAGTGTACCTATGATAAAAATTACAGACCTCTACATGCTTTGTAAGTAGGGAAACCTGCATAATCGGCAGTGTATCAAATACTTGTTCTCCCCACTGTATATAAAAAGTTTATAGGTCTAAATTAATTAGATTATGTATATAACTTTTTCTAAATTATTAAATATTAGATCAACTTACCTCAGAATCGTTTTGTTAGAGTGACTTAAAACATGTAGATGAGATAGATAACGTTTTTAGTTGTGCAAGAGTAGTGGCAGCCAGGTATGACATTATTTTTAAATGACTACCCCATCTCTGTACCCCACACATACAATTATCTATAAGGTACCTCAGTCGAGCAGTGAATTTCAAGCACAGATTCAACCACAAAGACCAGGGAGGTTTTCCAATGGTTCGCAAAGAAGGGCACCTATTGGAAGATGGGTAAATAAAAAATAAAAAAATAATTTGAGCATGGTGCAGTTATTAATTATACTTTGGATGGTGTATCAATACACCCAGTCACTACAAAGATACAGGCACCCTTCCTAACTCATTTTCTGGAGAGGAAGGAAACCGCTCAGGGATTAAAACAGTTACTGTTTAATGGCTGGGATAGGAAATAACTGAGAATGGATCAACAGCATTGCAGTTACTCCACAATACTAACACAAATGACAGAGTGAAAAGAAGGAAGCCTGTACATAATAAAAATATTCCAAAACATGTATCTGTTTGCAATAAGGCACTAAATTAATACTGCAAAGAATGTGGCAAATAAATGATATTTTTGTCCTGAATACAAAGTGTTATGTTTGGGGCAAATCCAACACATTACTGAGTAATTTTCTTTCAAGCATGGTGGTGGCTGCATCTTGTTATGGGTATGCTTGGATAGAAAGAAATGGAATAGAGCTAAGCACAGGTAAAATCCTAGAGCAAAACTTAGTTCAGTCTGCATTCCAACAGACACATGGAGACAAATTCACCTTTCAGCAGGACAATTACCTAAAACACAAGACTAAATATATGCTGGAGTTGCTTACCAAGACAACATCGAATGTTCCTGAGAGGTCCAGTTTTGACTTAAATCGGCTTGAAACTTAGTGGCAAAGCTTGGCAAAGCTTGGCTGTCTAGCAATGTTCAACAACCAACTTGACAGAGCTTAAAAATGTTTTAAAGGAATAATGGGCAAATATTGTACAATCCAGGTGTGCAAAGCTCTTAGAAATTTACCCAGAAAGACTCACAGCTGTAATCGCTGCCAGTGATTCTAACATGTATTGACTCAGGGGGTTGAATAATTATCTAATCAAGATATATTAGTGTTTTATTTTCCTATTAATACAAAACAAACGTTTGAATTTTTATTTTACATTACAGAGTATTTTGTGTAGATAGTTGACAAAAATTACAATTAAATCCATTTTAATCCCACTTTGTAACATAACAAAATGTCAAAAAAGTAAAGGGGTATGAATACTTTCTGAAGGCACTGTATATTACGCTCTCGAGAAATGCCTCAGATTGAAATGTTCAAATGTGAGACTTCATATTCCCTACAAAACAGTCCTAGGGCTGTGAACAACTGAGAACCTGGTAAAAAAAAAAAAAGAAGGATATATTGTATTCTATACCGTAACGTTATGCATGTATTTTGCTTCTCTATTGACCTTTGAATGCCTATTGTGTACTGTAGTCTATATGTCTTTGAATATATCAGAATCCAAGATGGCGAAGTAGTGCAGTCTTGTTTCTGTCGTGTGTCTGTAAATAGCCTGTAAATACCCAGTTTTTACCCCATATGTAACTCTGTGTTGTTTTTATTGCACTACTTTGCTTTATCTTGGCCAGGTCGCAGTTGTAAATGAGAACCTGTTCTCAACTGGCTTACCTGGTTAAATAAAGGTGAAATAAAAAAAATAAAAAAAAATATTGCTCCCCTTTAAACTGAATATCACATAGCCTATTAGGAAAGAAGACACTAACTGATTCAGTCGTAAGCTCTCAGTTTGACATGCCAAACCAAGCCTGGCCATTGTCAGGTCTCCTTCCCTGGCTGCCGTCCCTGACCTAAAGGGCTTGGAGGGGTTAAATCTGTTCAATACACTTTATCTCAGTTAGTTGATCTCTGACAGATGAACATCACAAAACACCAATTCAGAAAGGTGTCTGAGTTTAGGCTTAAAAAATTAATCATTTTTAGGCATTTACACGTCTTTCCTCAGCTCAGTGTCAGAGATGACTGACACTTTTCCATTGCATGAGGTTGAGTCAGTGGCTCCTCCATCTGATCATGTGATCTATTGTTGAGAAAATCAAGAACAGAACAGCACACACTAACAGCGTGCTAACTAATCAATCAGCCTCCTCTCACACTGTATTGATAATAGATGCGATTCAGTGTCCAAACATTCCAGGGAGGTATTGAAGTATTTGTTTACCTATCTGTCCAGACCCCAAAAGCTATTTAAAGCATCGCCATTAGTCCATTAGGACTAATCTTCCTGGGTTCATAAATAAACATGCAATACCTACTTAAAAAACCCTCTCAGAACTCCACTAGTGCATAGTGATTACAGGCTAGGGGCCAGGGGTTGGGGGCTAGGGGTCGATTTGGGAGTGGGAAAAATGTTTGTTAAAATGGCAAATCTCTGTCTTCCCCTGTAGGTGACTCTGGAGAGGGTTCTGGGAATCACAGCGTCTGGCAACAGTGGTCTGGCCTGTGACCCCCACTCAGGTTTGGTGGCCTATCCTGCTGGGTGAGGAGAGAGAGATTTGCGCTTGTATTTGTAAACAACAAAAGAGAGATTGCTGTCACTATACAATGAAACTGCACTGTTTGTGGTAACTGTGTGTGTGTACGTGTGTGTGTGTGCTATCATGGAGGAACCAAGTTTTTTTCTCTGTTCTAACAGTGCTCATTGGATGTTAAAACCCATCAAGATGGCTCTGTAATACTCTGCTCTCATCCCGGGACTCATTCCCTACATTTGTTCCTCTATGCTGAGGTTTTGCTTAGCTGTGCTGTGCACAAAGTTGCTGTTGCCTCATGCAGACTATGCAAGGTCCTGGCTCAACATTAGCAGTGCTGAATGAGTCCAAACTAAGATTGGCTGGGGTTGGAGGGATGGACAATCAGAGTTTCTCAGGGTTGCTGCTAACACTGCCTGTAAGCAGAAACAGTAAACAGAGACAGAAATGCAGCAAGATCATTAGGTCCTTGGACTAGCTCTGTGCCAAGGACTGTATGTGTGTGTGTGTGTGTGTGTGTGTGTATGTGTCTGTGTGTACTGTGTGTGTCTGTGTGTGTGTGTGTACTGTGTGTGTGTCACGATCGTTACATGATGAAGCGGACCAAGGCGCAGCGTGATAAGCGTACATACTTTATTCAATACTGACACGAACAAAACAACAAACGAAACGTGAAGTCCTAGGTTAATAACACAAACCTTAACGGAACAAGATCCCACAATAAACTGGTGCCAACAGGCTGCCTAAGTATGGTCCCCAATCAGAGACAACGAGCTACAGCTGTCTCTGATTGGGAACCACCCTGGCCAACATAGAAACTAAACGATCTAGAACACAACATAGAAAACTATAACATAGAAAAATCCACACCCTGGCTCAACATATAAGAGTCCCCAGAGCCAGGGCGTGACAGTGTGTGTGTGTCTGTATGTGTACTGCATGCTCCTGGTACACCTAATAGTCCAGGGACCTGGTTCACGCAGAGCTGTGTTACAGTATTCACAGCTGCCAGGGTGTCTGCAACCCCACAATAACTGTGACCAGGAAGTGGTGATAGCAGGAAGTGATAGACATGCATTATGACGGGGACTCAGGTATCAGATTTGAATGGCAGGCAGGTAGAAGCTCAAAGAGGTTCACACGATTATCAGTCTGGCTTAGCGATTATGTTTAGGATCAATGGAAGCTTTGCAGTATTAACACTACTTTAAATATTACATATTCAGGATTAAGAGAAGCATTGTTGCAGAAATCAGAACAGTAGAATAAACAGCCCTTTGGAAGCCTGTTAGTTAACTAACACACCTGTTGGGTTGCTAGTGTTACATCACACATAGCCCTACTGTTCTCTCACTTCTGTATTCATCAAATACCAAATACCAAATCACAGCCTTTTTGGAAAACACAAATTGCCTTTATGTCATGTAGTTATTCTAGACAAGACACGTGAGGCAATTTTTGAAAATGACACTGCATGGGCAAGTTCTGGTTCAATAAAGTTAACAGTGTAGTAGTTACAGTAGTAATGACTACTGTGTAACCCTGGGGTGTGTGTGTGTGTGTATCTTGATCTGTAGCTGTGTGGTGGTTCTGCTGAAACCCAAGAAGAACATACAGCACCACATCCTCAATACATCCAGGTGAGACATTACTGATTACTCACTCACACTACCATCTCCTAATCATCCTCTACTCATCCTCTACTCACCCTCTAATCATCCTCTAATCATCCTCTAATCATCCTCTAATCATCCTCTACTTATCTTCTAATCATCTTCTAATCATCCTCTAATCATCCTCTACTCATCCTCTACTCATCCTCTAATCATCCTCTACTCATCCTCTACTCATCTCCTAATCATCCTCTACTCATCTCCTAATCATCCTCTACTCATCCTCTAATCATCCTCTAATCATCCTCTAGTCATCCTCTAGTCATCCCCTGATACAGGTATGACTGTAACAACAGAATACTTTTCTTTCTCTCATCACAGGAAAACTATCACAGCTCTGTCCTTCTCTCCAGATGGCAAGTACTTGGTCACTGGAGAGGTAAGTTCTCCAACTCTCTCTCTTTCACACTTAGCTGGGCAGCTTAGCAAAACAAAAAGCACCACATTTAGCATAGATGTACATCTATGTACTGTTAAAAGTCTACTCTCTCTCATGTTGCTTTGATGTTAATCCTCAAAAGCTGATTAGCAGGTTTGCTTGAATATCTCCCTGTGTTGTACAGTAGGTGTGGTAATGTTCTAGCTCCATATCAGCTCATGTGACTCCATGCTGTTGTGTTGATCGTCTGCTGCACGTTAGCCTAATCCCTGCTAGCCAATCAGAGCCGATTAAATCCTGTCAGTGGATGAGTTGCAATAGCAGCAGGGGTCAAAGTACCAAGTACCATGCCCATAGGACTGCTGTTGGTTATTTTGAGGAGTGTATGTCAATTGAATGCTTCCTAAATGTAATTTTCATTTGGGTTGGGGTTGAAGACTAGAATATCACTAATTGACTCTGTCATTATATTGATGGAAGTCCCCTACAATGGAGGTGATGATGAGTCTGTTACTGAGAGCAGAACAATCAGTAGGATGTGTCAGAGATAAAGTTGAGGATATCCCTGTATCCCTGAGAGGATGATCTAACAACACACACACAGAGGAGCTGATCCACACACAGTGTTTTTCTTAGAGTCCCTGTATCCTCGGTTGACCCTGTCCTGAACTCTGATCTGGACACAGTCAGATTAAAGTAACAACCTTTTGACCTCTGATAGTGTGTGAGATGGTTCAGACAGAGTAGATTGTGGCTGACACAGCATGTGTAATCTCACTGTGACTTTATCTCTGTCTCCCCTTCTACCCATCTATTTCCCCCTCTCTCCCTCCACCTCCCCCCTCCCAGTCTGGCCTGCGGTGTGTGTGAGCAGCAGCAGGTGGCAGAGCTGCAGGAACATAAGTACGGCGTGTCCTGTGTGGCCTTCTCTCCGAACAGTAAATACATTGTCAGTGTGGGCTACCAGCACGACATGATGGTCCACGTCTGGGCATGGAAGGTACGCCAGCAGCCTCTGGCCAATAGGCATCTATCTTACTTGCCCAATGTCAGCTTTCTGTCAACCAATTCAATTCTAATTTGCCCTGTGTGACATTTCTGTGAATCAATAGTATCTACCCTTCTGCTGTACATGTTGTGTTTTCAGAAGAACACAGTAATTGCTGCTAACAAGGTGTCCAGTAAGGTGACAGCAGTGTCCTTCTCTGAGGACAGCTCCTACTTTGTGACAGCAGGGAACAGACACGTCAAGTTCTGGTACCTGGACCACTTCAAATCTATCAAGGTACCTCCATCTTTTTGTTTCCACTGTTTCTTTGTTTCCACTGCAGCATTTGTGTAGAGCAGTCACCAAACCTGGTCTTGATGAACCTGATTCACTCTTTGGTCTCTCTATAGGCCAGTGCTCCAGTCTCCTGATACTAACACATATTAGCTAATAATACTACCACAGGAGGTTGGTTGCACCTTAATTGGGGAGAACGGGCTCGTTCTAATGACTGGAGCGGAATCGGTGTAATGGTAACAAATACATCTAACACATGATTTCCAGGTGTTTGATGCCATTCCATTTGCTCCGTTCCGGTCATTATTATGAGTCGTTCTCCCCTCAGCAGCTTCCTGTGAATACTACTAATACTACTAATAATACTAATAACACTAATAACACTAGTGTTTCTGTTGTCTCCCTACAGGCCAGTGCTCCAGTCCCTCTGCTGGGGCGCTCTGGTCTCCTGGGGGAGCTGAGGAACAACTTATTCTGTGACGTGGCATGTGGGCGTGGCTCTAAGGCTGACAGCACCTTCTGTATCACATTCTCCGGCCTGCTCTGTGAGTTCAACAGCAAGAGGATGCTGGACAAGTGGGTGGATCTACGGGTGAGTCACTGAGGCTGCGTTTACACAGGCAGCCCAGTTCTGATCTTTTTTTCCCTAGGGAGGGGCTTAGTGAATGACATTGGAGTGTGAAGTTGCCTTTAACAGGTGGCCTCATGCTAGGACTTGGCTGGCATGGTCTCTCTCAAGTTCCTTGGTGTCCACATCACCAACAAACTATCATGGTCCAAACACACCAAGACAGTCGTGAAAAGGGCACGACAAAGCCTAATCCCCATCAGGAGACTGAAAATATTTGGCATGGGTCCTCAGATCCTCTAAAAGTTCTACAGCTGCACCATCGAGAGCATCCTGACTGGTTGCATCACCACCTGGTATGGCAACTGCTCGACCTCCGACCGCAAGCCACTACAGAGGGTAGTGCGTACGGCCCAGTACATCACTGGGGCCAAGCTTCCTGCCACCCAGGACCTCTATACCAGGCGGTGTCAGAGGAAGGCCCTAAAAATTGCCAAAGACTCCAGCCACCCTAGACATAGACTGTTCTCTCTGCTACCGCACGGCAAGCGGTACCGGAGTGCCAAGTCTAGGTCCAAAAGGCTTCTTAACAGCTTCTACCCCCAAGCTAATCAAATGACTACCTGGACTATTTGCATTGTGTCCCCCCCCCCCCCCCCCTCTTTTTACGCTGCTGCTACTCTCTGTTTATTATTTATGCATAGTCACTTTAACTCTACCCACATGTACATATTACCTCAATTAACTCCACTAACATGTGCCCCCGCACATTGACTCTGTACCGGTACCCCCTGTATATAGCCTCGCTACTGTTATTTTACTGCTGCTCTTTAATCTTTTTTTATTTTTCAATTTTTTTTATTTTTACTTATCTATTTTCTACTTAACACTTATTTTTCTTAAAACTGCATTGTTGGTTAAGGGCTTGTAAGTAAGTATTTCACTGTAAGGTCTACACGCATGTGACAAATACAATTTGATATGATTTGATGTGTCTGTTGCATGAAAGGGGTTCATGTCTGTCTTTGGTATGGACTCTGTCCAACTGTAGGCTCTATAGAGGTTTGTGTGTCCCCTGTGTCCTGCCAGCGATAAGGGGATCACAGAGTGATAAGGGTTAGGGACCGGGACAGGGACGGGGACAGGATGTGTTTGTAACACTTCCAATGTGAACACCTTCATCCATCCAAGTCCAACCAGGAGTGAGGCCAGGACATTACTGACTGGATCCCTGTGTCCTTTAGACTAGATTTTCTCTGTTGCATCATTTCCTGTCTGTAGACCTCTGTGTCTGAGAAGTACCTCCAAGTTAAATGATATTGATTGATTAATTGGTAGACTGACTGATTGGTTGATCGATCTCCTCCTGTCCCTGTAGACCAGTGTGGACAGGTCTCTGTGTGTGTCAGAGGAGCTGATCTTCTGTGGCTGTGCTGATGGCATGGTACGAGCCTTCAGCCCTGCTGACCTGGGGTTCATCTGCACCCTGCCACGACCACACCACCTCGGCACTGACGTGTCCACCGTTACACAGGCCAGGTGTGACACACACACACACACACACACACACACACACACACACACACACACGTACACACACCTTTGTATAAAAGTTACCCTTAGGTACAGATCTAAGATCACCTTACCCTTCCCAATGCTAACCACCATTGGACTGGCTTTATATCAGTGTCTATGGGCAACTTCACATCCCTGTTTTACAAACACCATATTATGAGCTGAATGATGCAGGTTACTCCTGGTATACCATGCATTAACATTAGTCACACATTCCTTCCTTCCTCCCATCAGCCACCTGTTCACCAACAAGATGGCTGCCCTCTACCCTGACTCGGTGGCAGTGAACTATGACCCGGTCAGTCATTGGTTGAGCTGCGTGTATAACGACCACAGCCTGTATGTGTGGGACGTCAGGGACCTCCATTGAGTGGGCAAGGTGCACTCTGCCCTCTATCACGCCGCCTGTGTCTGGGACCTGCAGGTAAGAAACATAATGTCAAGATATCAGAGTAATATGTGAGGGCTGTAGAGATGATTCATTGTGCTGTGGTTGAGGGTACAGTTGAAGTCGGAAGTTTACATACAACTTAGCCAAATACATTTAAACTCAGTTTTTCACAATTCCTGACATTTAATCCTAGTAAAAATTCCCTGTTTTAGGTCAGTTAGGATCACCACTTTATTTTAAGAATGTGAAATGTCAGAATAATAGTAGAGAGAATTATTTATTTCAGCTTTTATTTCTTTCATCACATTCCCAGTGGGTCAGAAATTTACATACACTCAATTAGTATTTGTTAGCATTGCCTTTAAATTGTTTAACTTGGGTCAAACGTTTTGGGTAGCCTTCCACAAGCTTCCCACAATAAGTTAGGTGAATTTTGGCACATTCCTCCTGACAGAGCTGGTGTAACTGAGTCAGGTTTGTAGGCCTCCTTGCTCGCACATGCTTTTTCAGTTCTTCCCACACATTTTCTATAGGATTGGGGTCAGGGCTTTGTGATGGCCACTCCAATACCTTGACTTTGTTGTCCTTAAGCCATTTTGGCACAACTTTGGAAGTATGCTTGGGGTCATTGTGCATTTGGAAGAACCATTTGCGACCAAGCTTTAACTTCCTGACTGATGTCTTGAGATGTTGCTTCAATATATCCACATAATTTTCCTTCCTCATGATGCCATCTATTTTGTGAAGTGCACCAGGCCCTCCTGCAGCAAAGCACCCCCACAGCATGATGCTGCCACCCCCATTCTTCACGGTTGGGATGGTGTTCTTCGGCTTGCAAGTCCCCCCTTTTTCCTGCAAACATAACAATGGTCATTATGGCAAACAGTTCTATTTTTGTTTCATCAGACCAGAGGACATTTCTCCAAAAAGTGCGATCTTTGTCCCCATGTGCAGTTGCAAACCGTAGTCTGGCTTTTTTATGGTGGTTTTGGAGCAGTGGTTTCTTCCTTGCTGAGCGGCCTTTCAGGTTATGTCGATATAGGACTCGTTTTACTGTGGATATAGATACTTTTGTACCTGTTTCCTCCAGCATCTTCACAAGGTCCTTTGCTGTTGTTCTGGGATTGATTTGCACTTTTCCCACCAAAGTACATTCATCTCTAGGAGACAGAACACATCTCCTTCCTGAGTAGTATGACAGCTGCGTGGTCCCATGGTGTTTATACTTGCATACTATTGTTTGTACAGATGAACGTGGTACCTTCAGGCGTTTGGAAATTGCTCCCAAGGATGAACCGGACTTGTGGAGGTCTTGGCTGATTTCTTTTGATTTTCCTATGATGTCAAGCAAAGAGGCACTGAGTTTGTAGGTAGACCTTTAAATACATCCACAGGTACACCTCCAATTGACTCAAATGATGTCAATTAGCCTATCAGAAGCTTCTAAAGCCATGACATCATTTTCTGGAATTGTCCAAGCTGTTTAAAGGCACAGTCAACTTAATGTATGTAAACTTCTGACCCACTGGAATTGTGATACAGTGAATTATAAGTGAAATAATCTATCCGTAAACAATTGTTGGAAAAATTACTTGTGTCATGCACAAAGTAGATGTCCTAACCGACTTGCCAAAACTATAGTTTGTTAACAAGAAATGTGTGTAGTGGTTGAAAAACGAGTTTTAATGACTCCAACCTACGTGTATGTAAACTTCCGACTTCAACTGTATATGGAAGTACCTCAGTACTCTACAGAGTGTGTTACTATACTGTTCTATCGTATCCTTCTCCATGACTTTTTTCTCCCCGCGCTGCTGACTGCTATTTTGGTCCGCTCATACAGGAGTAATAAAGTAATGCTACTTCCCGCGGAAGTGCTCTCTGTTCTCCAGATGTTCCCAGAGGTCTCAGAGGTCCCAGAGTCTGGCCTGTGTTCTGGAGTGTTCTTCAGCTGTTCAGCAGACAACACAGTCAGACTGTGGAGTTCAGAGGGTCAGGGACACACTCACACACACAATGTTCTCAGTAAGGTGAGTGTTCCATGTCTCACAATGTAGTCCGGTAGATGCACTACATTACCAAAAGTATGTGGACACCTGCTCGTCGAACATCTCATTCCAAAATCATGGGCATTAATATGGAGTTGGTCCCCCCTTTGCTTCTATAACAGCCTCCACTCTTCTGGGAAGGCTTTCCACTAGATGTTGGAACATTGCTGCGGGGACTTGCTTCCATTCAGCCACAAGCATTAGTAAGGTCAGCCACTGATGTTGGGCGATTAGGCCTGGCTCGCAGTCTGCGTTCCAATTCATCCCAAAGGTGTTCGATGGGGTTGAGGTCAGGGCTCTGTGCAGGCCAGTCAAGTTCTTCCACACTGATGTCGATAAACCATTTGTGTATGGACCTCGCTAGCACAAAACATGAAAAACAGCCCCAGACCATTATTCCTCCTCCACCAAAATTTACAGTTGGCACTATGCATTCGGGCAGGTAGTGTTCTCCTGGCATCCACCTAACCCAAGTCCGTCCGTCGGACTGCCAATTTCCACTGCTCCAGAGTCCAATGGCGGCGACCTTTACACCACTCCAACCGACGCTTGCATTGTGAATGGTGATCTTAGGCTTGTGTGCGGCTGCTCGGCCATGGAAACCCATTTCATGAAACTCCCGACGAACAGTTCCTGTGCTGACGTTGCTTCCAGAGGCAGTTTGGAACTCGGTAGTGAGTGTTGCAACTGAGGAAAGACGATTTTTATGGGCTGCGCGCTTCAGCACTCGGCGGTCCCGTTCTGTGAGCTTGTCTGGCCTACCACTTCGCTGCTGAGCCGTTGTTGCAGCTAGACGTTTCCACTACACAATAACAGCACACCGGGGAAGCTCTAGCAGGACAGACATTTTACGAACTGACTTGTTGGAAATGTGGCATCCTATGACGGTGCCACGTTGAAAGTCACTGAGCTCTTCAGTAAGGCCATTCTACTGCCAATGTTTGTCTATGGAGATTGCATGGCTGTGTGCTCGATTTTATACACTTGTCAGCAACAGGTGTGGCTGAAATAGCCGAATCCACTAATTTGAAGGGGTGTCCACATACCTTTGTATATATAGTGTAGCAACCCACCTCTTCATGTGAAAAGCTGTATTGTGTTGAGATAAACTGTTAAACCTCTTGCTGTATTGTGTTGAGATAAACTGTTAAACCTCTTGCTGTATTGTGTTGAGATTTACATTTTAGTCATTTAGCAGACGCTCTTATCCAGAGCGACTTACAGTTAGTGAATACATATTTTTTTTATACTGGCCCCCCGTGGGAATCGAACCCACAACCCTGGCGTTGCAAACGCCATGCTCTATCAACTGAGCTACATCCCTGCTGGCCATTCCCTCCACTACCCTGGACGACGCTGGGCCAATTGTGCGCCGCCCATGAGTCTCCCGGTCGCGGCCGGCTGCGACAGAGCCTGGATACGAACCAGGATCTAGTGGCACAGTTAGCACTGCGATGCAGTGCCTCAGACCACTGCGCCACTCAGGAGTACCCTAGTAAGGTAAACTGTTAAACCTCTTGCTGTATTGTGTTGAAATAAACTGTTAAACCTCTTGCTGTATTGTGTTGAAATAAACTGTTAAACCTCTTGCTGTATTGGCTCCTGGGAGTCTTCTTGCTCCCTTACTTCCACTGCACTCCGGCCATCCTTACTTCTTTCATCCAATATCTCCGGCCATCCTTACTTCTTTCATCCAATATCTCCGGCCATCCTTACTTCTTTCATCCAATATCTCCGGCCATCCTTACTTCTTTCATCCAATATCTCCGGCCATCCTTACTTCTTTCATCCAATATCTCCGGCCATCCTTACTTCTTTCATCCAATATCTCCGGCCATCCTTCCTTCATTCATCCACCTCTCTACCCCTCAGGACCTGTTGAAGGTGATCTATATGGATGGAAACACCGCTGCCCTGGTGGATACAGAGGGAAGTGTGTCAGTAAGTACACAGAAGACAGACAGTCAGACAGCAGAGACCAGGACAGGCATCAGGACAATCTGTGTCAGCCCCAATGGGAAACACCTGGCGTTTGGAGACTGCAACGGGATACTGAGGTAGGAAACGGGATCAGAACGGGATTAAAATGGGATTGGGATGGTATGGGGATGGAATGGAATGGGATGGGATGGAATGGGATGGGGAATGGATGGAATGTCATGGGGATAGAATTGGATGGAATGGGATGGGGATGGACTGGAATAGGGATGGGGATGGAATGGGATGGGATGGAATGGGGAATGGATGGAATGTCATGGGGATAGAATGGGATGGAATGGTATGGATGGGGATAGGGATGGGATGGAATGGGATGGTGATGGAATGGGATGGGGATAGAATGGGATGGAATGGAATGGAATGGGGATGGAATGGAGATTGGAATGGAATGGATGGAATGTCATGGGGATAGAATGGGATGGAATTGGATGGAATGGGATGGGGATGGGGATGGGGATGGGGATGGGATGGAATTAAATGGGGATGGAATGGGGATGAAATGGGATGGGGATGGGATGGGATGGAATGAAATGGGGATGGAATGGGGATGGGGATGGGATGGGATGGAATGAAATGGGGATGGAATGGGATGGGGATTGGGATGGGAATGGAATGGAATGGGATGGAATGTGATGGAATGGGGATGGGATGGAATGGGGATGGGAATGGAGTTTCGTATGTATCTAACTGGATGTTAAGAGGTGTACAATACAGGAGTACCTTTTCACACACTGTTTGTGCGTATGTTCTGCAGGGTTCATGACCTCAGCAGTATGGCAGAGATTCAGAAGGTGGAGGCCCATGACTCCGATATACTGTGTCTGGAGTACCATCTGATCCACGTCCTGGATGCTGACAAAGACTATGGTCTAGTCCAGACCCTGGACGAACACTCTTCATCCATCACAGCCGTCCGATTCGCTGGTGAGTGACCTGTGACCTCACGACATCAGAGAGGAAGACCTCACTCTGTAGAACAGAAACAGTCTATGTAGTGAGGTTTGACAGTAGGAGAAAATTATGTAAGATCTTGGTCATGATCAAAGCTCTGTGATTGGTCTCATGGCTATGGTGACATTGCCTCTCCTTCAGCCAATGACAACAAGGTGAGGATGATCAGCTGTGGAGCAGACAAGAGCATCTACTTCCGTATGGCTCACAGGGTAAGACACTCAACACTCAATCAGGGTACACAGGGTAAGGAACATGTTATTGTGCCCCGTTACAATTACAGAATTCCAAAAGGTATTATGTAAGTAACTGGGACCTTTTATGTAAGGTATTATGTAAGTAACTGGGATCTGTTCCATCTATTAACATGCTCTTTGTTTTTACCAAGTGGCTGCGTGTCAGTATTTAACTTTAACTTTCTGTCTTGTTTTTATGAGTATTAAAAACATCCCTTACTGTCTAGAATGTAATGTAGCTCTGCTTGTATGTGACCTGCAGACATAGAGAATAACTTAAGATGATGTTGACATTACTGTTCAAGAGTCAAACAACAGTAAGCTAGATAAATAAACAAATGATATCATTCGTTTTCTTGTTCTCTTCCCCCTCAGACAGACAGAGGTACAGAGTTCAGGCGGTCTCACCACGTGGTGATGAAGTGTGCTCTGTATGACATGGATGTAGAGCCCAGCTGTAAGTACGCTGCTGTGGGTTGCCAGGACCGATGCATCAGGATCTTGTCCATCAGCAGTGGGAAACAGAAGAAACTCTACAAGGGTTCACAGACTGAGGATGGCAGCCTGCTCAAGGTTTAGTATCATTCAACTCTATCTAAAACTCTATCAATGACAGAAAGAAAATGTCAGCTCACTGTTGCTGCTCGCCAAATAAGTTATTTATGAAGCTTGTGATAGTCACAATGTTTCAACTAGTGATGAGCACTGGTATGGAAAATCTACATTGATATCAGTTGTGTTTTTTCGATCCGATATCAGTATCAAATCAGTTTGAATGAATAACATTGCAACTGTGTGGACTTTACTTCCACGGCTTTGTGAAGTTCAAACAACTTCTTGCTGATGACCCATTGGGCCAAGTTCTGGAGGCTTACCCAACCAGTTAGACTACAATAGGAAGCCTGTTGATGGCCCATCAGCAGGCAGTTAAGTATGCTAAGTTGAGAACCAGTGAGAGGGTTTTGTGCCTGCACGGTCAGTCATGTATGTATGCTCTTTTACATAATAGTGTCGGTTAACAGCAAGGATAAACCGGTATCACGATATGGCTTGCTCATATCCATATTAAACGATATCGATATCATATCGAATTATTGGTATCCACCACTTTTCAACCTTTTTGTTGTGTTGCTCCCCATGCTGGTCCAGACTGATCCGTCTGGACAGTACGTTGCCACTAGCTGCTCTGATAAGAACATCAGCATCTTTGACTTCTGCTCTGGAGAGTGTGTGGCCACCATGTTCGGACACTCTGGTAACACTCCATGCCATACTGTATACTGCACACATACACATAGTATGAAAACAACCTAGCAGCCAGCTGAGTATCTCTCTCTTCCTGTTCTCAGAGATAGTGACTGGGATGAAGTTCACCAACGACTGTAAACATCTCATCTCTGTGTCTGGGGACAGGTATGACCCCCCTGTCACAGTGGCAGGTACATGTGTGTCTTTGTGTCTGTTAAAGCTGTCATGGTGGCTAGATATATATCTCCCTGACCGCTGGCCATTGTCTATTCCAGCTGTATCTTTGTGTGGCGTCTGGCTCCAGAGCTGACAATGAATATGAGAGAACGTCTTTCCCAACTCAGACGACCCCCCTCACACCCCTCTGCAACACCTCCATACTCAGGTAAAGGATTGGATGAGTGTAATCAGTAGAGTAACAGTTTCCACAAGGGGTATGGGCTAGAGGACTGGGAAGATATTTCACTCTCCTTTTTGCTGTTGTGTGTGTGGTGTAGGCGTGAGGGGTACAGTGCGCCCGCTCTGGGTCTGGTGTCATCACAGTGTGACCATGAAGTGGAGGAGCAGGGGCCAGAGGAGTGGGGACGACCCCTGTGACCCGGAACCGATCACAGTCAACAGTAACACCTCCTCAGGGAGTAGCCATGACAACAACACAGGTATAGACTGATCATATCTGGATTAAATGTTTGGGCAGATTCTTCTTGCACCACTACATTCAATACTGCATTCTTGTCTATTATAGCTGCATCAGATGAAGGACAGGACTTGGAATCTAAGAAGGTCGGTTGGACTGTTGTAGTTACTAACACACACATGCACACACACAGAGAGAGCTTGCTCCATTCTGCCCTCTGCTGTTGATAACTGGTCATGCTACTGTCTTTCTACCTTCCTTTCTCTCTCTCTCTCTCTCTCTCTCTCTCTCTCTCTCTCTCTCTCTCTCTCTCTCTCTCTCTCTCTCTCTCTCTCTCTCTCTCTCTCTCTCTCTCTCTCTCTCTCTCTCGCTCACACTCTCTCTCTCTATCCTCACTCTCTCTCCCCTCTCTCTCGTCCACCTCCCTACCCTCTCCTCTCCAGGCCCCAGACAGCCCTGTGGCACCTGAGCCCTCCTGTCGGCCCCGGCGTTGCTGGTCCTGCCGTATGGGCTCTCTGGAGTTCATGGTCAAATCTATGCTGGACCTGAGACAGCTAGACGCCTTCTCCATCACCGGCTCCTCCCACAATAAAGGCCTCAAGGCTCAGAGAGAGAGAAACAGGCAGCATCTCCAGCCTGCAAGAGGCCTTTGTGAGTAAAGAGGGAGGGAGAGGGGGAGAAAGGGAGAAAGGGAGAAAGATAGAGAGGGAGGGGGGTGGGAGAGAGAGAGAGAGAGAGAGAGATAGAAAAAGAGAAAGAGAAAGAGAGAAAGGTAGAGAGGGAGAGAGGAGGTACCTTAATAGAGGTCATATCTATAGCTAATAGATTACTAATAGATTCTAGACAGGTAGATGGACTTGGTTTTCCTTAACACTCCTAACCCTTACATGCCTCTGTTCTGTGAGAAACAGGACTTGAAGGAGCTGGTTAAGAGACGTCGTCCTCGACCCCACTCTGCTGCCTGGCTGACCCCTAACCCCAACACCAACCCTAACCCTGATCCTAACCTGGGCTCCCAGGGGACTGATGGAGGTGTGCTGTACCCCGAGGGGAGCGAAGATGCTGCCAGTGGACAGGGCAGGTAATCCTCACTCACACATAAGGACACATATATTATGCATAAATAAACACACCTCTTCTACCTTCAGACTTCCTCCTTTAGTTTTCCTCTTTATCTGGTGAAGGAGTCGCCTCGCGGCCTGGGTAGGGGAACTGTGAGCCGGAAAGCCAGGACAGCCAGGACAGCCAGGACAGCCAGAGCCAGGACAGTGCCTGTTCTGTAGGCTATGAGAGTAGAGAGCTTACTCCTGACCCGGATCATGGAGGTAAGAACACACACACCCACATACAAACACACCCACACCAGTGGCGGTCAGTGCCGTTTAAGATGAGGGAGGATGATAATATTTTTTATGAACATGGCCTTATTTCTATTACAGCATATTGGATGACTCTCATTCATATTCCATTCACCCAGTTCATTGTAACATCGATAGGTTTAGGCTACTACATGATACTCAAATTTTCCCTATACCCATCATGAGGTTGCTACAACCTAGCCTATGAATGAAAGTTTATAACGTAGGTGCACAGGTCGAAAAAAAAGTAATCAAAGTGACAGACAGTGACACATTCATTACCGCCTTGCACACTCTTGCCTGCATCTAGCTGATCTAGTGTGTAATCATTAGTCCAACAGTTTGCAAATGTGAGTTTCAATTGGACAACGTTTATCCCCATTTTGTTCCGTTTGCTTCCGTTTAAGAAACGTTTTTCAACAGAATCAGTGGAATGAATACACCCCTGATCACACGCAAACACAGTTAACTTTCATAGCAGCCACATTTGCATATATAATTCTTTCTCGCAACTATCTACGCGCTCTCTTTCTCTCACCTTTTCCCTTCGCTTTTGGACTTCAGTGCACAACACATCAGTTGTCTGTGACCGGGCGAAAAAACCTTTCCAAACCAAACCTTCATATCATGACCGCTAACCGGTTCACACAGCCTACGTTGTTGTCACGTCATAGTCAACATAGCTACTAGAAGTAACGCGTTAGTAAATCCGCTACAATCATGCAGTACAGTGTACAATAAGAAAGCAGTTTAGCAGTTACTCCGGCAGGCCCTGGTGGCAATAAATGAATAAAACCAAAAGCTTACCTTGCCTTGGAAGAGTTCCAGTGTTGGATAGCCGTAGCCAGCTAGCTAACATAGCATCCCTCTCTGTTTGAGCTGGGTGTTTGAGTAGGCTAAACTAGCTAGCTGCATTCGCTAGCTAAGTAAAAAAATAAATAATAATAATACAACCAAATATAGCTCTCTCTCTCTCTCTCTCTCTCTCTCTCTCTCTCTCGCTCTCACATTCTCTCTCTCTCTCTCTCTCTCTTGCTTCTCCTTAATTTTGGAAGAAATGTATTTGTTCAAAACTGTTCAACTATTGTCTTTCTCTCTCTTTGAGTCAACTACTCACCACATTTTATGCACTGCAGTGCTAGCTAGCTGTAGCTTATGCTTTCAGTACTAGATTCATTCTCTGATCTTTTGATTGGGTGTACAACATGTTAGTTCATGCTGCAGGAGCTCTGATAGGTTGGAGGACGTCCTCCGGAAGTTGTCATAATTACTGTGGAAGTCTGTGGAAGGGGGTGAGAACCATGAGCCTCCTAGGTTTTGTATTGAAGTCAATGTACTCAGAGGAGGATAAAAGCTAGCTGTCCTCCGGCTACACCATGGTGCTACGCTACAGAGTGCTGCTGAGGCTACTGTAGACCTTCATTGCAAAACAGTGTGTTTTAATCAATTATTTGGTGACGTGAATATATTTAGTATAGTTTTATCTAAAAAAGATAACTCCCCTTCCTCCTCTGAGGAGCCTCCACTGACAAACACACACACACAAACACACATACTGACCTTTGAACTTTGACCTTTCCTCCCAGACTGTGAGGGCTCAGCAGAGCCTCTCAGCTCAGATGAGGACAGTTCTGACCTAGAGGACGAAGAGGAGGAGGAGGAGGAGGAGGAGGAGGAGGAGAGGAAGATGGAAGTGTCTAGTATGGACGAGGCGATGAGGAAAGTCTCTGACCCACTAGATGACAGTCACCATGAGGCCTTCCTTAAACAGCACTTTGAAACACTGGCTGAGCCCCGCAATATGGGTAAGAGAGGACACAAGCACACACTCAAATTTTGTACATAGAGGTGACATTTTACCCATAAACTGTTGTATGGGAACGTTAAAATAATTTGACTCCTCCCCAGCAGAGCGCAGCAGAGCTTTCAGTAGCAGTATGTCAGCACCATTCCTGGCCAGAAGCTCAAACAACAGGTATTGGGACAAACAAGGGATCCTTAAAGGGATACTGCGATATTCTGGCATTTTCTTACTTACCCAGAGTCAGATGAACTCGTGGATACCATTTTTATGTCTCTGCATGCAGTATGAAGGAAGTTAGAGGTAGATTCGTGAGCCAATGCTAACTAGCATTAGCGCAATGACAGGTACGGTAAAATACGCTGTATCACATTAAGACTTTATGACACATACTTCTTGAAGCCCATTTCTACTTTCACATGTACGCAACACCAACAACGCTTTTTTCATTGTCTAGAGTTGCGTTCACCCTGCCTAGTACAGAACTGTACACTGTAACCAGGTGATGTTCTACCAAGGTCCATGAGAGGGAGCAGAGGCCTTTGATGTCCAAGGTGAGACCCCTGATAGAGGGGGCACAGGGGAAGGGCCACGAAGACAGGGAGAGGACCATGTCCCCAGGGAGAGGACCATGTCCCCAGGGAGAGGACCATGTCCCCAGGGAGAGGACCATGTCCCCAGGGAGAGGACCATGTCCCCAGGGAGAGGACCATGTCCCCAGGGAGAGGACCATGTCCCCAGGGAGAGGACCATGTCCCCAGGGAGAAGGCAGAAGGGGAGAAAGTGAGTAGCTATAGAGAGGATACAAGACTCTTTACACAGGTTATTTGTTTTGTTGTAAAAAATTTATAATATATATTTCTAAAGCATTATACAGAGGAAATGTGATTGATTGCTTGATTGACAGAATTTATTGGATAATTAAAAGTAGTAAGCTGCTCCACCCGGATACAACATTACATACACACAAAATGATCAGGAATAAAATCACAATAAAGGCTTATTTCCATTGTGGTCCTCATTTTTCAGCAAGATGACAGGTGGGCAAGACCGACCCTACACATGCACTCAATGCAATTAAAACAACAACAATAGCAATTTACAACAATTGATTGTTGAAGCTTCCCTCCCTGTGTCAGGCTGGAGGTGTGTGCTCCAGAGAGGGGCCCTGTGCTGCGCTCCCACCCCCAGAAGAAGAGGCCTCTTGGGGCTCACCTTTGGAGGATGTCAAGCCCCCTGGCCAGAGCTCCAGCCTTTCTGGACCGAGCAGCTGGACTACAGATGTCCCAGTCTGCACAGAACCTGGCCACAGAGGGTGAGTTGCTCAGTACCTCTGATGTTCAGTACAGCACACACAGTACATTCTACTACTGTAGGTAATAATAACCTAGCCTCAGAGGAGGAGTACAATAGCTTCACAAGACACATGATCTTGGAGGTGATATTTGTAAACACCTGTCTAACACTGACATTTAAAAAAAGATTACATTACATTGATTCTGTCTAATTGACAGTAAGCAGTAAAATCATTGTACTTCTATCAAGCCAGTGTCTACTGTCTCACTGACTCTACTCCTGCTCTACTCTGCTAATCATGGCTACCCGGACTATTTGCACTGCCCCCCACCCCCACCCCCCACCCCATATTGCTACTCTGTTAATTATTTATGCATAGTCACTTTAACTCTACCCACATGTACATATTACTTCAACTACCTCAACTAGCCGGTGCCCCCGCACATTGACTCTGCACCGGTACCCCCCTGTATATATAGCCTCCCTACTGTTATTTTATTTAAATTCTACTCTTTTTTTCTCAACACTTTTTTGTTGTTGTTTTATTTTACTTTTTTTATTAAAAATAAATGCACTGTTGGTTAAGGGCTGTAAGTAAGCATTTCACTGTAATGTCTGCACCTGTTGTATTCGGCGCATGTGGCCAATACAATTTGATTTGATTTGATTTGAAATGGCACCCTTACAAATTCTCCATATAGTGCAGTATGTTTGGCTAAAAGAAAGTAGTACAATATTTGGTGAATGTGGTGTCGTTTGACACAGAGCCCCCTAATACAACAATGAAGTGCCATGAAACATTTATTTTCCATTCTTAGTGTTCCAGATCTGGAGGAGGCGGTGTGTAGAGAGCACCCCCTAGATTCTTTCCAGGCCTACACCTTGACCTCCGACCCCCAGGCAGGTCGGAATCAACGCCGACGCTCCTCTATCATCCTCACCGCCACTCTTCCTCTCCATTACTCTGGCTCTCCCTCCGCTCCACCCTTCTCTTTATGATAAGTGTCCGTGTGCTTTCTGGCCTGTATGTCCATCTGTCTCTGTCCCTTCCTACTGTCACCACTGCTGCCTGAAAGGTGAGTCAGCTTAATGCCTTCTCACATCAACTACTTTCAAACCTTCCCTTTGACTATATGTATGTGTCTCTATGTCATGTGTCTCTGTGTCATGTGTCTCTGTGTCATGTGTCTCTGTATCATGTGTCTCTGTGTCATGTGTCTCTGTGTCATGTGTCTCTGTGTCATGTGTCTCTGTGTCATGTGTCTCTGTGTCATGTGTCTTTGTGTCATGTGTCTCTGTGTCATGTGTCTGTGTCATGTGTCTCTTATTTACTAATTTACACTGTACTCCTACTAAAAGCATAAACCAATGCATCTATAACATGTTACATTGTACTCCTACTAAAAGCATAAACCAATGCATCTATAACATGTTACACTGTTCTCCTACTAAAAGCATAAACCAATGCATCTATAACATGTTACACTGTTCTCCTACTAAAAGCATAAACCAATGCATCTATAACATGTTACACTGTACTCCTACTAAAAGCATAAACCAATGCATCTATAACATGTTACATTGTACTCCTACTAAAAGCATAAACCAATGCATCTATAACATGTTACACTGTTCTCCTACTAAAAGCATAAACCAATGCATCTATAACATGTTACATTGTACTCCTACTAAAAGCATAAACCAATGCATTTATAACATGTTACACTGTTCTCCTACTAAAAGCATAAACCAATGCATCTATAACATGCTACACTGTTCTCCTACTAAAAGCATAAAGCAATGCATCTATAACATGTTACATTGTACTCCTACTAAAAGCATAAACCAATGCATCTATAACATGTTACATTGTTCTCCTACTAAAAGCATAAACCAATGCATCTATAACATGTTACACTGTTCTCCTACTAAAAGCATAAACCAATGCATCTATAACATGTTACATTGTACTCCTACTAAAAGCATAAACCAATGCATCTATAACATGTTACACTGTTCTCCTACTAAAAGCATAAACCAATGCATCTATAACATGTTACATTGTTCTCCTACTAAAAGCATAAACCAATGCATCTATAGCATGTTACACTGTACTCCTACTAAAAGCATAAACCAATGCATCTATAACATGTTACACTGTTCTCCTACTAAAAGCATAAACCAATGCATCTATAACATGTTACATTGTACTCCTACTAAAAGCATAAACCAATGCATCTATAACATGTTACATTGTACTCCTACTAAAAGCATAAACCAATGCATCTATAACATGTTAAATTGTTCTCCTACTAAAAGCATAAACCAATGCATCTATAACATGTTACACTGTTCTCCTACTAAAAGCATAAACCAATGCATCTATAACATGTTACATTGTTCTCCTACTAAAAGCATAAACCAATGCATCTATAACATGTTACATTGTTCTCCTACTAAAAGCATAAACCAATGCATCTATAACATGTTACACTGTTCTCCTACTAAAAGCATAAACCAATGCATCTATAACATGTTACATTGTACTCCTACTAAAAGCATAAACCAATGCATCTATAACATGTTACATTGTTCTCCTACTAAAAGCATAAACCAATGCATCTATAACATGTTACACTGTTATACTACTAAAAGCATAAACCAATGCATCTATAACATGTTACATTGTACTCCTACTAAAAGCATAAACCAATGCATCTATAACATGTTACATTGTACTCCTACTAAAAGCATAAACCAATGCATCTATAACATGTTACATTGTACTCCTACTAAAAGCATAAACCAATGCATCTATAACATGTTACACTGTTATACTACTAAAAGCATAAACCAATGCATCTATAACATGTTACATTGTACTCCTACTAAAAGCATAAACCAATGCATCTATAACATTTTACATTGTTCTCCTACTAAAAGCATAAACCAATGCATCTATAACATGTTACACTGTTCTCCTACTAAAAGCATAACACAATGCATCTATAACATGTTACATTGTACTCCTACTAAAAGCATAAACCAATGCATCTATAACATGTTACATTGTTCTCCTACTAAAAGCATAAACCAATGCATCTATAACATGTTACACTGTTCTCCTACTAAAAGCATAAACCAATGCATCTATAACATGTTACATTGTTCTCCTACTAAAAGCATAAACCAATGCATCTATAACATGTTACACTGTACTCATACTAAAAGCATAAACCAATGCATCTATAACATGTTACACTGTTCTCCTACTAAAAGCATAAACCAATGCATATATAACATGTTACATTGTTCTCCTACTAAAAGCATAAACCAATGCAACTATAACATGTTACACTGTACTCCTACTAAAGCATAAACCAATGCATCTATAACATGTTACATTGTTCTCCTACTAAAAGCATAAACCAATGTATCTATAACATGTTACACTGTTCTCCTACTAAAAGCATAAACCAATGCATCTATAACATGTTACATTGTTCTCCTACTAAAAGCATAAACCAATGCATCTATAACATGTTACACTGTTATACTACTAAAAGCATAAACCAATGCATCTATAACATGTTACATTGTACTCCTACTAAAAGCATAAACCAATGCATCTATAACATGTTACATTGTACTCCTACTAAAAGCATAAACCAATGCATCTATAACATGTTACATTGTACTCCTACTAAAAGCATAAACCAATGCATCTATAACATGTTACACTGTTCTCCTACTAAAAGCATAAAGCAATGCATCTATAACATGTTACATTGTACTCCTACTAAAAGCATAAACCAATGCATCTATAACATGTTACATTGTTCTCCTACTAAAAGCATAAACCAATGCATCTATAACATGTTACACTGTTCTCCTACTAAAAGCATAAACCAATGCATCTATAACATGTTTCATTGTACTCCTACTAAAAGCATAAACCAATGCATCTATAACATGTTACATTGTTCTCCTACTAAAAGCATAAACCAATGCATCTATAAAAAGAAATTTAAAAAAATTAAAAATTAAAAACATATTGTAAAGTGGTTATCCCACTGGCTATAAGGTGAATGCACCAATTTGTAAGTCGCTCTGGATAAGAGCGTCTGCTAAATGACGTAAATGTAAATGTAAATGTAAATGTATAACATGTTACATTGTTCTCCTACTAAAAGCATAAACCAATGCATCTATAACATGTTACACTGTTCTCCTACTAAAAGCATAAACCAATGCATCTATAACATGTTAAATTGTTCTCCTACTAAAAGCATAAACCAATGCATCTATAACATGTTACATTGTACTCCTACTAAAAGCATAAACCAATTCATCTATAACATGTTACATTGTGTGTGTTGTATTAGCTCATGTGTGTGTGTGTGTGTGTGTGTGTGTGTGTGTGTGTGTGTGTGTGTGTGTGTGTGTGTGTGTGTGTGTGTGTGTGTGTGTGTGTGTGTCAAATCAAATGTATTGGTCACATACACGTGTTTAGCAGATGTTATTGCGGGTGTAGCGAAATGCTTGTGTTTCTAGCTCCGACAGTGCAGTATATCTAACAAGTAATATCTAACAATCTCACAACATATACCCAATACACACAAATCTAAGTAAAGCAATGGAATTAAGAATATATAAATAAATATATGGACGAGCAATGTCAGAACGGCATAGACTAAGATACAGTAGAATAGTATAGAATACAGTATATACAGTACCAGTCAAAAGTTTGGACACACCTACTCATTCAAGGGTTTTTCTTTATTTTTTACTATTTTCTACATTGTAGAATAATAGTGAAGACATCAAAACTATGAAATAACACATATGGAATCATGTAGTAACCAAAAAAAGTGTTAAAGATATCTAAATATAATTTATATTTGAGATTCTTCAAAGTAGCCACCCTTTGCCTTGATGACAGCTTTGCACACTCTTGGCATTCTCTCAACCAGCTTCATGAGGTAGTCACCTGGAATGCATTTCAATTAACACGTGTGCCTTGTTAAAAGTCAATTTGTGGAATTTCTTTCCTTCTTAATGCGTTTGAGTCAATCAGTTGTGTTGTGACAAGGTAGGGGTGGTATACAGAAGATTTTTTAATTTATTTTATTTATTTCACCTTTATTTAACCAGGTAAGCCAGTTGAGAACAGGTTCTCATTTACAACTGCGACCTGGCCAAGATAAAGCAAAGTAGTGCAATAAAAACAACACAGAGTTACATATGGGGTAAAAAAAAACATAAAGTCAGAAATACAACAGAAAATATATATACAGTGTGTGCAAATGTAGCAAGTTATGGAGGTAAGGCAATAAATAGGCTATAGTGCAGAATAATTACAATAGTATTAACACTGGAATGCTAGATGTGCAAGAGATTATGTGCAAATTGAGATACTGGGGTGCAAAAGAGCAAAATAAATAACAATATAGGGATGAGGTAGTTGGGTGGGCTAATTTCAGATGGGCTGTGTACAGGTGCAGTGATCGGTAAGGTGCTCTGACAACTGATGCTTAAAGTTATTGAGGGAGATAAGAGTCTCCAGCTTCAGAGATTTTTGCAATTCGTTCCAGTCATTGGCAGCAGAGAACTGGAAGGAATGGCGGCAAAGGAGGTGTTGGCTTTGGGAATGACCAGAGAGATATACCTGCTGGAGCGCAGACTACGGGTGGGTGCTGCTATGGTGACCAATGAGCTAAGATAAGGCGGGGATTTGCCTAGCAGTGATTTATAGATGGCCTGGAGCCAGTGGGTTTGACGACGAACATGTAGTGAGGACCAGCCAACAAGAGCGTACAGGTCACAGTGGTGGGTAGTGTATGGGGCTTTGGAGACAAAACGGATGGCACTGTGATAGACTACATCCAATTTGCTGAGTAGAGTGTTGGAGGCTATTTTGTAAATGACATCGCCGAAGTCAAGGATCGGTAGGATAGTCAGTTTTACGAGGGCATGTTTGGCAGCATGAGTGAAGGAGGCTTTGTTGCGAAATAGGAAGCCGATTCTAGATTCAAGATAGTCCTATTTGGTAAAATACCAAGTCCATATTATGGCAAGAACAGCTCAAATAAGCAAACAGAAACGACAGTCCATCATTACTTTAAGACATGACGGTCAGTCAAAGCCATCCCATCTGGTTTGCGCTTAGTGGGACTATCATTTGTTTTTCAACATGACAATGACCCAACACACCTCCAGGCTGTGTAAGGGCTATTTAACCAAGAAGGAGAGTGATGGAGCGCTGCATCAGTTGACCTGGCCTCCCCAATCCCCCGACCTCAACCCAATTGAGATGGTTTGGGATGAGTTGGACCGCAGAGTGAAGGAAAAGTAGCCAACAAGTGCTCAAATCTCAAATATATTTTGATTTGTTTAACACTTTTTGGGTTACTACATGATTCCATATGTGTTATTTCATAGTTTTGATGTCTTCACTATTATTCTACAATGTAGAAAATAGTAAAAATAAAGAAAAACCCTTGAATGAGTAGGTGTGTCCAAACTTTTGACTGGTACTGTATATATGAGATGAGTAATGCAAGATATGTGAACTAATGTGTGTGTGTGTGTGTGTGTGTGTTTACTACTCACAGCTCACTGATTATGAGACACTTGATTGATTGTTTTCTCCCGCAGAGCCCCCTGTCATGGTGGAAACCTGCAGACAGGCTATAGCAGAGCTGCACAGCAGTGTGAGGAAAGCCACCCAGCTCTATACTACGGTCAGTCTGGGGCTTTTAGTTTAGTTTATTAATTCAAAAAACAAACACACATAAAACTTGAAAAAGCCATACATGCACATGGGTAAAATCATCGAGGATAACACACAATAAAGTCTGGGACTTATTTATATTGTGGTCAGTTGTCAAGGTTGGCTGTAGGTGGGTGTATGGGTGGAATCAAGCGCAAGGACACCGAAGTCAATAATCCAAAAGACTTTAGTCAAAATTACCAATAAGGCAAACAGGAAAACTCGCCCGAAGGCGGAACGACGCACGTAGGCGACCAAAACAAAGGCGCACGAAAACAGGTGCGTAAATACGCTCCAGCGCAGTGGAGTAGTAAGCTCAACCGAGCGAAATAGTCAAACGACCAGCAAATACGACAGTACACGAAACAATAACACACAACACCTGACAAACACAACGAGAACTAAATAGGACACTAATGACACTAAATGATAACAGGTGTGAAAACAATCAGACAAAAGCAAACGAACATGAAACATACATCGGTGGCAGCTAGTATTCCGGAGACAACGAACGCCGAAGCCTGCCCGAACAAGGAAGAGAGGCAGCCTCGGCCGAAACCGTGACAGTACCCCCCCCCTTGACGCGTGGCTCCAGACGTGCGCCGACTCGGCCTCGGGGGCGACCCGGAGGACGCGGAGCAGGGCGCGTCGGGTGCCCACGATGGAAATTCCGTCAGGAGAGGCGGGTCCAAAATGTCTCTCCCTCGGCACTCAGCACCGCTCCTCCGGACCGTACCCCTCCCACTCCACTAGATACTGAGACCCCCATCCGGCGTCTCGAATCCAAGATGGACCTCACGAGTACGCCGGTGCCCCTCGATGTCCAATGGGGGCGGAGGAGTCTCCTGATCTCACTTTCCTGGAGTGGGCCAGCTACCACCGGCCTGAGAAGGGACACATGGAACGAGGGGTTAATACTTTTATATTCAACAGGTAGCTGTAATTTATAACACACCTCGTTCAACCTTCCCAGGACTTTAAATGGCCCTACAAACCGACGACCCAGTTTCCGACAGGGCAGGCGGAGGGCAGGTTTCTGGTAGAGAGCCAGACTCGATCACCAGGTGCGTACACCGGTCCCTCACTGCGGTGGAGATCGGCGCTCGCCTTATGACGTCGGAGGGCCCGCTGCAGGTGGACGTGTGCAGCGTTCCATGTCTCCTCCGAGCGCCTCGCCCACTCATCCACCGCAGGAGCCTCGATCTGGCTCTGCTGCCAGGGTGCCAGAACCGGCTGGTAACCCAACACACATTGGAAAGGGGTTAGGTTAGTGGAGGAATGGCGTAGGGAATTCTGGGCCATTTCGCCCAGGGAACGTACCTTGCCCACTCCTCCGGCCGGTCCTGGCAGTATGTTCTTAGAAACTTACCCACATCCTGGTTTACACGTTCCACCTGCCCATTACTCTCCGGGTGGTAACCCGAGGTGAGGGCTCACCGAGACCCCCAACCGCTCCATAAAGGCCCTCCAGACTCTGGAGGTAAATTGGGGACCTCGATCAGACACAATATCCTCGGGTACCCCGTAGTGCCGGAACACATGGGTGAATAAGGCTTCGGCAGTTTGCAGGGCGGTAGGAAGGCCCGGCATGGGGAGCAAACGACAGGCCTTAGAAAACCGGTCCACAACGACCAGTATAGTGGTATTCCCCTGTGACGGAGGAAGGTCAGTAAGGAAATCCACCGAGAGGTGGGACCATGGTCGTTGTGGCACGGGCAGGGGTAGTAACTTACCCCTAGGCAGATGTCTAGGCGCCTTACACTGGGCGCACACCGAGCAGGAGGAAACATAAACCATCACATCCCTTGCCAACGTGGGCCACCAGTACTTGGCACTAAGACAGTGCACTGTCCGGCCGATACCCGGATGTCCAGAGGAGGGTGACGTGTGAGCCCAATAGATCAATCGATCCCGAACCCTCGAGCGGAACGTACTTCCCGACCCTCCGGGCACTGTGGCGGACTAGGGTCGGTGCGTAACGCCCGCTCGAGCTCAGCATCGACCTCCCACACTACCGGTGCCACCAGGACACGACTCCGGCAGTATGGGAGTGGGCTCCACGGACCTCTCCTCCGTGTCATACCGCCGAGACAGCGCATCTGCCTTACCGTTCTGGGACCCAGGGATGTACGTGATCTTAAACGTAAACCGGGTCAAAAACATACTCCATCTAGCCTGCCGAGGGTTTAGCCTCCTCGCTGCCCGGATGTACTCCAGGTTACGGTGGTCCGTCAAAATGAGGAAAGGGTGTTGAGCCCCCTCAAGCCAGTGCCTCCACACCTTTAGGGCCTGTACCACGGCTAACAGCTCCCTGTCCCCTACGTCATAGTTTCGCTCCGCCGGACTGAGCTTTTTTGAATAAAAAGCACAGGGGCGGAGTTTAGGTGGCGCGCCTGACCGTTGTGAAAGCACGGCTCCTATACCGGCCTCAGACGCGTCAACCTCTACCTGAAATGGTAAAGAGGGATCCGGATGCGCTAGCACCGGAGCCGAGGTAAACAGGTCCTTCAGCCTCCCAAACGCCCTGTCCGCCTCGGCCGACCACTGCAGACGCACCGGACCCCCCTTCAAGAGAGACGTGATGGGAGCTGCCACCTGTCCAAAACCCCGGATAAACCTCCGGTAGTAATTCGCAAACCCCAAAAACTGCTGCACCTCCTTCACAGTGGTTGGTGTTTGCCAATTACGCACGGCCGACACACGGTCTACCTCCATCTTCACCCCTGATGCAGACAACTGATACCCCAAAAAGGAGACCGACTCCTGGAAAAACAGACACTTCTCTGCCTTAACATACAGGTCGTGCTCCACCAGCCTCCGCAACACTCTGCGCACCAGGGCCACATGCTCGACACGGGTAGGCGAGTACACGAGAATGTCATCAATGTACACAACGACCCCTGCCCCTGCATGTCCCTGAAGATCTCATCCACGAATGATTGGAAAACTGACGGAGCGTTCATCAACCCGTATGGCATGACAAGATACTCGTAATGGCCCGAGGTGGTACTAAAGGCTGTCTTCCATTCATCGCCCTCTCCCTGATGCGCACAAGTTGTACGCGCTCCTGAGATCTAATTTCGTGAAGAAACGCGCCCCATGCAAGGACTCAGTCATGGTCGCAATCAGCGGGAGTGGATAACTATACTTCACCGTGATCTGATTGAGACCACGGTAATCGATGCACGGGCGCAAACCACCATCCTTCTTCTTCACAAAAAAGAAACTCGAGGACACAGGGGAAGTGGAAGGCCGTATGTATCCTTGTCTCAGAGATTCGTCTATGTAAGTCTCCATAGCTTTCTTCTCCTCCTGAGACAGAGGATACACATGACTCCGCGGGAGCGCAGCTCCTGCCTGGAGGTCTATCGCACAATCTCCCTGCCTATGGGGCGGCAACTGCGTCAGCCCTCGACTTACTAAACGCAACAGCCAAATCCCCATACTCAGGGGTAACGTGCAATGCGGGCACCTGGTTTGGACTCTCCACCGAGGTAGCCCCTACGGAAACGCCTAAACATCTACCCCACACACTGGGCAGACCACTCCATCAGAGCCCTCTCCTGCCACGAAATAGATGGGTTATGGGTACTCAACCAGGGCAGGCCCAGCACCACCGGATACGCAGGAGAGGCAATCAGAAATAGCTGAATCATCTCCTGATGACCCCCCTGCGCACACATCCTAAGTGGCGCAGTGACCTCCTGATCAAGCCCGCCCCAACGGACGGCTATCTAGGGCATGAACGGGGAAAGGGACCTCAACAGGAAGAAGGGGAATCCCTAAAGCTAAACAAAACTTCTTATCAATAAAATTCCCAGCCGCGCCTGAATCTACCAGCGCCTTATGCTGGGAATGAGGTGCTACCTGTGGAAAACTCACAGGCATACAGAAATGTGTAGCAGAGAGCTCTGGGTGAGTGGGGCGCCTACTCACCTGGAAGGAATCCCCAGTGCGGGACCTGTCGTCCTCTCCCCTTAGGAAGCCATCCCCAGCACCTAGCCGCGGTGTGTCCTCCCGACCACAGTTGGTGCAGGGGATGGACCCCCCAGTAAGCTCGACCCCTCCTCTCTCTAGCGCCAGCGCCCCGAGCTCCATGGGGCACGGCTCGGAGGCGCTGGAGGGTGAAATGGACGGACCCCCTCGGGGACGTCCGCGGGTAGCTAGCAGGTTATCCAGCCTGATGGACATGTCGACCAACTGGTCGAACGTGAGGCTGGTGTCCCTACAGGCCAGCTCCCGACGGACGTCCTCTCGTAGACTACATCGGTAGTGATCGACGAGAGCCCGATCATTCCACCCTGCATCCGCCGCTAGAGTACGAAATTCGAGAGCGAACTCCTGGGCACTCCTCCTCCCCTGCCGGAGGAAGACCAGACGCTCCCCCGCCGCTTTCCCCTCCGGGGGATGGTCAAACACCGCCCTGAAGCGGCGGGAGAACTCGTCGTAGGTTATAGTGTCCGCGTCGATCCTCCTCCACTCCGCGTTGGCCCATGCCAACGCCTTCCCGGACAGGCAGGAGATCAGGGCGGACACGCTCTCATGTCCCGAGGGCGCCGGGTGCACGGTGGCCAGGTACAGCTCCACCTGGAGAAGGAAACCCTGGCACCCGGCCGCGGTCCCATCGTAAGCCCTCGGGAGCGAGAGTCGGACTCCTCGAGGTTCCGGTGCGGGAATGGGCTGACTGGCCGATGGTGCTGGCAGGGAGGGTGGTGGTGGCGGCGTTCCCCAGCCTCTGATGGTAGTGATCACCTCCTGCAGTGCGGTCCCCATCTGCTGGATCTGGTCGCCTTGTTGGAGGACCCTGTCCTCCAGCGTCGCCTGGGCTGCAGCGGCTCCTGCTGATTCCATACTAGGTGTGTTATTCTGTCAAGGTTGGCTGTAGGTGGGTGTATGGGTGGAATCAAGCGCAAGGACACCGAAGTCAATAATCCAAAAGACTTTAGTCAAAATTACCAATAAGGCAAACAGGAAAACTCGCCCGAAGGCGGAACGACGCACGTAGGCGACCAAAACAAAGGCGCACGAAAACAGGTGCGTAAATACGCTCCAGCGCAGTGGAGTAGTAAGCTCAACCGAGCGAAATAGTCAAACGACCAGCAAATACGACAGTACACGAAACAATAACACACAACACCTGACAAACACAACGAGAACTAAATAGGACACTAATGACACTAAATGATAACAGGTGTGAAAACAATCAGACAAAAGCAAACGAACATGAAACATACATCGGTGGCAGCTAGTATTCCGGAGACAACGAACGCCGAAGCCTGCCCGAACAAGGAAGAGAGGCAGCCTCGGCCGAAACCGTGACATCAGTCTGGTGTATGTGTATGTGTCAGTGTGTGTGTGTGTGTGTGTGTGTGTGTTTGTGTGTGTGTGTGTTTGTGTGTGTGCACCACAGGTGGCTGGTGGCACCTTAATTGGGGAGGATGGGCTCATAGTAATGGCTGGAACAAAATAAATGGAATGGTGTCGAACACATCAAACACATGTTATCCATGTGTTTGATACCATTCCAATAACTCCATTCCAGCCGTTATTATAAGCCGTCCTCCCCTCAGCAGCCTCCTGTGGTGTACACACATGTGTGTGTCTGCACATGCATCTTGGGTGTTTAATATTTTGTTTGTGCAAATATGTATTCTATGTACATGCATGTATGTTTGCAGTATGTGTCCATATGACGTATTTGACTGTGTATACCCCTTGTTTCTCTCCAGGTGCTGGGCTGTGTGTCAGGGGCAGACCTCAATGCAGAGCAGCGGGAGATTGAGAGGATTCTGGTTGAGGCTCTGGGAACAGTGAAGACTGAACTAGACTCCCTACCTCTCCCTGTACATAGAAGCCAAGGGCTCAGGGGGAGGTAGCAGTGAGGGGGAGGTAGGGGTCAAAGGTGAGAGAGACAGGGCATTTGCTCTCCTGCAGCAGTATTCTGAGCTCTTACTGAAGTCGATGGAGAAGAGACTGGACAACAAGATCTGAGAAGATACACATCAGAAGACATGAATAAAATGCATACACATATTAAAATAAACCCACAGACACTGTGGGCAAATGTGATGTAATGAAGCTAGGAATTAAGGAAGAAATGAATGAATGCAGGGACTGCACTGTGGGCAAATGTGAGGAGAGGGTCTATTATTCCTATATTGCTGTTTTATCCTTTTAACTGTGAATTCTCTTAATGTTTTTAGCTTGCACAGCAAGAGTAGTTTACATTAACTGACACTTCTGTTAGCCTACTCTACTTGTGTTTCAGAATGGTGAATGGATGCTGAATGTCTCTATTTCTTCTGATTTTACTGATTTTATTTGATTTACTAAGATCCCCATTAGCCGACGCCAATGGGGACAGCTAGTCTTACTGGGTCTGACACATAACGAAAAAGACATTACAGACAAAATACTTTACAATTTACATATATTTAAAAACATTAACATGAAGTGTGTGTGTGTGTGCATCTATCAGTTACACATACATGTCAGTACAGACTGTACACACAATAAGTAGGTCACATGGGGAGAGGCGTTGTGCCATGAGGTGTTGCTTTATTTGTTTTTTTAGTCCAGGTTTGCTGTTCACTTGTGCTATATAAGATGGAAGGGAGATCCGTGCACTCATGGCTCTGTATAATACTGTACGTTTCCTTGAATTTGTTCTGGACCTGGGAACTGTGAAAAGACCCCTGGTGGCATGTCTGGTGAAGTAAGTGGGTGTGTCAGTGCTGTGTGTAAGTTGACTATGCAAACAATTAGGGATTTCCATAAAATGTATGTTTCTTATAAAAAGTGACGCAGTCAGTCTTTCCTCAACTCTTAGCCAAGAGAGACTGGCATGCATAGTACTAATATTAGCCCTCTGGTTGTTATGGGATGTTTGTTGTGTGCATTGAATCCTGACTGTCAAGTCAGTCTTGATATTGCAGTTGTCTGAGAGGTCTGATACAATAAAATATGTAAAACTTCATTCAATTTAATGGTTTTATTTCATACAATTTTAGTTATTTACTACCCCTGGAGGTCACTTAATGCCCTCATATGGAGACCTTCAGTGAATCAGTGTAATGCACTGTATCTAGTGATACCTTTAGTCAGAAAGGCATCGTAGCCATAAAGTATGTTTATTTACATAGACATTCAACAGAAAATAGATATAAAATATCATACGAATTTAAATGAAATGGCATTGCTTAATTCTTAGGCCTTCATACCCTGTAAATTACACACATTTGCACATGGATTGTTTTTTTGTAGAGTTTGTGGGCATTAATGCAGTATTATGTTTGCAGCTCGTCATCATCATCATTATCATAATCATCATCATCATCATCATCATCATCACCATAATCATCATCACCATCATCATCATAATCATCATCACCAATATCACCATCATCATAAAAAAGGTGCAAAGACTTCATTGCAGATTGATGCCATGTTATGCATGAAGCCTATGCTGAGTGTTGTATAATATATAGTGATGTCATGTGTATGGTTGTCATGGTATCGTGTCTACGTTGACAGAGGTGAGGATGACATCATGGAGGATGTTGATGCGATCGATCTGGTTGAGTTCTCTGATGCGGTGTTTAAACTCAAACAGCTGAGTTCCGTTCACAGCCACCTTAAACTCGCCGGACGTAACCAAAATCTTCATCTGAAACACAGGACAGACAAACACTGGTGGCAAGATTGTCTTTGCAAAATAACCTGGTTAAATAAAGGTCTGTGAAAGCTACATCTGACCACCTCTCGAACATTCAACAGTACATCGACTCAACAAAAGCTTTCACCAGAAAAAGGAAAATACTTGAGGTAGAGGATATCCCACAGTGCTGATCTATAACCTGCTTTAACTACTTTATCCCTGTAATTGCCATCACTAGCAGAGATAAAGAAAAACCAACCAGCCAACGGTAATATTAATAATAGCTTACACACTATACTGTTCTATATTCCCTTTGTTAGTCAGTACAGTATAGGCTAGAGTTGTTAGTCAGTACAGTATAGGCTAGAGTTGTTAGTCAGCACAGTATAGGCTAGAGTTGTTAGTCAGTACAGTATAGGCTAGAGTTGCACTGCTATAAATAATATTCCCACTGACCTCGAAGGACTGTCCTGCCATGAAGGGGAAGCCTCCCTGTGTGTGCCTCTCCTCCTTCCCCCAGCGCTCTCCCACCTTGTGGTTCCTCACCACTGCCTGCTTGCCCCCTTCGTTGAACCGAGAGTTGAGGTGGAATGCAATGTCTTTACCTCGCAGGAAGTTCACTGTGAACCTAAAGAAGTTAGGATCAATCAATACAGTTTAATTGATCATATTGATAAAAGCACAGGTCAAGACATTAGATAGTGAAAAACCACAGTCATCAGGTTGATAGGCCCACTCTTCCAGGACCGTGATGTATTGAAGGCAGCTGACATTCAATATAGTAAAATGACTTATTACATCAGCTGTGTTCAAATAACATACTGGTAATGTGTACTGTACATCCAATGATTCCACTGGGTATCTCAGGGATCTTATTAATCCCAGTAGACTATGGTAGTTGATGAACTCACTGCTTAGCGTTTGGTTTGACCTGGCCCATGATGGTGATCATCATCTTGTCGTAGATGCCTCTTTGTAGGTTCAGGTTGTAGGGCACATTCTATACACCAACACACAGACATTTAGGATATGGCACTATCTTCACACCAGCACAATGTTTATGTCAATTCCCTCCCTCCATCCACTGACGCTCCCTCCCTCCCTCCTTGTCTCTCACCTGTCCAGTTGGTGTCGGATTCCACTGTGGAGCAGGTGTGAAGCCACCTGGGTCCTGATCAGGCCAACCAGACTGTCCACCTGGGTCCTGACCAGGGCCGAATGGCCATCCAGACCCTGGGTTAACGCCTGGGTTAAAGCCTGGGACTGGCCACCCTCGGGGACTGGGCTGGCTGGGGCCCTGGGCCTGGGCTTGAATTGGAGCTGGGGCTGGAGGTTGATAAGGCTGGGTGGCAGGCTGGGGCTGTAATTGGGGAGGCTGGGGTCCAGGCCAGCATGGCTGGCAGGGATGGGCTGGGGCTGGTTGGATAGGTTGAGGTTGGGTACCAGGCCAGTTTTGGGCTGGAGCTGGGGATGGTTGGGATGGTTGAGGACCAGGCCAGTTCCAGTTTTGGGTTGGAGCTGGGGCTGGTTGGGATGGCTGTGGCCCAGGCCAGTTTTGAGCCGAAGCTGGGGCTGGTTGGGATGGCTGTGGCCCAGGCCAGCAGCGGGTGTTCGGCTGCCCAGGAAAGCAAGGCATGGGCTGGGGTTGAGCTAGAGCTGGGGCTGGTTGGGATGGTTGAGGACCAGGCCAGCAGGATGGGGGCTGGGGTTGGGTGGGCTGTTGGCCGGGCTGTGTCGGCCAGACAGGACATCCTGGTTGCTGCTGACTGGGCCAGATACTGTTGCTTCCCTGGGGGGTAGAACCAGAGGACGGACAGCCACACAGAGCATCAGAGAGCTGGGGGGACAAAATAAGTACACATACATACAGTCAAAGATACACACATTCACACATGCACACTGGTAAGGACACGTATGCACACACTCCCATACACACAGACACGGACAAATAACACAGACATAGACACATAGAGAGACAATTTCCACACAATACTTCAAGAATACTGAGCCAGTTCCTGTCATAGAGTTCTCAGTTGCTAGTTGTCAGTGTAGAGGTTGAAGGAGGGGAGGTACTTACTTCCATAGTATCTGTAAGTAAAGAGAACACAGCATCACTACATTTTTTCATCTTCATCAGAAATGGAAGCATTAGTCCCTTAACAAAACACAAATCACTATAGCAACTCACCACTGTTGGATCACAGGTCAATATGATTTTCACTTTAGGAACTTGTTTGCTCCAGTTTCATCTCTGATTATACCAGCTGATACTGAGGGACATTCGAGAGGGACTGCTGTTCTATAGATGACCACTAGATGGCCCCAGTGAATTACCTCAACGAATTAAAATCGGCTCACTCCCTTGATTATTATAGACCAAGTCCCACACTACTCAGTACTCATACACAGAGTATGACAGTAGAAGGCCACCCTAAAGACCATTGTAACACTTGGGTAAAGACCATTGTAACACTTGGAGGATGTACATAATGCATAATAAAGCCCTTCGTAAGGAATGTGTATGGAACTGTGAATCTGTTGTCTGTAATCATTCTGCCACAGTCACACAAGTGACTGTCCTCTCCTCTTAGCACAGCAGATTGTACAGATAGCTACTCACCAATAACATAATTACGTGATTACCTGCCCTCAGTCTATATAGCCATATGTGTTGTGCATGGTCTTTATAGACAATACATGATGACTCTGCAATTATGATATGGATGCGTTACAAGAGGATATATAATAGGCCTCCAAACCATGTCCATAAGTTGATTACCTGTTCTAAGTACCTACTATTGAAAGCAGCAATTCAGTGTAACACATTTGCTCTGTATATTTCTTTCTTTGTCATTCAGAATGGAATATTCAAGGCATAATGTCTAAGAGTTCTTAGGCCTAGATTAAATCCGGACCGCGGTAGATCCGCGTTATAGCGCGATTGACACTTAAAAGGTAATTTTCGATTGAGCCGACATACAGCATTTACCCTGAATGCAGCCTCTACGAACACAGAAACATTGCCTTCAAAAGTGGGGTCATGTCTAGTTTTTTTTGTGTGCATTTTAGCAAACCCTAACCTTTTTCCTGACCTTAACCTAATTCTACTAACCTGCTACGTTAATTCTCCCAACCTGCTGCGTAAGTTCTCCTAAACCTGCTGCGAAAAGTCAGTTTTGACAAAAGCCGTATCCCTTCTAGACAAAACATTAAAAAGGTGCATAGCCCAAAAGGATTTTGACTAGATGGGATGCAGCTAATGGCAGAAGTGACTTTCAAATCAAATCAAATTTTATTTGTCACATGCTTTGTAAACAACAGGTGTGGACTAACAGTGAAATGCTTACTTACGGGCCCTTCTCAACAATGCAGAGAGAAATAAAATATAGACATAACAGAAAAGTAAAACAGGTAATAATAAAAGCAATACTATATAGCCTACACAATGAGCAATGATAACTTGGCTATATACAAGGAATACCAGTACTGAGTAGATGTGCAGGGGTACGAGGTAATTGAGGTACAGATGTAGGCTATTTAGGGCTAACTATGAATAAAGTGACAGATAGTAAATAGTAGCAGCAGCATACAGTATGTGATGAGTAAAAAAAAAGTGAGTGCAAAAAGGGTCAATGCAGATAGTCCGAGTAGCTATTTGGTTAACTATTTAACTAGCTATTTAGCAGTCTTATGGCTTGGGGGAAGAAGCTGTTCAGGGTCCTGTTGGTTCCAGACTTGGTGCATCGGTACCGCTTGTTGTGAGATAGCATTGCAGCCAGGCAGCAGAGAGAACAGTCTATGACTTGGGTGGCTGGAGTCTTTGACTATTTGTAGGGCCTTCCTCTGACAGCGCCTGGTATAGAGGTCCTGGATGGCAGGGAGCTCGGCCCCAGTGATGTACTTGCCTTCTGCAATACCCTCTGTAAGTTCTGTAGCACCTTGTTGTGGTCCGATGCCAAGCAGTTGCCATACCAACCGACCTTTCGTAACAGGTTAGGATAATTTACATGCCAGGTTAGGATAATTAACGTTGCAAATTAGGAGAATTAGGTTAAGGTTAGGAAAATAATTAGGGTTAGCTAAAATAAAAAAATTCTCGCCGACATGACTCAAACATGCAACTTTTGACGTCACTTTGACATTAGCTGCATCCCTTCTAGCAATGACTGCCGAAAAGTGGCAATCGGATTGAATCTAGCCTTTTCTTCCTTCAGTAAGTAGCCTACTTTTGAACATCCCATAGACCAGCAGTATGCAGACCATGCCAATTCTGTCTCATATACAATGTAGGTGGATCATCGTAAAATTCATTATCCTATTCAGCCAAACTGTAGGTTAGTGGAAGATACACTCTATAAACCAGGGCTTTTCACACTGCAAAATGTTGGTTTAGCAAATGACATCTTTTAGACTACAGCATACTAAGAAACATGTCATACTTTCACACTCTAAAGTGCATAACACCAACCTTAGCCCAGGACTAAATTGGCCCTGCTGCAGAGCAGAGTAAGTACCAGCTTTTGGAGGGGCAAGCAGCAAGCCTATGACAGAGATCAGCCAAAATTGTATTTGAATATTCTATGTATCATCAACTATGATTCCAGACAGCTGGAGCTAGATAGATAAAATCAAATCAAACTTTATTTAAAGTGTATTTAAAATTGTAACACACAGTACAGTAAAACAATAAAATGAGGTAAAATCTCCCTTGTCAAAGAGATGTCTAACTCACCAATGGGACAATACAGATTTTTGGATCGCAGTCTCAATGAGACTAACCTGGATAAATAAGAGATATATAAATGAATAAAATTTTACATTACCGGTTGTTGTTGTGTTGTTGAGGTGACAGCCAGACAGCTATAGTAGGAATTCACACACACTCCTTTATACATTCCGTTCTTCATTTGGTCACTCCTTTATTCCCAACTATCCTCTACTGGGAAAACCACGCCCAGGGGGAAAGATTCCCTGTCACAACATTTCCCTTATCAAACAATGTTCTTTATTCTTAATAAGAGTACATCAATATATATAAATGTTCCATCTTAAATGAAAATCCATCAATCTGATGTAGGATAAAAGACAAGACTAGTGACAGGTTGTGGAAATATACTTTAGCAAAATACTGTTGTAGTGCAGCAGACTGATGTAATTTTGTTGAACTGTTGGTTGGTTAATAGGTTGACTTGGACATACTTGAACGAATGATAGAAGTTTGCAATATCTGAGGGGGGATTATATAACAATGTCCCTATAATATCAAAAAAGCACTTATCTTCCCTGGTGTTTCTGCTCTGAAACTGTCATGGGTGTTGCTGGAATGCAATAACCCTTTTTTTCAAAAGAGAGAAAGAGAGTAAACGAGAGGGAGTGAGAGAGTGTGTGAGAGAGAGAGAGAGAGAGAGAGAGAGAGAGAGAGAGAGAGAGAGAGAGAGAGAGAGAGAGAGAGAGAGAGAGAGAGAGAGAGAGAGAGAGAGGGAGTGAGAGAGTGTGTGAGAGAGAGAGAGAGAGAGAGAGAGAGAGAGAGAGAGAGAGAGAGAGAGAGAGAGAGAGAGAGAGAGAGAGAGAGAGAGAGAGTGAGAGAGAGAGAGAGAGAGAGAGAGAGAGAGAGAGAGAGAGAGAGAGAGAGAGAGAGAGAGAGAGAGAGAGAGAGAGAGAGAGAGAGAGAGAGAGGGAGAGAGAGGGGAGAGGGAGAGAGAGATGCGAAAGGGAGAGAGAGAAAGATGGGAGAGAGGAGAGAACAGTGAGAGAGTGAGCACAACACATGACACAATATTTAAGTGTTGCCATAGAAACCAGGGAATCATGTCTGTGTATGGTTGTGTTGTATGTATGTGTGTGTGTGTGTGTGTGTATGTGTGTGTGTGTGTTTGTGCATGAGTGTGTTTGTGTGTGCATGTGTGTGTATGTGTGTGTATGCGCATGCATATGTCTGTGGGTGTTACAAGTGAGAAGGCGTAACCAGGGGGTGCCTAACTTTCATGTCCAAGGTGTCTCATTTAGCACGAAAGCACCCGTTTGAGTACGTACCCCCATTTCCAAACACAACGAACACAATGTGATGGTCTGCTGTGGGTAACGTGGTTGACTTGATTGCTCAGCAGCCAGTCATGAGACTGTGTCTCACAGACAATAACTAACTCCCTGACATGGTCTCTGTGCTAAGGACAGTAATGTCATTACAACAGACAGATTCCTTCGCTGTGTCAGACCTGGGGTTGTTTCCCATTGCAGTCAGGGGGAAAGTCTGTCTCACCACATTGAGTCTGTAACACACCATAAGATGGGCCAGTCTGACAGTTCTCCTGGTAACGGTGATAAACATCATCAACTCTGTTTATCCATCTCTCAAAGTTTCCCCTTCTGTTATAACAGTGTTAAGACAGTGTTATGTAGCCCTTATGACAGAGCGTTAGAGTAACTCTCCCAACAAGCAGTAAAGTTATTCCTGGAGATTGTTTATTTTAACACCTGAATGAAATCAATAGCTGAAATGTAAACAATGTTAAAGGAAATTTTCAAAAATGTTCACCTTCATATTCATCATCTCCAGCACCACCCCAACATCAACATAAGTGAAAATTGCTAGTTTCTATGTTTTGTGGTAAAAAAGATAGAGGAAGATGCATTTCTCCAATGACATCATTGGTGTGCAATTTTAACCAATTGTGAGTAGGCATTGCCAACTAATTGTCTACTAATTGGTTGATGATGTAATTGGAAACACTTATCTTCCTCTATCGTCTCTCCATCCATAATTAGATTATCTGTAGGTATCGAAACACCTTAGACCAATAACCTCTGACCCTAGCTGTAACCTCTGACCCCTAGCTGTAACCCCTGTCTGTAAGTATGGAAACCTAGCTTGGTACCAGATCTGTTTGTGCTGCCTTGCCACTCGTATGTTGTCTCGCCAAACAATGACAATAGGAGTAGGCAAGACAGCGCAAACAGATCTGGGATATCCCCTGCACCTAACCTCTTGTCGACTAAAATGTGTTTCTCTAAATCAATTCCTCATTCCTGTAGATTATATGGTGCTGAGGTGGAGGGTCATGGTCAAATTTACTCTCTGCTAAATCAACGGTGTCTACGGTAACAACAATACAACAAATACATAATCCCAACATGCACACTTACTACTTATTCATAGTGGTGAAAGTTAACCAATCTGGTTAGATTCTTAAGACAACGCTGAATCCTGTCATATGGAGACCTTCAGTGAAATACAATGATGGCCCAATCCCAAACTGACCCCTAGACTGTAATCCCTATGTGCTTGGCGACATCTGAGACGATTTGATTGGTATTAGCAATATGGTGAAACTTCCACTTAGCCTATCAGAGGGCAAGTTGGTTACACCAGTCAAATCCCCTCAGATCTCCACAACTGTATAGGCAGGGGTATTCAATTCAACAGTTCATGACACACTCAAACTGGTGCGCCTGGCATCTACTACCATACCCTGTTTGAAGGCACTTAAATATTTTGTCTTGCCCATTCACCCTCTGAAGGGCACACATACACAATCCATGTCTTTATTGTCTCAAGGCTTAAAAATCCTTCTTTAACCTGTCTCCTCCCCTTCATCTACACCGATTGAAGTGGATTTGACAAGTGATATCAATGTGATCATAGCTTTCACCTGGATTCACCTGGTCAGACTGTCACAGAAAGACCAGGTGTTCCTAATGTTTTGTACACTCGGTGTACATTCAACACATTTCTCTTGCGAAATGCACTAACACCATCAAAACTTGAAATACATACCACAAAATGAAATAACTCTATCGAAATAGTATCATTTGTCAAAATGCAAAATAAACGTGCACCTTCAAAACTTAGAATACATGTCACAAAACTAGCTGATCCATCAAAACAGTATAATTTGTCATCATATGATACATTTGATAATAGCTAAAAAAAATACTAACTATAACCATCAATAGATCATCCTTTTCTATGAAAAATAGTAAATGGTACGAGATGGTAATCAAACATTTTATAGAAGTGAGCTATTATGGTTCTCTGAATAAGGACTAAAATACTAAAGCAGGAAGAATTTCATTAAAAGGTAAAAAAAATAAAAATGGTCATGCTGTTTTAAAATTTTTATAATACAGTAAACATAAATCAAATCAAGTCCATCAAAAGTCCTCAGAACCAGGCAGGTAGTTATGGGACTACTAACCAAACATGTTACTGTGAGATACTAAGGCCTACTGTGTACTGCAAGGCTAGACTTGGCTGACAAAGCCCTCCTAGTAGGATTGGGCCTCTGCAAAAGCAACATGGAATACAGTAATATTTTCTTATTTAACCTTTATTTAACCAGTGATATTGAAAGTAATTACAAGTATGAAACAGAGAAAATATGTTTAAAGTGAAAAAGTACACGTAGTACTGTAAATACAATGAATACTTTTTTAAAAATATTAACTGATGAGGTGCTGCTTTTAGTATATGTGTGTCCTTTGTTGTGTTTTATTGTGAACTTATAGGTGTTGTATGTGTTGGCTGGTGCAATCAAATTTCCCCTTTGGGGCATTAATAAAGTAATATCTTATCTGATCTTAATCACTGTACAAAATAAGTGACTGAAATGGCTGTTCAATTAAATGTCCTTTCTATGTAAGGCCACATGTTTTCATCTACCATACATTGAATGTTTTCTCTATAAAATACAACTGGCAATATATCGTTTTTCCTCAATATTTGGAACAATTATGTTTATTTTCAAAACAGTGTACACAAGACAAAGCAGTAAATGCATTTTCGAAATGTAGTTGCCTTCTCAAAATTGCAAATACATTTATCAAAAGAACATGCCTGCATAAATATATACATAACCACATACCTCTTGAGTCAAGCTGACGAAACAGAAAGTAAGTCTGTCTTGAAAAAAATCCCATCTAATCAATAGATTGTCTTTGCAGTCACTAAATCCTAGATTAATCAGATCAAGCATTAACCGGTGATAGCAGACATACGCATGGCGGATGTTTTGGCGGTGTCGAAGGTGGAAATGCGGTGGAGCCGTCAAATCGGTGAGAAGCTGCTTTAGTGGTCATTGTCACGATGCCACACCCACCCTCTTGTGTTAGAAGTTTAATACGAGAACGTGTAGGCTACATAGAAATAATTATGCTCAAATTGAAAAAATAATTAAATGAAATAATGAGGATTTTTATCATCCTAATTGAGGTATAAATTACGTCTCGCATTCCAGTGTTGGAACTTGTAAAGGAGGCTGCGTGGGATTTCTGTTAATGTGGCTCCGTGCAGCCAGTGGCAATGTCCGCTTTAGGTTCAATGCCAGGAGCCACTTATGGATTTGACAGCTCAAAAGCAGTTCCACCCCCGACACCGTCAAAACAACCACTATGCGGATGTTGGCTAATGCGGATCTGGTTGATTCAAGCCCCAAATCAAGCCCCAAATCATGAAGATCAAAATTGGATGCAGATTTGTGGGCAATTACTGTCCTTTTCTGCATATTTTACCAATAATTTTCATACAAATTAAATCAAATATTGTCCTTGATCAAAAAGAAAATGGAAAATAAGCACATTATGTGCAGGATTCTTTCATCTGTATCATCACAATCCAATTTCATGGAGGCATATTCAATACATAGTCCGGTTTGCTCATAGGTTTGTAGACTTTCCATCGACAAGTAGAAAAACAATCCCCAATAGAAATAAGGAAAGGTGAATACAGAGGTTGTTGTTGGTAGATCAGCTTTAATATTGCAGATAGATTGTAACTTCCATCAATGTAATTGTCTGCATCACTTCCAATCCCCCATATGTTTTTTTCTCTCGCATATATATATACATATATATACAGACATATATATATATACATATATATATACACATATATATACAGTGAGGGAAAAAAGTATTTGATCCCCTGCTGATTTTGTATGTTTGCCCACGGACAAAGACATGATCAGTCTATAATTTTAATGGTAGGTTTATTTGAACAGAGAGACAGAATAACAACAAAAAAATCCAGAAAAACGCATGTCAAAAATGTTATGAATTGATTTGCATTTTAATGAGGGAAATAAGTATTTGACCCCTCTGCAAAACATGACTTAGTACTTGGTGGCAAAACCCTTGTTGGCAATCACAGAGGTCAGACGTTTCTTGTAGTTGGCCACCAGGTTTGCACACATTTCAGGAGGGATTTTGTCCCACTCATCTTTGCAGATCTTCTCCAAGTCATTAAGGTTTCGAGGCTGACGTTTGGCAACTCAAACCTTCAGCTCCCTCCACAGATTTTCTATGGGATTAAGGACTGGAGACTGGCTAGGCCACTCCAGGACCTTAATGTGCTTCTTCTTGAGCCACTCCTTTGTTGCCTTGGCCGTGTGTTTTGGGTCATTGTCATGCTGGAATACCCATCCACGACCCATTTTCAATGCCCTGGCTGAGGGAAGGAGGTTCTCACCCAAGATTTGACGGTACATGGCCCCGTCCATCATCCCTTTGATGCGGTGAAGTTGTCCTGTCCCCTTAGCAGAAAAACACCCCCAAAGCATAATGTTTCCACCTCCATGTTTGACGGTGTGGATGGTGTTCTTGGGGTCATAGGCAGCATTCCTCCTCCTCCAAACACGGCGAGTTGAGTTGATGCCAAAGAGCTCGATTTTGGTCTTATCTGACCACAACACTTTCACCCAGTTCTCCTCTGAATCATTCAGATGTTCATTGGCAAACTTCAGACGGGCCTGTATATGTGCTTTCTTGAGCAGGGGGACCTTGCGGGCGCTGCAGGATTTCAGTCCTTCACGGCGTAGTGTGTTACCAATTGTTTTCTTGGTGACTATGGTCCCAGCTGCCTTGAGATCATTGACAAGATCCTCATGTGTAGTTCTGGGCTGATTTCTCACTGTTCTCATGATCATTGCAACTCCACGAGGCGAGATCTTGCATGGAGCCCCAAGCCGAGGGAGATTGACAGTTATTTTGTGTTTCTTCCATTTGCGAATAATCGCACCAACTGTTGTCACCTTCTCACCAAGCTGCTTGGTGATGGTCTTGAAGCCCATTCCAGCCTTGTGTAGGTCTACAATCTTGTCCCTGACATCCTTGGAGAGCTCTTTGGTCTTGGCCATGGTGGAGAGTTTGGAATCTGATTGATTGATTGCTTCTGTGGACAGGTGTCTTTTATACAGGTAACAAACTCCCTTTAAGAGTGTGCTCCTAATCTCAGCTCGTTACCTGTATAAAATACACCTGGGAGCCAGAAATCTTTCTGATTGAGAGGGGGTCAAATACTTATTTCCCTCATTAAAATGCAAATCAATTCATAACATTTTTTACATCCGTTCTTTGGGATTTTTGTTGTTGTTATTCTGTCTCTCACTGTTCAAATAAACCTACCATTAAAATTATAGACTGATCATTTCTTTGTCAGTGGGCAAACGTACAAAATCAGCAGGGGATCAAATACTTTTTTCCCTCACTGTACATATATATAAACACATACACACATACATACATATACACATACATACATATAAATACATATACATACATATATATACATCCTTTAAAAAAATATATTTCCCTTTATTACTTTCCAACCCCACCACCCCTTCCCTAATTGGAGTAAACTAGTGAACAACAATGCTTAGGCCTCTACTTCCAGCTTATACATACTATATACATTTTACGGACACAGTCAATTCTACAATAATTATATTTTGTTTGTTTTTACTCCTGAACTTCCTCTACCCTCAACCTTCTCCGATCATTTTCATGATGTCCATCCGGTTTGCTTCTATATGCCATATCTTTCTAACTGTGCTCTTTCACAAAATCTCTCAACCTATAACCTATATACTTATTATGGACACAGTATGCTTTACATTAGTTATCTTGTTGTTATTAGTTGTTGTTAGTTGTTATTAGTCCCATCCTTCAACTCCATTCAACACCTCCCATCTATCTCTTAACACCATCCATATTGGATTTCTATTTGCCATATATTTTTCAACTGTACTGTGATGTTTTACAAAAGTTCTGAACCCTTCTATTCTCATTGTTTCTACAGATTGTAAATTGAAAATAAACATTTTTGCTAAAACTATTATTATATTATTGATCGATTGACTATGACTTTTCAGATCACCCAGTAGTGCTATCTGCAGGGTTAGCTCCAGGTAAATATTGCAATCCTTTAGCCATTCCTGGACTTGTGTCCAAAAACAAGCTACAAATGGACAGTACCAAAACAAATGATCTAATGATTCTGTCTCTTCACAGCAAAATCTGCAGAACTGGGAAGACTGTATCCCCCATATAAATAACATTCTATTGGTAGCAAGAATTTAGTTTAATAATTTAAATACAAAAATTCTAAGTTTTGAATCCGGCGTCGTTTTGCGTATCAGTAAATAAACACTATGCCATGGAATCGGTACGTCAAAAATCTCTTCCCAACTATTTTGAAATCTATATGGGACGGCTGTCAATCCTTTGGTCCTTAAATTAAACTGGTATACTTTTTTATTTATCACAATTTTCTTTAACCAATTATGTTCTTTAATGCAGGGCAGACAGACAAGTTCCTTGCTTTTTCCCCCCTTCCACTTTCCTTTTCCATTTTTGCGGTAAGGCTGCAATTATTTGGTTGTAATTTTGGGTAGAGCAGACATTTCCATATGTTTGTGTTAGCTGCATGTGCGACATAACTCCACCAGTCCTACCGATGATATCATTTACGAAGATTATACCTTTTTAAAACATTTTTTCAAAAAATAATGTTTTTTTTATCAATTAGTATATTTGAGTTTAACCACAATATTTGTAGCATTATTTGTTCTGTTGTTTCTGGAGGATTAAATTGAAATTGCAACCAACTTCTATGGCTTGTTTTAGAAATAGTGATATTTGGGAGATGATTTCCTTTTCAAATAATTGGGTGTTGTATAATGTACATAAGGATGTAATGTGTATGGTTGTCATGGTATCGTGTCTATGTTGACATAGGTGAGGATGACATCATGGAGGATGTTGATGCGATCGATCTGGTTGAGTTCTCTGACAAGGTGTTTAAACTCAAACAGCTGAGCTCCGTTTACAGCCACCTTAAACTCCTCAAACGTAATCAGAATCTTCATCTGCAAGACAGGAAAGGGGGGAAGAGTAGAGAGGGGAGGAGAGGGAGAATGAAATAAAGTGTAATTTAGCAGCAGACATTATCGAAAGTGTCAATTACAGTTGATTTGTTAGTCAGTAGTACAGTATAGGCTGCAGTAGTAGCACTGCCTCAATGAAAATTCCCCTGACCTCGAAGGACTGTCCAGCCATGAAGGGGAAGCCTCCCTGTGTGTGCCTCTCCTCCTTCCCCCAGCGCTCTCCCACCTTGTGGTTCCTCACCACTGCCTGCTTGCCCCCGTCATTGAAGCGAGGGTTGAGGTGAAAGGCGATGTCGTTACCTCGCAGGAAGTTCACTGTGAACCTAAAGAAGTTAGGATCAATCAAAACAGTTTAATTGGTCATATTGATAAAAGCACAGGTCAAGACATTCAAATGTGAAAAACCACAGTCATCAGGTTGATAGGCCCACTCTTCCAGGACCGTGATGTATTGAAGGCAGCTGACATTCAATATAGTAAAATGACTTATTTCATCAGCTGTGTTCAAATAACATACTGGTAATGTGTACTGTACATCCAATGCTTCCACTGGGTATCTCAGGGATCTTATTAATCCCAGTAGACTATGGTAGTTGATGAACTCACTGCTTAGCGTTTGGTTTGACCTGGCCCATGATGGTGATCATCATCTTGTCGTAGATGCCTCTTTGTAGGTTTAGGTTGTAGGGCACATTCTATACACCAACACAACACAGAGACATTTAGGATATGGCACTATCTTCACACCAACACAATGTTTATGCCAATTTCTTCCCTCCCTAACTCCCTCCCTATCTCCCCCCCTAACTCCCTCCCTCCATACCTCCATCCAGCCCTCCTCTGAGTCTACACTATAGTTTCTCCAGACCCTACTCCTTATCTCTCACCAGATGTCCAGTTGGTGTTGGGTTCCACTGTGGAGCAGGTTTGAAGCCACCTGGGTCCTGACCAGGACTGAATGGCCATCCAGACCCGCCTGGGTTAAGGCCAGGGTTAAGGTCTGGGTTCTGACCAGGCCAACAAGACTGACAAGGGCTGAACGGCCATCCAAACACTGGGTTAAGGGCACTAGACTGGTTGGGGACTGAAGGCTGGGGAGCCTGGGGCTGGTACTGGGGTCCAGGCCAGCATGGCTGGCAGGGATGGGCTGGGGCTGTTTGTTGTGGTTGTGGTTGGGGACCAGGCCAGTTTTGGGCTCGAGCTGGGGCTGGTTGGGATGGTTGAGGACCAGGCCAGCAGGATGGGGGCTGGGGTTGGGTGGGCTGTTGGCCAGGCTGTGTCGGCCAGACAGGACCCCCTGGTTGCTGCTGACTGGGCCAGATACTGTTGCTTCCCTGGGGGGTAGATCCAGAGGATGGACAGCCACAAAGAGCATCAGAGAGCTGGGGGGACAAGATAGGTACACACACATATACAGTAAGAGACATGCACACACACACACACACACACACACACTTACACATGCAGACACACACACATACACACACACACACACACACATGCAGACACACATGCACACTGACACCCATATCCACGCATGAACACACACACACTCATGCACACAAGAAAAACAGGCATGCACACACAAATTCAGTGCGCACTCATAGAGGCCTATTCAGACATGACATTCAAGAATTCAAGAGTATTCCAAAATACTTTAATAACAGTTAAATCATTTTTAAGAATACTGAGCCAGTTCCTGTTATAGAACTGAGTTCTCAGTTGCTAGTTGTCAGTGTAGAGGTTGGAGGAGGGGAGGTACTTACTTCCATAGTATCTGTAAGTACCGAGAGGACAGCATCACTACGTTTTTTCATCTTCATCAGAAACGGAAGCATCATTCAAGGCTATAATTTAAAAAAAGTATTACTAGGAACTCAGATGGCCCCAGTCACCAATCCCTAAGTCTCATAGACTAGACGTAACATAGTAAATGTAAGTCCGGGACACTCAAATGAGTATGATATGTTACGTTTGGTATGGTTACATATTGAAGACAGAAGTTTACTTAAGGCAAAAAACAAAAGTATGGTGATTGGTCGGGGTGGATGGGTAGGCATACAGTGAGGGAAAAAAGTATTTTATCCCCTGCTGATTTTGTACGTTTGCCCACTGACAAAGAAATTATCAGTCTATAATTTTAATGGTAGGTTTATTTGAACAGTGAGAGACAGAATAACAACAACAAAAATCCAGAAAAACGCATGTCAAAAATGTTATAAATTGATTTGCATTTTAATGAGGGAAATAAGTATTTGACCCCCTCTCAATCAGAAAGATTTCTGGCTCCCAGGTGTCTTTTATACAGGTAACACGCTGAGATTAGGAGCACACTCTTAAAGGGAGTGCTCCTGATCTCAGCTTGTTACCTGTATAAAAGACACCTGTCCACAGAAGCAATCAATCAATTAGATTCCAAACTCTCCACCATGGCCAAGACCAAAGAGCTCTCCAAGGATGTCAGGGACAAGACTGTAGACCTACACAAGGCTGGAATGGGCTACAAGACCATCGCCAAGCAGCTTGGTGAGAAGGTGACAACAGTTGGTGCGATTATTCGCAAATGGAAGAAACACAAAAGAACTGTCAATCTCCCTCGGCCTGGGGCTCCATGCAAGATCTCACCTCGTGGAGTTGCAATGATCATGAGAACGGTGAGGAATCAGCCCAGAACTACACAGGAGGATCTTGTCAATGATCTCAAGGCAGCTGGTACCATAGTCACCAAGAAAACAATTGGTAACACACTACGCTGTGAAGGACTGAAATCCTGCAGCGCCCGCAAGGTCCCCCTGCTCAAGAAAGCACATATACATGCCCGTCTGAAGTTTGCCAATGAACATCTGAATGATTCAGAGGAGAACTGGGTGAAAGTGTTGTGGTCAGATGAGACCAAAATCGAGCTCTTTGGCATCAACTCAACTCGCCGTGTTTGGAGGAGGAGGAATGCTGCCTATGACCCCAAGAACACCATCCACACCGTCAAACATGGAGGTGGAAACATTATGCTAAGGATGTGTTTTTCTGCTAAGGGGACAGGACAACTTCACCGCATCAAAGGGACGATGGACGGGGCCATGTACCGTCAAATCTTGGGTGAGAACCTCCTTCCCTCAGCCAGGGCATTGAAAATGGGTCGTGGATGGGTATTCCAGCATGACAATGACCCAAAACACACGGCCAAGGCAACAAAGGAGTGGCTCAAGAAGAAGCACATTAAGGTCCTGGAGTGGCCTAGCCAGTCTCCAGACCTTAATCCCATAGAAAATCTGTGGAGGGAGCTGAAGGTTCGAGTTGCCAAACGTCAGCCTCGAAACCTTAATGACTTGGAGAAGATCTGCAAAGAGGAGTGGGACAAAATCCCTCCTGAGATGTGTGCAAACCTGGTGGCCAACTACAAGAAATGTCTGACCTCTGTGATTGCCAACAAGGGTTTTGCCACCAAGTACTAAGTCATGTTTTGCAGAGGGGTCAAATACTTATTTCCCTCATTAAAATGCAAATCAATTTATAACATTTTTGACATGCGTTTTTCTGGATTTTTTTGTTGTTATTCTGTCTCTCACTGTTCAAATAAACCTACCATTAAAATTATAGACTGATAATTTATTTGTCAGTGGGCAAACGTACAAAATCAGCAGGGGATCAAATATTTTTTTCCCTCACTGTATAACACGAATGTCTAGCAACCCAAAGGTTGTGTGTTCGAATCTCGACACAGACAGCTTTTGGATTTTAGCTAATTAGCAACTTTGCAACTACTTACTACTTTTTTAGCTAATTTGCAACTACTTAGCATGTTAGCTAACCCTTCCCCTAACCCCAACCCTAACCTTAATACTTTAACTTAACTCCTAATCCTAACCTAAACCCTAACTTTAACCCTAACCTTAACCCTAACCCCTAACTCTAACCCCTAGCCTAGCTAACGTTAGCCACCTAGCTAACGTTAGCGTTAGCCACTCTAGCCACCTAGCTAATGGTAGCTACAACAAATTGGAATTTGTAACATATCAATACGTTTCAGAAATTCTAAACATATTGTATGAACAGCAATTCATAACATATTGTACTAATTGAAATTCGTAACATATCATACGAAATGGATGATGGACATCCACAAATTAATACATACCATACGAAACATAAGATGTCATACTACATGGCGTGTACTGGATTTACGTTTACTATGTTACATCTACCCCTGAGTCGAGGTTAAAGTATCACTGACATCTTGGACAGTTTGGAAACATTCCTCAGTGAATTAAAATGGGCTCACAAACTCAATGCCACTTGAATTGAAGACCCAAGTCCCACGCTACTCATACACTGAGTATGAAGGTTCAAGGCCACCTTAAAGACCATTGTAACACAAATTGTAATTTGGCACATGATGCATCATAAAGTCCTCAGTAAGGAGTATGTATGAAACAGTGGATATGTTCTATGCTATCATTCTGCAAAATTCACACATGCCTGGGGTTGTCCTCTTCTCTTAGCACAGCAGATTCCACAGATAGCTACTCACCAATAACATCATTACCTGATTACCTGCCCTCAGACTAGGAAACATTGTCTTTACCTTATAGAGTACAGTGGAGGCTGCTGAGGGGAGGACAGCTCATAATAATGGCTGGAAAGGAGTGAATGGAATGGCATCAAACACATCAAATAAATGGTATCACATGATGTATGTGATACCATTCCACGCATGTCCTCCCCAATTAAGGTGGCACCAACCTCCTGTGATAGAGTACAATATGTTTGCAATTATGATATGGATACATATTATAAGATACTATCTTATAATAGGCCTCCAAACCATAAATGCAATCATGCCCAAATAAGTTGATTACCTGTACACATGATCTACTATGAGAAGCAACAATTCAGTCTTTAGCTCGGTATATTTCATTGTCAAATTAACTATTAAACTTAGCACCAACTTTAAGGGGGGCAAGCCCATCACAGAGGTCAGCCATCACTTCATTTCAATATTCCATGTCTCATCAAATAAGATTCCACAACGCTTGAGTTTGAATGAGTAAATCAAATCAAATCAACTTTATTTAAAATCGCAACACACTTCAGAGTAAACCAATAAAATAAGGTAAGAGCTCCCTTGACAGATGTCTAACTCACCAATGGGACAATACAGATTTTCTGGATCTCAAAGGGACTAACCTTGATAAATAAAAGTTTAATTAATTCCTAAAATGTTACGTTACCTGTTATTTGCTGCACTCCTCAGATGTAACTGTAGAACCAGGGTGTTGTTGTGTTGTTGAGATGACAGCTAGACAGCTATAGCAGGCGTTCACACACACTCCTTTATACATTCCGTTCTTCATTTGGTCACTCCTTTATTCCCAACTATCCTCTACTGGGAAAACCACGCCCAGGGGGAAAGATTCCCTGTCACAACATTTCCCTTATCAAACAATGTTCTTTATTCTTAATAAGAGTACATCAATATAATATATATATGAATTATATACGGAACATTTATATATTATATAAATGTTCCTTCTTAAATGAAAATCCATCAATCTGATGTAGGATAAAAGACAAGACTGGTGACAGGTTGTGAAAATATACTTTTAAAAAATACTGTTGTAGTGCAGCAGACTGATGTAATTTTGTTGAACTGTTGTTTGGTTAATACATTGACTTGGACATACTTGAACAAATGATGGAAGTTCGATCTGAAAAAGGTCTATATGAAATATCTAAGGATTGTCATGAGCGTGGCTGGAATGCACCCTTTTTCTCCACTTTCACCAGAACACAGTTAGAGACAGGGAGGAGAGAGAGAGACACAGACAAAGAGAGAGAGAGAGAGAGAGAGACACAGACAAAGAGAGAGAGAGAGAGAGAGAGACACAGACAAAGAGAGAGAGAGAGTGCACACAACACATGACACAAGGTTTAAATATTGCCATAGAAACCAGGACATCTTGTCTATGTATGGTTGTGTGTGTGTGTGTGTGTGTGTGTGTGTGTGTGTGTGTGTGTGTGTGTGTGTGTGTGTGTGTGTCAAAATCAAATAAAAAAATCAAATCAAATCACATTTTATTTGTCACATGTGCCGAATACAACAGGTGTAGACCTTACCGTGAAATGTTTACTTACAAGCCCTTAACCAACAATGCAGTTCAAGAAATTGAGTTAAGAAAATATTTATTAAATAAAATAAAGTACAAAAATTAAATAAAATCAAAAAGTTACACAATACAATTACATAACAATAATGAGGCTATATACAGGGTGTACCGGTACCGAGTCAATGTGCGCGGGTACAGGCTAGTCAAGGTAATTTGTTAAGTGACTATGCATAGATAATAAACAGTGAGTAGCAGCAGTGTAAAAACAAAGGGGGGGTCAATGTAAATAGTCTGTGTGTGTGGGTGTGTGTGCACGTGTGTGTGTCTGTGTGTGTCTATGTGTGCATGCGTGTGTTGGTGAGTGTGTGTGCACTTGTGTGTGCGCGCGTGCGTCCATGTGAGTGTGTGTGTGTGCAGGGGGTGCTTGGACATGTTCAAGGTGACTCACTCCTACCCAACTCTAATCCTAACCTCACAAACACAGTGTGATGGGCTCTGAGTCTGCTGTGGGTAACGTGGTTTACTTCATTGCTCAGCAGCCAGTCATGAGACTGTATCTCACAGACAATAACTAACTCCCTGACATGGTCTCTGTGCCAGGGACAGTAATGTCATTACAACAGACAGATACAGTACCTCCGCTGTGCTGTAAACCTGAGAGGAGCTCTGGAGTGGAGTCAGGCCGCCGGTTGGTTCCCTGTGGTGGTAGAAAGTCTGTCTCACTGCATTGAGTCTGAGTCTGCGTCCAAGTGGCACCTTATTCCTTTTATAGTACACTACTTTTGACCAGGGGGGTCAGAAGAGCCAGTCTAACAGTTCTCCAAACGGTGATGAACATCATTAACTCTATTCAAGATGGGGAAACTCTGATCAAGTTTCCCCATCTGTTATGTCATCGTTATGACAGTGTTATGTCATCGCTATGACAGTGCTTTGTAGGGCTTATGACAGGGCGTTTGAGTAAAGTGTAGCCTAACCCTCCCAGTGAGCAGTACAGCTGAATGAAATTGATAACTAAAACATAAACAATGTCAAAATAATTTGATCTTGGTCCCAGTTGTCAATCCTAATTTGTTTTAATTGACTGTGTTTGGTATGTTAATGTACATGGAATGTGTATATTGTGTATATTTATGTTAATCTATACTTGCCTATTGATGTTTTTGTATTGAGCAGGGCTCATTTGCCAAAGAGACTTTAGTCTCAATATGACTTCCCTGTTGAAATAAAGGTAAATAAAACAAATATAATCCTCTCCATCTGTGATAAGATTATGATCCCTGTAACCTCTTTCTGTAGGTAGGATATGCATTGTCTTCCGTCAGATGGCGTCATTCTAACGTGACAAGTGTGAGACAATGTTAGGTATTTAAACCCCCTGACACCTAGCTGTTACTTTTACTGTATCTGAAGGTATGGAAACCCCCTGCACCTATAACCTCTGACCGCTAGTTGGAACGGTTAACCTCTGTCTTTAGCAGGGTTGCCACTAGTTACCACAGCCACAAAGTCATAAACCGCCTATTTCTACTACCTTCTGACCCTAACCTTAAACCTAACCGAAACTACACTGCTAACACTATACCTAACCCTAACCTTAAATTAAGACCAAAAAGCGTACAACAAAAAAATCATGAATTTTTATGGTACAGATAATTTAGACTTTGGTAACTAGTGACAACCCCGTAGCAGAGGAGGCTGGTGGGAGGAGCTATAGGAGGACGGGCTCATTGTAATAGCTGGAATGGAATAAATAGAACTGTTTCCATATGTTTGATGTGTTTGATACTGTTCCATTTATTCCCTTCCAGCCATTACAATGAGCCCATCCTCCTATAGCTCCTCCCACCAGCCTCCTCTGGTCAGTAGGTATAGAAAGGTAGCCTTGTACCAGAACTTGTCGTGTTGTCTTGCAACTCCTATGTTGTCACGCCAAGCAATGACAATATTTGGCATGACAGCACAAACAGATCTGGGATAACCCCTGCACCTAACCTCTGTCGACTAAAAATGTGTTTCTCTAATCCAAATCCTCATTCTTGTAGATTATATGGTGTTGAGGGGAAGGGTCATGGTCAAACTAACCTTCTGATAAACAAATCAACGGTGTCCACGGTAACAACAACACAACAAATAAACAATCCCAACCTGCCACACTCAATGTGTTGGTTCCCTTTTAGCTGTAATTTGAGTTGAGAAAGGTTGGACATTTCTATGGGATATGAATAGACAGTCTGGGAATTAAAAAAGCCATTGAGCTAGTCTATCTACATGGATACCTCAACTCCTGTACTCTTTTACATGTGATTTGGTCAGTAAACAGTAGTCATTCAAAAAAGCTAAGCATTCTGGTATAGTCACTCTACGACATGACACTACTTTGCTAGCAACTGAGATCCTGACGGAATGCACTGTGACCCTGTGGAAAACTGGGTCAATACATTCAAGCATGGAATGGATAACTCACATGCACTTTGGCGATCTTCATGAATTAAGCAAAACCAACTTTTCTGCATGGAAAGGAGACTTGTAGTACATCCACTAAACCACTAGATGACACTGGCACATTTACTGCAGATAGTAGCATTCTGGGTATAAAGCTGAGTAAATATGCAAATATCTCTGCCAACTAGGAGTCACTTAGGCCTGTATCACATGACAACATGACAACCGGAGGGGAATGTTCAGGTTGAACACGTGTTGTTCCTATGGTGGATTGTAAGAATGCACAGGTAAGCAGATTGTGATTGTAACATGCTTGAGGTTTTCATGTGTGGAATCATATACAGTCTCCTTTAACATCTCTTTATGTTGAAAAAATAGTATTTTTCAAAAATACCTCAGATTGAGGTCTTGATCGTTTGTATGTAAAGAATGAATAATGAGACAGTGAGTGAATCAGAGGCTAATGCACATTAACTACACTACCAGTCAAACGTTTGGACACACCTACTCATTCAAGGCTTTTTCTTTATTTTTACAGTTTTTTAGATTGTAGAATAATAGTGAATACATCAAAACTATTAAATAACACATATGGAATCATGCAGTAACCTAAAAAGTGTTAAACAAATCAAAATATATTTTATATTTGAGATTCTTCAAATAGCCACCCTTTGCCTTGATGACAGCTTTGCACACTCTTGGCATTCTCTCAACCAACTTCATGAGGTAATCACCTGGAATGCATTTCAATTAACAGGTGTGCCTTGTTAAAAGTTAATTTGTGGAATTTATTTCCTTCTTAATGCGTTTGAGCCAATCAGTTGTGTTGTGACAAGGTAGGGGGGTATACAGAAGATAGCCCTATTTGGTAAAAGACCAAGTCCATATTATGGCAAGAACAGCTCAAATAAGCAAAGAGAAACGACAGTCCATCATTACTTTAAGACATGAAGGTCAGTCAATACGGAACATTTCAAGAACTTTGAAAGTTTCTTCAAGTGCAGTCGCAAAAATCATCAAGAGCTATGATGAAACTGGCTCTCGTGAGGACCGCCACAGGAAAGGAAGACCCAGAGTTACATCTGCTGCAGAGGATAAGTTCATTAGAGTTACCAGCCTCAGTAATTGCAGCCCAAATAAATGCTTCACAGAGTTCAAGTCATAGACACATCTCAACATCAATTGTTCAGAGGAGACTGTGTGAATCAGGCCTTCATGGTCGAATTGCTGCAAGGAAACCACTACTAAAGGACACCAATAATAAGAAGAGACCTGCTTGGGCCAAGAAACACGAGCAATGGACATTAGACCGGTGGAAATTTGTCCTTTGGTCTGGAGTCCAAATTTGAGATTTTTGGTTCCAACCGCTGTGGCTTTGTGAGACGCGGTGTGGGTGAATGAATGATCTCTGCATGTGTATTTCCCACCGTAAAGCATGGATGAGGAGGTGTTATGGTGTGGGGGTGCTTTGCTGGTGACACTGTCTGTGATTTATTTAGAATTCAAGGCCCACTTAACCAGCATGGCTACCACAAAATTCTGCAGCGATACGCCATCCCATCTGGTTTGGACTTAGTGGGACTATCATTTGTTTTTTAACAGGACAATGACCCAACACACCTCCAGGCTGTGTAAGGGCTATTTTACTAAGAAGGAGAGTGATGGAGTGCTGCATCAGATGACCTGGCCTCCACAATCCCCCCGACCTCAACCCAATTGAGATGGTTTGGGATGAGTCGGACGGCAGAGTGAAGGAAAAGCAGCCAACAAGTGCTCAGCATATGTGGGAACTCCTTCAAGACTTTTGGAAAAGCATTCCAGGTGAAGCTGGTTGAGAGAATGAGTGTGAAAAGCTATCATCAAGGCAAAGGGTGGCTATTTGAGGAATCTCAAATATAAAAAATATTCTGGTTTGTTTAATACTTTTTTGTTCACTACATGATTCCATATGTGTTATTTCATAGTTTTGATGTCTTCACTATTATTCTGCAATGTAGAAAATAGTAAAAAATAAAGAAAAACCCTTGAATGAGTAGGTGTGTCCAAACTTTTGACTGGTACTGTACATCCAACAGAAACCTCTCAAACTTGCTTCAAATAACTCTTTCCATGTCCGTAAAAGAAACAGACTCCATCAAAGGAGTCTTAAAATCCCCAGGTCACTGTGCTTGCCTTGCTTCCTGTCCCTTTGGCAACAACAGACCGTCCTTCTATCCCCTCTCCCTCCAAGTTAAACCATCTCTCTCTGGGAGAGCTTCCAGCGTTTAGCTCTGGGCAGACGCTGCCTGGGCCGTAGGCACAGATCTAGGATCAGTTTACCCATTCATAATCCTAACCCTAACCATTAGGAGTAAAAATGCAAACACTGACCCACATTCATGGCAATCCCAACAGTATATGCAGCTAAAATTTGAATGATTGACTGATTGAGGTTTTCAGTATAGCTGTCACTGCACTGATTTTCACTACACCGATTTTCATTACACATCTTTCACCAATCCAGTCATGTCAGACGAGAGTCCAGGGATTACTTCCAGAAAGGGATGGAGAGGGAGGGGGGATGGAGGGAGGGATGGATGAAGGGAAAAGGGCATATGCAGTTTAAGATTATTGGAACAAGGCCCAGGGCTTATCAGGGCCAGGGCCGATCTACCGAATTTGGCAATGAGGCTGAGAGAAAATTGTGCAGTTTTAAAGCTAATTTCCAGCAATTCTACACATTTTTCTATAATATGATATCTGAGGGCCCTCGACCTCCAGGGTGCCCGTTCGGTAATCCTGATTAGGGCCTAGTGCCACGAGGCCGCTTTGGAGTTGACCCACACAATACACACCCACAATACACATGCACAATACACACACATAATACACCCACACATAATACACCCACACAATACACACCACACAATACACACCCACACAATACACACCCACACAATACACACACACAATACACACACTACACACACACAATACACACACTACACACACAATATACACACACAATATACACACACAATACAAACACACAATACAAACACACAATACACACACAATACACCCACAATACACACACACAATACACACACATACAGTGCATTCGGAAAGTATTCAGACCCCTTGACTTTTTTTTGTTACGTTACAGCCTTATTCTAAAATTGTAACGATCCCGGCAGTCTGAGTCGGGTCCTGTCTGTGTACTAGTTTTTCCGCTCGTGATCTCCAGTTTCCCGAGGGTTCTGGAACAGCTCCCTGCCTGGTTGCCGGGCAACGTTGCTAGGCGGGAGCTCTCTTGATTTTCGCACCTGCATCCCATCAGCAAGCTGCACACCTGGTCCTGATCATCACCCTTCTTAGGCTCTGGCCTAACATCCATTCCCTGCCGGATCGTTAGCCATGAACAGTATGTTTATCAGCGGATCAGTCTTAGAGCTTAGAGCATTAGTTTTGTTGTTTTGCACCTTGGTTGCTTGTTGTATGCTTACCTCCGTTTTGTTCTCCCTGCAGTCACTCGTCCGGAACCTTCACCCAACCTCTGCCTGATGGTCGGCGGCTGCCGAGCCATCATTGGACCAACTACTGCACCCTCAACAACTCATCCACGCCCGCCCGCTCTGTTCCCTGGATTATTCAGCAGCACTCGTGGATCAGTTAAATAAACACTCACCTTTGACACCACTTACCTTGTCCTGGTCTGCTTCTGGGTTCTGGCTTAGTAAACCGTGACAGAACGATCCGGCCAGTAATGAACCCAGCGGACCTGGACTCTGTTCGCCATGCCATTACCCATCAGGAGAAGATGTTGGGCCATCATAGCACGGTACTACAGGAGATCGCGTTGTCAGTTCGGAACCTTTCTACCGGTCTGACGGAGGTCCAGAACCAGCGCAAGTTTCCGGTGGAGGATCCACTACCGGTTTCACCCATCTCGCCTGCCGCTTCTGGAGCTGTGTCCTTCCGTGAGCCCAAGGTTCCGACGCCGGATAAATATGAGGGGGAGCTGGGAAGATGCCGTTCCTTCCTTATGCAGTGTGGATTAGTGTTCGATCTACAGCCCTACTCTTATGCCACAGACAAAGCTAGGATAGCCTTTGTGATTGAGTTGCTGCGTGGTCGAGCGCTGGAGTGGGCTTCAGCCGTTTGGGAACGACAGGATCCTGCATGGCTTCATACCAGGGGTTCACGGCCGAGATGAGGAAGCTCTTCGACCATTCCGTCCGAGGGAGGGGACGCAGCTAGGCGCCTGTTTTCGCTTCGCCAAGGAACTCGCAGCGTGGCCGACTTCGTGATCGAGTTCAAGACGTTGGCTGTGGAGAGTGGGTGGAATGAGGAGTCTCTGCAAGCGGCCTTTTACCAGGGTCTGTCGGAGCAGCTCAAGGATGAGTTGATCTCCTATCCGGAGCCTAGTGACCTGGACAGCTTGGTAGCCTTGTCTATTCGGGTGGATAATCGAGTCCGAGAGCGAAGGAGGGAGAAGCAATGGGTCCCGTCCAACCGATCAGCTTCTCAGGTTCCAGTCGGGTCGGGGATTGGACCAGAATACGTCGATCATCGTCCACCACACAGGATTAGTGGAGAGGTCCTGTCTCCCGATTCTGAACCCATGCAAGTGGGGCGGCACGGGTTAACCAAGGAGGAGCGCCAACACAGACGTAGGACTAACTGTTGCCTCTACTGTGGTGGTTCGGGACATTACCTCGCCACTGGTTCCCGGCGGTCGTCAAACTGCGCGGCTCGCTAAAGTTGGGAGGACTTTTAGCGAGCCAGTTTCGACCTCTCAATACCTCTGTCAGACCCCGTTTCCCGGCTACCCTTGTGAACAGGAATCAGAGCTTAGCGATTAACGCTTTTTATCGATTCAGGTGCCGATGGAAGCTTTCTTGATGCCGAGTTGGTGGAACAGCTGGGGCTTTCCAAGGAGCAATTGCCGGAAGCCATTGAAGCTACCACTCTGGACGGCAGTAGTCTGGCACGTATCACGATGAGGACTGAACCGGTTAAGATGCTGTTGTCGGGGAATCATTCTGAGATGATTTCATTCTTCATTCTGCCGTCTTCCCATGTTCCTCTGGTCCTTGGATACCCCTGGCTGAAGGAACACAATCCCACGTTCGATTGGGTGACGGGCAAGGTAACGAGTTGGAGCCTTGATTGTCATGCTAACTGTCTCAAGACTGCCTGTCCCCATTCGGTTCCCAGTCAGGTGATGGAGGCTAAACCCCCAGATTTGTCCCTGGTTCCCGAGACATATCACGATTTGGGGGAAGTGTTCAGTAAGCAGAAGGCTCTGTCACTCCCTCCCCACCGACCATATGATTGTGCCATCAACCTGTTCCCTGGAGCTGTCTACCCCAAGGGAAGGTTATACAGTATCTCCCCGACCTGAACGTGAGGCTTTGGAGACCTACATCAAGGAGTCCCTAGCTGCTGGTCTCGTTCGGCCCTCGTCATCACCCCTGGGGGCAGGATTCTTCTTTGTGGGTAAGAAGGATGGCTCTCTTCGACCGTGTATTGATTATCGGGGGTTGAATGACATCACGGTCAAGAACAAGTATCCCCTGCCCTTGATGAGTTCTGCCTTCGACTCCTTACAGGGTGCTACGGTGTTCACCAAGCTAGACCTACGCAATGCGTATCACATGGTCCGGATCAGAGAGGGGGACGAGTGGTTGACGGGTTTCAATACACCGATGGGTCACTTGAGTATCAGGTGATGCCGTTTGGACTGACCAATGCTCCAGCGGTATTCCAGAGTATGGTGAACGGCGTCCTGAGAGATATGATCGGTCTCTTTGTGTTTGTTTACCTGGATGACATTCTGATCTTCTCGAAGGAACCTTCCCGACCACGTCCAGCATGTCCGGCAGGTTCTGCAGCGATTGTTGGAGAATCGCCTGTTCGTGAAGGCCGAGAAGTGCGAGTTTCACGCCCACACGACATCCTTTCTCGGGTACATCATCTCCAGGGGAGAGATTAGGATGGACCAGGAGAAGGTTAGAGCGGTTCTGGAATGGGCCCAGCCCGGTACGAGATTGCAGCTCCAGAGATTTTTGGGGTTTGCGAATTTCTACCGCAGATTCATCCGGGATTACAGCCGTGTGGCCGCTCCGTTAACTGCCTTGACTTCCAGTATCAGGACCTTCAAGTGGAATCCGGAGGCGGATCGAGCGTTTCTGGATTTGAAGAGGCGATTCACCAACGCACCGATTCTCTCTCAACCGGACACGGCCCGTCAGTTCGTTGTTGAAGTGGGCCGCGTCTGATGTGGGAGTTGGCGCCATCCTGTCGCAGCGATGCTCCACGGACAGTAAACTCCATCCCTGCGCCTACTACTCTCGTCGCCTTTCGCCTGCGGAGAGGAATTACGATGTGGGTAACCGGGAGCTTCTCGCGGTGAAACTTGCCTTGGAGGAGTGGCGCCACTGGTTGGAGGGGCGGAGCAACCGTTTATTGTGTGGACTGACCACAAGAATCTTGCTTACGTGCAATCGGCTAGACGTCTCAACTCCCGTCAGGCCAGGTGGGCGTTGTTTTTCGGACGATTCAATTTTTTCCCTGACGTTCCGACCTGGATCTAAGAACGGCAAGGCGGACGCCTTGTCCCGGATGTTCTCCAAGACGGAAGAGAGTGGGTCCAAGACCGAGACAATTCTCCCCCGGAACTGCGTCGTGGGAGCAGTTATGTGGAAGATTGAGGAGGAGGTGATGGCGGCCCTTCGGACGCAGCCCGGTCCCGTAACGGTCCACCCGGTCGGTTGTTTGTGCCTGAGTCGGTTCGTCCTGCTGTCCTCAAATGGTCCCACGCCAGCAAGATGGCTTGTCACCCTGGCGTGGCTCGGACGATGGCGTTTCTTCGCAGACGTTTTTGGTGGCCTGCCATGGCCGAGGATACTCGGGGTTTTGTTGCTGCCTGTCCAGTGTGTGCGCAGAATAAGAGTACCAATCGGCCCAGCTCTGGACTACTTCACCCCCTTCCTATTCCCCGGCGACCATGGTCGCATCTGGCCCTGGACTTTGTCACTGGGTTGCCCGCTTCTGAGGGGAACACGGTCGTTCTGACTATCGTGGACAGATTCAGCAAGTTCGCCCACTTTGTGCCAATTGCCAAGCTTCCTCTGCCTCGGAGACGTCCGAGATCCTGGTTAGGGAGGTTTTCAGGGTCCACGGTTTGCCCAGTGATATCGTTTCCGACCGTGGCCCTCAGTTTACCTCTGCTGTCTGGAAGTCCTTCTGTTTGGCCATTGGAGCTACAGTCAGTCTCACATCTGGTTTTCACCCCCAATCTAATGGTCAGGCGGAGAGAGCCAACCAGAAGATGGAATCCACGCTACGCTGCCTGGTCTCTTCCAACCCCACCTCCTGGGTCTCTCAGTTGCCTTGGGTTGAGTATGCCCACAATACTCTCCCTACATCTGCCACTGGGATGTCTCCCTTCCAGTGTCTGTATGGCTACCAACCTCCCTTGTTCCCTTCTCAGGAGAAGGAGCTCTCAGTGCCTTCTGTTCAGGCCCATATTCGTCGTTGCCACCGGACCTGGCATCGGGCCAGAAAGGCACTCCTTAGAGTTTCGGACCGGTATCAGCTCCAGGCGAATCGTCGCCGGATCCCCGCTCCCACCTATACCATCGGAGATAGGGTCTGGTTGGCCACACGGGATCTTCCTTTACGGACTGAGTCTAGGAAGTTGTTACCGAAGTTCATTGGTCCGTTTGTGGTGGAGAAGGTGATCAATCCGGTGGCAGTTCGACTCAAACTACCGAGGACGCTCAGAGTCCACCCCACCTTTCATGTCTCCTGCCTCAAGCCTGTTTTCCTCAGTCCTCTGTTGCCTCCTCCGCCTCCTCCTCCTCCTCCTCGGATGATCGGAGGTGGTCCTGCCTACACGGTGCGACGCATCATGGATTCCAGACGGCGGGGCCGGGGTTTCCAGTATCTCGTGGACTGGGAGGGGTATGGTCCTGAAGAGAGGAGTTGGATTCGCGGCGACAGATCCTAGATGCTGACCTCATTCGTGACTTCTACCGCCTCCATCCTGGCGCTCGGGAGTCCGCCCGGTGGCGTTCGTCGGAGGGGGGGTACTGTAACGATCCCGGCAGTCTGAGTCGGGTCCTGTCTGTGTACTAGTTTTTCCGCTCGTGATCTCCAGTTTCCCGAGGGTTCTGGAACGCTCCCTGCCTGGTTGCCGGGCAACGTTGCTAGGCGGGAGCTCTCTTGATTTCCGCACCTGCATCCCATCAGCAAGCTGCACACCTGGTCCTGATCATCACCCTTCTTAGGCTCTGGCCTAACATCCATTCCCTGCCGGATCGTTAGCCATGAACAGTATGTTTATCAGCGGATCAGTCTTAGAGCTTAGAGCATTAGTTTTGTTGTTTTGCACCTTGGTTGCTTGTTGTATGCTTACCTCCGTTTTGTTCTCCCTGCAGTCACTCGTCCGGAACCTTCACCCAACCTCTGCCTGATGGTCGGCGGCTGCCGAGCCATCATTGGACCAACTACTGCACCCTCAACAACTCATCCACGCCGCCCGCTCTGTTCCCTGGATTATTCAGCAGCACTCGTGGATCAGTTAAATAAACACTCACCTTTGACACCACTTACCTTGTCCTGGTCTGCTTCTGGGTTCTGGCTTAGTAAACCGTGACAAAAATGGATTCAATTGTTTTTTCCCCCTCATAATGACAAAGCAAAAACAGGTTTTTAGACATTTTAGCAAATGTATAAAAAAAGAATACTGAAATATTACATTTACATAAGTATTCAGACCCTTTACTCAGTACTTTGTTGAAGCACCTTTGGCAGCGATTACAGCCTCAAGTTCTTGGGTATGATGCTACAAGCTTGGCACACCTGTATTTGGGGAGTTTCTCCCATTCTTCTCTGCAGATCCTCTCAAGCTCTGTCAGGTTGGATGGGGAGCGTTGCTGCACAGCTACAGTATTTTCAGGTCTCTCCAGAGATGTCCAAATCATGTCCAATCAATTGAATTTACCACAGATGTACTCCAATCAAGTTGTAGAAACATCTCAAGGATGATCAATGGAAACAGGATGCACCTGAGCTCAATTTTGAGTCTCATAGCAAAGGGTCTGAATACTTATGTAAATAAGGTATTCCAGCTTTTAATTTGTCATAAATTAGCAGAAATGTCTAAAAACCTGTTTTCGCTTTGTCATTATGGGGTATTGTGTGTAGATTGATGATACTTTTTTTTTTCTTTAATCCATTTTAGAATAAGGCTGTAACGTAACAAAATGTGGAAAAAGTGAAGGGGTCTGAATACTTTCTGAATGCACTGTACACACACACACAGTCCATTGGAGCTGGCAGACCCTGCTCCTCCCAGGATGCTCTCTTCTGCCTAACAGCAGCCCACCTCACACAGCCTTTTTTTTTAAAGCCCTGCCATTGGCTGATAGATTTTACACGAGTGACATCACAGGTCACAGGATCACATTTAATGGCAATTTAGGTACTTACATTACTTTATGTGACTACACATTTAGGTATATAGATAAAAACAAACACACACACATGCATGCACGCATGCGGGTGCGCACACACACGCACACATTCACACACACGCACAGTATACAGCCATATAGACCATCAGTGGCAGGAAGGACGAAGGACAGTGTTCTGAGCCCTGATACTTATATTGCTACCTGCCAAACAACCTCCCATGATCCCGCAGCGCCATGACGCTCCATCCTCTGGTCGGCCGTAACGAGGTCACCACCATGGAGAACACAACACAACAACGTTTATGTTTCTACACCACATACATGCAACACACACTGTTAGATAGGAAATGATAGGATAGGATAGGAAATAATAGGATAGGATAGAATAGTTATATCTGCTGTGCTCTGCCTCCTTCTCCAGAGCTCTGTGTGTGTCTTGCCATAGTCTACTGCGACCCACTGCTCCTCTTCTCACCTCCAGCTACACCCAGCAAGGAGGCCGGGGGTGAGAGAGGGGTGAGAGGGTTTGGGAGGTGGGGGAAATAGGGGGTGAGATGGGGAGTGATGGTGGCTTGAGAGGCTGTGAGAGGGATGGGGCTGATGAGGTTGGTGATGAAGTGCTGAGGCAAAGCAGGACAGGAATAGAGCATCTCCTATCTCAGCTGACTGAGCTCAATATCACTCAGTCACAGCCAACGACCATCTCATCCAACTCCACTGGCTCCCAGTTCAATACAGGATCATCTTCAAATTGCTCATGCTCACCTACAAAGCACTCAATGGACTGGCGCCCACATATCTTTCTGACCTCTTGCCCCTCTACACTCCCACCTGTTCACTGCGCTCCTCTGACCTTGGCCTCCTCACCATCCCTTGCACCAGGCTCCACTCTATTGGAGACCTGGCTTTTAGCAGTGCAGCTCCCCAACTCTGGAACTCCCTCCCTCTCCATGTCAGAACCGCACAATCCATACACATATTCAAGTCCATAATAAAGACCCAACTCTTCACACAGGCTTACCTGGATTCTCTGTTGTCTTAGCTTTTATCCTCCGTCTAGTTCACTTCCCTGGTTAGTCTGTCATCATGTTTAGTGTTATCCATGGTTTGTCTGTCATCATGTTTAGTGTTATCCATGGTTAGTCTATCATCATGTTTAGTGTTCTCCCTGGTTAGTCTGTCATCATGTTCAGTGTTATCCATGGTTTGTCTGTCATCATGTTTAGTGTTATCCATGGTTAGTCTGTCATCATGTTTAGTGTTATCCATGGTTAGTCTGTCATCACGTTTAGTGTTCTCCATGATTAGTCTGTCATCATGTTTAGTGTTCTCCATGATTAGTCTGTCATCATGTTTAGTGTTCACCATGGTTAGTCTGTCATTATGTTTAGTGTTCTCCATGGTTAGTCTGTCATCATGTTTAGTGTTATCCATGGTTAGTCTGTCATCATGTTTAGTGTTCTCCATGGTTAGTCTGTCATCATGTTTAGTGTTCTCCATGGTTAGTCTGTCATCATGTTTAGTGTTATCCATGGTTAGTCTGTCATCATGTTTAGTGTTCTCAATGGTCAGTCTGTCATCATGTTGAGTGTTCTCCATGGTTAGTCTGTCATCATGTTTAGTGTTATCCATGGTTAGTCTGTCATCATGTTTAGTGTTCTCCATGGTCTGTCTGTCATCATGTTTAGTGTTCTCCATGGTCAGTCTGTCATCATGTTTAGTGTTCTCCATGGTTAGTCTGTCATCATGTTTAGTGTTCTCCATGGTTAGTATGTCATCATGTTCATTGTTATCCATGGTTAGTCTGTCATCATGTTTAGTGTTCTCCATGGTCAGTCTGTCATCATGTTTAGTGTTCTCCATGATTAGTCTGTCATCATGTTTAGTGTCTCCATGGTTAGTCTGTCATCATGTTTAGTGTTCTCCATGGTTAGTCTGTCATCATGTTTAGTGTTATCCATGGTTAGTCTGTCATCATGTTTATTGTTCTCCATGGTTAGTCTGTCATCATGTTTAGTGTTCTCCATGGTTAGTCTGTCATCATGTTTAGTGTTCTCCATGGTTAGTCTGTCATCATGTTTAGTGTTCTCCATGGTCAGTCTGTCATCATGTTTAGTGTTCTCCATGATTAGTCTGTCATCATGTTTAGTGTTCTCCATGGTTAGTCTGTCATCATGTTTAGTGTTCTCCATGGTAAGTCTGTCATCATGTTTAGTGTTCTCCATGGTCAGTCTGTCGTCATGTTTAGTGTTCTCCATGGTTAGTCTGTCATTATGTTTAGTGTTCTCCATGGTTAGTCTGTCATCATGTTTAGTGTTCTCCATGGTTAGTCTGTCATTATGTTTAGTGTTCTCCATGGTTAGTCTGTCATTATGTTTAGTGTTATCCAAGGTTAGTCTGTCATTATGTTTAGTGTTCTCCATGGTTAGTCTGTCATTATGTTTAGTGTTCTCCATGGTTAGTCTGTCATCATGTTTAGTGTTATCCTTGGTTAGTCTGTCATCATGTTTAGTGTTCTCCATGGTTAGTCTGTCATCATGTTTAGTGTTCTCCATGGTCAGTCTGTCATCATGTTTAGTGTTCTCCATGGTTAGTCTGTCATCATGTTTAGTGTTCTCCATGGTTAGTCTGTCATCATGTTAAGTGTTCTCCATGGTCAGTCTGTCATCATGTTTAGTGTTCTCCATGGTTAGTCTGTCATCATGTTTAGTGTTCTCCATGGTTAGTCTGTCATCATGTTTAGTGTTCTCCATGGTTAGTCTGTCATCATGTTTAGTGTTCTCCATGGTTAGTCAGTCATTATGTTTAGTGTTCTCCATGGTCAGTCTGTCATCATGTTTAGTGTTCTCCATGGTTAGTCTGTCATTATGTTTAGTGTTCTCCCTTGTTAGTCTGTCATCATGTTTAGTGTTCTCCATGGTTAGTCTTTCATCATGTTTAGTGTTCTCCATGGTCAGTTTGTCATTATGTTTAGTGTTCTCCATGATCAGTCTGTCATCATGTTTAGTGTTCTCCATGGTTAGTATGTCATCATGTTCAGTGTTCTCCATGGTCAGTCTGTCATCATGTTTAGTGTTATTCATGGTTAGTTTTTCATCATGTTTCGTGTTCTCCATGGTCAGTCTGTCATTATGTTTAGTGTTATCCATGGTTAGTCTGTCATCATGTTTAGTGTTCTCCATGGTTAGTCTGTCATTATGTTTAGTGTTCTCCATGGTCTGTCTGTCATCATGTTTAGTGTTCTCCATGATTAGTCTGTCATCATGTTTAGTGTTCTCCATGGTTAGTCTGTCATCATGTTTAGTGTTCTCCATGGTCAGTCTGTCATCATGTTTAGTGTTCTCCATGGTTAGTCTGTCATCATGTTTAGTGTTCTCCATGGTTAGTCTGTCATCATGTTTAGTGTTCTCCATGGTTAGTCTGTCATCATGTTTAGTGTTCTCCATTGTCAGTCTGTCATCATGTTTAGTGTTATCTATGGTTAGTCTGTCATTATATTTAGTGTTCTCCATGGTCAGTCTGTCATCATGTTTAGTGTTATCCATGGTTAGTCTGTCATCATGTTTAGTGATCTCCATGGTCAGTCTGTCATCATGTTTAGTGTTCTCCATTGTTAGTCTGTCATCATGTTTAGTGTTCTCCATGGTTAGTCTGTCATCATGTTTAGTGTTCTCCATGGTTAGTCTGTCATCATGTTTAGTGTTCTCCATGGTTAATCTGTCATCATGTTTAGTGTTCTCCCTTGTAAGACTTTCATCATGTTTAGTGTTCTCCATGGTTAGTTCTCCATGGTTAGTCTGTCATCATGTTTAGTGTTATCCATGGTTAGTCTGTCATCATGTTTAGTGTTCTCCATGGTTAGTCTGTCATCATGTTTAGTGTTATCCATGGTTAGTCTGTCATTATGTTTAGTGTTCTCCCTGGTTAGTCTGTCATCATGTTTAGTGTTCTCCATGGTTAGTCTGTCATCATGTTTAGTGTTCTCCATGGTTAGTCTGTCATCATGTTTAGTGTTCTTCATGGTTAGTTTGTCATCATGTTTAGTGTTCTCCATGGTTAGTCTGTCATCATGTTTAGTGTTCTCCATTGTCAGTCTGTCATCATGTTTAGTGTTCTCCATTGTTAGTCTGTCATCATGTTTAGTGTTCTCCATGGTTAGTCTGTCATCATGTTTAGTGTTCTCCTTGGTTAGTCTGTCATCATGTTTAGTGTTCTCCATGGTTAGTCTGTCATCATGTTTAGTGTTCTCCATTGTCAGTCTGTCATCATGTTTAGTGTTATCTATGGTTAGTCTGTCATTATATTTAGTGTTCTCCATGGTCAGTCTGTCATCATGTTTAGTGTTATCCATGGTTAGTCTGTCATCATGTTTAGTGATCTCCATGGTCAGTCTGTCATCATGTTTAGTGTTCTCCATTGTTAGTCTGTCATAATGTTTATTGTTCTCCCTGGTAAGTCTGTCATCATGTTTAGTGTTATCCATGGTTAGTCTGTCATCATGTTTAGTGATCTCCATGGTCAGTCTGTCATCATGTTTAGTTTTCTCCATGGTTAGTCTGTCATAATGTTTATTGTTCTCCCTGGTAAGTCTGTCATCATGTTTAGTGTTATCCATGGTTAGTCTGTCATCATGTTTAGTGTTATCCATGGTTAGTCTGTCATTATGTTTAGTGTTCTCCATGGTCAGTCTGTCATCATGTTTAGTGTTATTCATGGTTAGTCTGTCATCATGTTTATTGTTATCCATGGTTAGTATGTCATCATGTTTAGTGTTCTCCCTGGTTAGTCTGTCATCAAGTTTTGTGTTCTCCATGGTAAGTCTGTCATCATGTTTAGTGTTCTCCATGGTCAGTCTGTCATCATGTTTAGTGTTCTCCATGGTTAGTCTGTCATCATGTTTAGTGTTCTCCATGGTAGTCTGTCATCATGTTTAGTGTTCTCCATGGTTAGTCTGTCATCATGTTTAGTGTTCTCCATGGTCAGTCTGTCATCATGTTTAGTGTTCTCCATGGTCAGTCTGTCATCATGTTTAGTGTTCTCCATGGTTAGTCTGTCATCATGTTTAGTGTTCTCCATTGTTAGTCTGTCATCATGTTTAGTGTTATCCATGGTTAGTCTGTCATCATGTTTAGTGTTCTCCATGGTCAGTCTGTCATCATGTTTAGTGTTCTCCATGGTTAGTCTGTCATCATGTTTAGTGATCTCCATGGTCAGTCTGTCATCATGTTTAGTGTTCTCCATGGTTAGTCTGTCATCATGTTTAGTGTTCTCCATGGTTAGTCTGTCATCATGTTTAGTGTTCTCCATGGTTAGTCTGTCATCATGTTTAGTGTTCTCCATGGTTAGTCTGTCATCATGTTTAGTGTTCTCCCTTGTTAGTCTGTCATCTTGTTTAGTGTTCTCCATGGTTGTTCTCCATGGTTAGTCTGTCATCATGTTTAGTGTTATCCATGGTTAGTCTGTCATCATGTTTAGTGTTCTCCATGGTTAGTCTGTCATCATGTTTAGTGTTCTCCATGGTTAGTCTGTCATCATGTTTAGTGTTCTCCATGGTCTAGTCTGTCATCATGTTTAGTGTTCTCCATGGTTAGTCTGTCATCATGTTTAGTGTTCTCCATGGTTAGTCTGTCATCATGTTTAGTGTTCTCCATGGTTAGTCTGTCATCATGTTTAGTGTTCTCCATGGTTAGTCTGTCATCATGTTTAGTGTTCTCCATGGTTAGTCTGTCATCATGTTTAGTGTTCTCCATGGTTAGTCTGTCATCATGTTTAGTGTTCTCCATTGTCAGTCTGTCATCATGTTTAGTGTTATCTATGGTTAGTCTGTCATTATATTTAGTGTTCTCCATGGTCAGTCTGTCATCATGTTTAGTGTTATCCATGGTTAGTCTGTCATCATGTTTAGTGATCTCCATGGTCAGTCTGTCATCATGTTTAGTGTTCTCCATGGTTAGTCTGTCATCATGTTTAGTGTTCTCCATGGTTAGTCTGTCATCATGTTTAGTGTTCTCCATGGTTAGTCTGTCATCATGTTTAGTGTTCTCCATGGTTAGTCTGTCATCATGTTTAGTGTTCTCCCTTGTTAGTCTGTCATCATGTTTAGTGTTCTCCATGGTTAGTTCTCCATGGTTAGTCTGTCATCATGTTTAGTGTTATCCATGGTTAATCTGTCATCATGTTTAGTGTTCTCCATGGTTAGTCTGTCATCATGTTTAGTGTTATCCATGGTTAGTCTGTCATCATGTTTAGTGTTCTCCCTGGTTAGTCTGTCATCATGTTTAGTGTTCTCCATGGTTAGTCTGTCATCATGTTTAGTGTTCTCCATGGTTAGTCTGTCATCATGTTTAGTGTTCTCCATGGTTAGTCTGTCATCATGTTTAGTGTTCTCCATGGTTAGTCTGTCATCATGTTTAGTGTTCTCCATGGTCAGTCTGTCATCATGTTTAGTGTTCTCCATGGTTAGTCTGTCATCATGTTTAGTGTTCTCCATGGTTAGTCTGTCATCATGTTTAGTGTTCTCCTTGGTTAGTCTGTCATCATGTTTAGTGTTCTCCATGGTTAGTCTGTCATCATGTTTAGTGTTCTCCATGGTCAGTCTGTCATCATGTTTAGTGTTATCTATGGTTAGTCTGTCATCATGTTTAGTGTTCTCCATGGTCAGTCTGTCATCATGTTTAGTGTTATCCATGGTTAGTCTGTCATCATGTTTAGTGATCTCCATGGTCAATCTGTCATCATGTTTAGTGTTCTCCATGGTTAGTCTGTCATCATGTTTAGTGTTCTCCATGGTTAATCTGTCATCATGTTTAGTGTTATCCATGGTTAGTCTGTCATCATGTTTAGTGATCTCCATGGTCAGTCTGTCATCATGTTTAGTGTTCTCCATGGTTAGTCTGTCATAATGTTTAGTGTTCTCCCTGGTAAGTCTGTCATCATGTTTAGTGTTATCCATGGTTAGTCTGTCATCATGTTTAGTGTTCTCCATGGTTAGTCTGTCATCATGTTTAGTGTTCTCCATGGTTAGTCTGTCATTATGTTTAGTGTTATCCATGGTTAGTCTGTCATCATGTTTATTGTTATCCATGGTTAGTCTGTCATTATGTTTAGTGTTCTCCATGGTTAGTCTGTCATTATGTTTAGTGTTCTCCATGGTTAGTCTGTCATCATGTTTAGTGTTCTCCATGGTCAGTCTGTCATCATGTTTAGTGTTCTCCATGGTTAGTCTGTCATCATGTTTAGTGTTCTCCATGGTCAGTCTGTCATCATGTTTAGTGTTCTCCATGGTTAGTCTGTCATCATGTTTAGTGTTCTCCATGGTCAGTCTGTCATCATGTTTAGTGTTCTCCATGGTCAGTCTGTCATCATGTTTAGTGTTCTCCATGGTTAGTCTGTCATCATGTTTAGTGTTCTCCATGGTCAGTCTGTCATCATGTTTAGTGTTATCTATGGTTAGTCTGTCATTATATTTAGTGTTCTCCATGGTCAGTCTGTCATCATGTTTAGTGTTATCCATGGTTAGTCTGTCATCATGTTTAGTGTTCTCCATGGTCAGTCTGTCATCATGTTTAGTGTTCTCCATTGTTAGTCTGTCATCATGTTTAGTGTTCTCCATGGTTAGTCTGTCATCATGTTTAGTGTTCTCCATGGTTAGTCTGTCATCATGTTTAGTGTTCTCCATGGTTAATCTGTCATCATGTTTAGTGTTCTCCCTTGTAAGACTTTCATCATGTTTAGTGTTCTCCATGGTTAGTTCTCCATGGTTAGTCTGTCATCATGTTTAGTGTTATCCATGGTTAATCTGTCATCATGTTTAGTGTTCTCCATGGTTAGTCTGTCATCATGTTTAGTGTTCTCCATGGTTAGTCTGTCATTATGTTTAGTGTTCTCCCTGGTTAGTCTGTCATCATGTTTAGTGTTCTCCATGGTTAGTCTGTCATCATGTTTAGTGTTCTCCATGGTTAGTCTGTCATCATGTTTAGTGTTCTTCATGGTTAGTCTGTCATCATGTTTAGTGTTCTCCATGGTTAGTCTGTCATCATGTTTAGTGTTCTCCATGGTCAGTCTGTCATCATGTTTAGTGTTCTCCATTGTTAGTCTGTCATCATGTTTAGTGTTCTCCATGGTTAGTCTGTCATCATGTTTAGTGTTCTCCATGGTTAGTCTGTCATCATGTTTAGTGTTCTCCATGGTTAGTCTGTCATCATGTTTAGTGTTCTCCATTGTCAGTCTGTCATCATGTTTAGTGTTATCTATGGTTAGTCTGTCATTATATTTAGTGTTCTCCATGGTCAGTCTGTCATCATGTTTAGTGTTATCCATGGTTAGTCTGTCATCATGTTTAGTGATCTCCATGGTCAGTCTGTCATCATGTTTAGTGTTCTCCATTGTTAGTCTGTCATCATGTTTAGTTTTCTCCATGGTTAGTCTGTCATAATGTTTATTGTTCTCCCTGGTAAGTCTGTCATCATGTTTAGTGTTATCCATGGTTAGTCTGTCATCATGTTTAGTGTTATACATGGTTAGTCTGTCATTATGTTTAGTGTTCTCCATGGTCAGTCTGTCATCATGTTTAGTGTTATTCATGGTTAGTCTGTCATCATGTTTATTGTTATCCATGGTTAGTATGTCATTATGTTTAGTGTTCTCCCTGGTTAGTCTGTCATCATGTTTAGTGTTCTCCATGGTTAGTCTGTCATCATGTTTAGTGTTCTCCATGGTCAGTCTGTCATCATGTTTAGTGTTCTCCATGGTTAGTCTGTCATCATGTTTAGTGTTCTCCATGGTAGTCTGTCATCATGTTTAGTGTTCTCCATGGTTAGTCTGTCATCATGTTTAGTGTTCTCCATGGTCAGTCTGTCATCATGTTTAGTGTTCTCCATGGTCAGTCTGTCATCATGTTTATTGTTCTCCATGGTTAGTCTGTCATCATGTTTAGTGTTCTCCATGGTCAGTCTGTCATCATGTTTAGTGTTCTCCATGGTCAGTCTGTCATCATGTTTATTGTTCTCCATGGTTAATCTGTCATCATGTTTAGTGTTTTCCATTATCTGTCTGTCATCATATTTAGTGTTCTCCATGGTTAATCTGTCATCATGTTTAGTGTTCTCCATGGTCTGTCTGTCATCATGTTTAGTGTTCTCCATGGTTAGTCTGTCATCATGTTTAGTGTTCTCCATGGTCAGCCTGTCATCATGTTTAGTGTTCTCCATGGTTTTTCTGTCATCATGTTTAGTGTTCTCCATGGTTAGTCTGTCATCATGTTTAGTGTTTTCCATTTTCTGTCTGTTATCATGTTTAGTGTTCTCCATGGTTAATCTGTCATCATGTTTAGTGTTCTCCATGGTTAGTCTGTCATCATGTTTAGTGTTCTCCATGGTTAGTATGTCATTATGTTTAGTGTTCTCCATGGTTAGTCTGTCATCATGTTTAGTGTTTTCCATTTTCTGTTTGTCATCATGTTTAGTGTTCTCCATGGTTAATCTGTCATCATGTTTAGTGTTCTCCATGGTTAGTCTGTCATCATGTTTAGTGTTCTGCATGGTTAGTCTGTCATTATGTTTAGTGTTCTCCATGGTTAGTCTGTCATCATGTTTAGTGTTATCCAGGGTTAGTCTGTCATCATGTTTAGTGTTGTCTATGGTTAGTCTGTCATCATGTTTAGTGTTCTCCATGGTTAGTCTGTCATCATGTTTAGTGTTCTCCATGGTTAGTCTGTCATCATGTTTAGTGTTCTCCATTGTTAGTCTGTCATCATGTTTAGTGTTATCCATGGTTAGTCTGTCATCATGTTTAGTGTTCTCCATGGTCAGTCTGTCATCATGTTTAGTGTTCTCCATGGTTAATCTGTCATCATGTTTAGTGTTCTCCATGGTTAGTCTGTCATCATGTTTAGTGTTATCCATGGTTAGTCTGTCATTATGTTTAGTGTTCTCCCTGGTTAGTCTGTCATCATGTTTAGTGTTCTCCATGGTTAGTCTGTCATCATGTTTAGTCTTCTCCATGGTTAGTCTGTCATCATGTTTAGTGTTCTCCATGGTTAGTCTGTCATTATGTTTAGTGTTCTCCATGGTTAGTCTGTCATCATGTTTAGTGTTTTCCATTTTCTGTCTGTCATCATGTTTAGTGTTCTCCATGGTTAGTCTGTCATCATGTTTAGTGTTCTCCATGGTTAGTCTGTCATCATGTTTAGTGTTCTCCATGGTTAGTCTGTCATCATGTTTAGTGTTGTCCATGGTTAGTCTGTCATCATGTTTAGTGTTCTCCATGGTTAGTCTGTCATCATGTTTAGTGTTCTCCATGGTTAGTCTGTCATCATGTTTAGTGTTCTCCATTGTTAGTCTGTCATCATGTTTAGTGTTATCCATGGTTAGTCTGTCATCATGTTTAGTGTTCTCCATGGTCAGTCTGTCATCATGTTTAGTGTTCTCCATGGTTAATCTGTCATCATGTTTAGTGTTCTCCATGGTTAGTCTGTCATCATGTTTAGTGTTATCCATGGTTAGTCTGTCATTATGTTTAGTGTTCTCCCTGGTTAGTCTGTCATCATGTTTAGTGTTCTCCATGGTTAGTCTGTCATCATGTTTAGTGTTCTCCATGGTTAGTCTGTCATCATGTTTAGTGTTCTCCATGGTTAGTATGTCATTATGTTTAGTGTTCTCCATGGTTAGTCTGTCATCATGTTTAGTGTTTTCCATTTTCTGTCTGTCATCATGTTTAGTGTTCTCCATGGTTAATCTGTCATCATGTTTAGTGTTCTCCATGGTTAGTCTGTCATCATGTTTAGTGTTCTCCATGGTCAGTCTGTCATCATGTGTAGTGTTCTACATGGTTAGTCTGTCATTATTTTTAGTGTTCTCCATGGTTAGTCTGTCATTATGTTTAGTGTTCTCCATGGTTAGTCTGTCATCATGTTTAGTGTTCTCCATGGTTAGTCTGTCATCATGTTTAGTGTTCTCCATGGTTAGTCTGTCATCATGTTTAGTGTTCTTCATGGTTAGTTTTTCATCATGTTTAGTGTTCTCCATGGTTAGTCTGTCATCATGTTTAGTGTTCTCCATTGTCAGTCTGTCATCATGTTTAGTGTTCTCCATGGTTAGTCTGTCATCATGTTTAGTGTTCTCCATGGTTAGTCTGTCATCATGTTTAGTGTTCTCCATGGTTAGTCTGTCATCATGTTTAGTGTTCTCCATGGTTAGTCTGTCATTATGTTTAGTGTTATCCATGGTTAGTCTGTCATCATGTTTAGTGTTCTCCATGGTTAGTCTGTCATCATGTTTAGTGTTATCTATGGTTAGTCTGTCATCATGTTTAGTGTTCTCCATGGTTAGTCTGTCATCATGTTTAGTGTTCTCCATGGTCAGTCTGTCATAATGTTTATTGTTCTCCCTGGTAAGTCTGTCATCATGTTTAGTGTTATCCATGGTTAGTCTGTCATCATGTTTAGTGTTATACATGGTTAGTCTGTCATCATGTTTAGTGTTCTCCATGGTCAGTCTGTCATCATGTTTAGTGTTCTCCATGGTTAATCTGTCATCATGTTTAGTGTTCTCCATGGTTAGTCTGTCATCATGTTTAGTGTTATCCATGGTTAGTCTGTCATTATGTTTAGTGTTCTCCCTGGTTAGTCTGTCATCATGTTTAGTGTTCTCCATGGTTATTCTGTCATCATGTTTAGTGTTCTCCATGGTTAGTCTGTCATCATGTTTAGTGTTCTCCATGGTTAGTCTGTCATTATGTTTAGTGTTCTCCATGGTTAGTCTGTCATCATGTTTAGTGTTTTCCATTTTCAGTCTGTCATCATGTTTAGTGTTCTCCATGATTAGTCTGTCATCATGTTTAGTGTTCTCCATGGTTAGTCTGTCATCATGTTTAGTGTTTTCCATGGTCAGTCTGTCATCAGGTGTAGTGTTCTCCATGGTTAGTCTGTCATTATTTTTAGTGTTCTCCATGGTTAGTTCTCCATGGTTAGTCTGTCATCATGTTTAGTGTTCTCCATGGTAAGACTTTCATCATGTTTAGTGTTCTCCATGGTTAGTCTGTCATCATGTTTAGTGTTCTCCATGGTTAGTTGTCATCATGTTTAGTGTTCCCCATGGTTAGTCTGTCATCATGTTTAGTGTTCTCCATTGTCAGTCTGTCATCATGTTTAGTGTTCTCCATTGTTAGTCTGTCATCATGTTTAGTGTTCTCCATGGTTAGTCTGTCATCATGTTTAGTGTTCTCCATGGTTAGTCTGTCATCATGTTTAGTGTTCTCCATGGTTAGTCTGTCATCATGTTTAGTGTTCTCCATGGTTAGTCTGTCATCATGTTTAGTGTTATCCATGTTTAGTCTGTCATCATGTTTACTGTTCTCCATGGTTAGTCTGTCATCATGTTTAGTGTTATCTATGGTTAGTCTGTCATCATGTTTAGTGTTCTCCATGGTTAGTCTGTCATCATGTTTAGTGTTCTCCATGGTCAGTCTGTCATAATGTTTATTGTTCTTCCTGGTAAGTCTGTCATCATGTTTAGTGTTATCCATGGTTAGTCTGTCATCATGTTTAGTGTTCTACATGGTTAGTCTGTCATCATGTTTAGTGTTCTCCATGGTCAGTCTGTCATCATGTTTAGTGTTATTCATGGTTAGTCTGTCATCATGTTTATTGTTATCCATGGTTAGTCTGTCATCATGTTTAGTGTTCTCCCTGGTTAGTCTGTCATCATGTTTAGTGTTCTCCATGGTTAGTCTGTCATCATGTTTAGTGTTCTCCATGGTCAGTCTGTCATCATGTTTAGTGTTCTCCATGGTTAGTCTGTCATCATGTTTAGTGTTCTCCATGGTTAGTCTGTCATCATGTTTAGTGTTCTCCATGGTTAGTCTGTCATCATGTTTAGTGTTCTCCATGGTCAGTCTGTCATCATGTTTAGTGTTCTCCATGGTCAGTCTGTCATCATGTTTAGTGTTCTCCATGGTTAGTCTGTCATCATGTTTAGTGTTCTCCATGGTCAGTCTGTCATCATGTTTAGTGTTCTCCATGGTCAGTCTGTCATCATGTTTAGTGTTCTCCATGGTTAGTCTGTCATCATGTTTAGTGTTCTCCATGGTTAGTCTGTCATCATGTTTAGTGTTCTCCATGGTTAGTCTGTCATCATGTTTAGTGTTCTCCATGGTCAGTCTGTCATCATGTTTAGTGTTCTCCATGGTCAGTCTGTCATCATGTTTATTGTTCTCCATGGTTAGTCTGTCATCATGTTTAGTGTTCTCCATGGTCAGTCTGTCATCATGTTTAGTGTTCTCCATGGTCAGTCTGTCATCATGTTTATTGTTCTCCATGGTTAGTCTGTCATCATGTTTAGTGTTTTCCATTATCTGTCTGTCATCATGTTTAGTGTTCTCCATGGTTAGTCTGTCATCATGTTTAGTGTTCTCCATGGTCTGTCTGTCATCATGTTTAGTGTTCTCCATGGTTAGTCTGTCATCATGTTTAGTGTTCTCCATGGTCAGCCTGTCATCATGTTTAGTGTTCTCCATGGTTTTTCTGTCATCATGTTTAGTGTTCTCCATGGTTAGTCTGTCATCATGTTTAGTGTTTTCCATTTTCTGTCTGTTATCATGTTTAGTGTTCTCCATGGTTAGTCTGTCATCATGTTTAGTGTTCTCCATGGTTAGTCTGTCATCATGTTTAGTGTTCTCCATGGTTAGTATGTCATTATGTTTAGTGTTCTCCATGGTTAGTCTGTCATCATGTTTAGTGTTTTCCATGTTCTGTCTGTCATCATGTTTAGTGTTCTCCATGGTTAGTCTGTCATCATGTTTAGTGTTCTCCATGGTTAGTCTGTCATCATGTTTAGTGTTCTGCATGGTTAGTCTGTCATTATGTTTAGTGTTATCCATGGTTAGTCTGTCATCATGTTTAGTGTTATCCAGGGTTAGTCTGTCATCATGTTTAGTGTTGTCTATGGTTAGTCTGTCATCATGTTTAGTGTTCTCCATGGTTAGTCTGTCATCATGTTTAGTGTTCTCCATGGTTAGTCTGTCATCATGTTTAGTGTTCTCCATTGTTAGTCTGTCATCATGTTTAGTGTTATCCATGGTTAGTCTGTCATCATGTTTAGTGTTCTCCATGGTCAGTCTGTCATCATGTTTAGTGTTCTCCATGGTTAGTCTGTCATCATGTTTAGTGTTCTCCATGGTTAGTCTGTCATCATGTTTAGTGTTCTCCATGGTTAGTCTGTCATCATGTTTAGTGTTCTCCCTGGTTAGTCTGTCATCATGTTTAGTGTTCTCCATGGTTAGTCTGTCATCATGTTTAGTCTTCTCCATGGTTAGTCTGTCATCATGTTTAGTGTTCTCCATGGTTAGTCTGTCATTATGTTTAGTGTTCTCCATGGTTAGTCTGTCATCATGTTTAGTGTTTTCCATTTTCTGTCTGTCATCATGTTTAGTGTTCTCCATGGTTAATCTGTCATCATGTTTAGTGTTCTCCATGGTTAGTCTGTCATCATGTTTAGTGTTATCCAGGGTTAGTCTGTCATCATGTTTAGTGTTGTCTATGGTTAGTCTGTCATCATGTTTAGTGTTCTCCATGGTTAGTCTGTCATCATGTTTAGTGTTCTCCATGGTTAGTCTGTCATCATGTTTAGTGTTCTCCATTGTTAGTCTGTCATCATGTTTAGTGTTATCCATGGTTAGTCTGTCATCATGTTTAGTGTTCTCCATGGTCAGTCTGTCATCATGTTTAGTGTTCTCCATGGTTAATCTGTCATCATGTTTAGTGTTCTCCATGGTTAGTCTGTCATCATGTTTAGTGTTATCCATGGTTAGTCTGTCATTATGTTTAGTGTTCTCCCTGGTTAGTCTGTCATCATGTTTAGTGTTCTCCATGGTTAGTCTGTCATCATGTTTAGTCTTCTCCATGGTTAGTCTGTCATCATGTTTAGTGTTCTCCATGGTTAGTATGTCATTATGTTTACTGTTCTCCATGGTTAGTCTGTCATCATGTTTAGTGTTTTCCATTTTCTGTCTGTCATCATGTTTAGTGTTCTCCATGGTTAATCTGTCATCATGTTTAGTGTTCTCCATGGTTAGTCTGTCATCATGTTTAGTGTTCTCCATGGTCAGTCTGTCATCATGTTTAGTGTTCTCCATGGTTAGTCTGTCATTATGTTTAGTGTTCTCCATGGTTAGTCTGTCATTATGTTTAGTGTTCTCCATGGTTAGTCTGTCATCATGTTTAGTGTTCTCCATGGTTAGTCTGTCATCATGTTTAGTGTTCTCCATGGTTAGTCTGTCATCATGTTTAGTGTTCTCCATGGTTAGTCTGTCATCATGTTTAGTGTTCTCCATGGTTAGTCTGTCATCATGTTTAGTGTTCTCCATTGTCAGTCTGTCATCATGTTTAGTGTTCTCCATGGTTAGTCTGTCATCATGTTTAGTGTTCTCCATGGTTAGTCTGTCATCATGTTTAGTGTTCTCCATGGTTAGTCTGTCATCATGTTTAGTGTTCTCCATGGTTAGTCTGTCATTATGTTTAGTGTTATCCATGTTTAGTCTGTCATCATGTTTACTGTTCTCCATGGTTAGTCTGTCATCATGTTTAGTGTTATCTATGGTTAGTCTGTCATCATGTTTAGTGTTCTCCATGGTTAGTCTGTCATCATGTTTAGTGTTCTCCATGGTCAGTCTGTCATCATGTTTAGTGTTCTCCATGGTAAGTCTGTCATCATGTTTAGTGTTCTCCATGGTTAGTCTGTCATCATGTTTAGTGTTATCCATGGTTAGTCTGTCATCATGTTTAGTGTTCTCCATGGTCAGTCTGTCATCATGTTTAGTGTTCTCCATGGTTAGTCTGTCATCATGTTTAGTGTTCTCCATGGTTAGTCTGTCATCATGTTTAGTGTTATCCATGGTTAGTCTGTCATTATGTTTAGTGTTCTCCATGGTTAGTCTGTCATCATGTTTAGTGTTCTCCATGGTTAGTCTGTCATCATGTTTAGTGTTCTCCATGGTTAGTCTGTCATCATGTTTAGTGTTCTCCATGGTTAGTCTGTCATTATGTTTACTGTTCTCCATGGTTAGTCTGTCATCATGTTTAGTGTTTTCCATTTGTTGTCTGTCATCATGTTTAGTGTTATCCATGGTTAGTCTGTCATCATGTTTAGTGTTCTCCATGGTTAGTCTGTCATCATGTTTAGTGTTCTCCATGGTCAGTCTGTCATCATGTGTAGTGTTCTACATGGTTAGTCTGTCATCATGTTTAGTGTTCTCCATGGTTAGTCTGTCATCATGTTTAGTGTTCTCCATGGTTAGTCTGTCATCATGTTTAGTGTTCTCCATGGTTAGTCTGTCATCATGTTTAGTGTTCTCCATGGTTAGTCTGTCATCATGTTTAGTGTTCTTCATGGTTAGTTTGTCATCATGTTTAGTGTTCTCCATGGTTAGTCTGTCATCATGTTTAGTGTTCTCCATTGTCAGTCTGTCATCATGTTTAGTGTTCTCCATGGTTAGTCTGTCATCATGTTTAGTGTTCTCCATGGTTAGTCTGTCATCATGTTTAGTGTTCTCCATGGTTAGTCTGTCATCATGTTTAGTGTTCTCCATGGTTAGTCTGTCATCATGTTTAGTGTTCTCCATGGTTAGTCTGTCATTATGTTTAGTGTTATCCATGTTTAGTCTGTCATCATGTTTACTGTTCTCCATGGTTAGTCTGTCATCATGTTTAGTGTTATCTATGGTTAGTCTGTCATCATGTTTAGTGTTCTCCATGGTTAGTCTGTCATCATGTTTAGTGTTCTCCATGGTCAGTCTGTCATAATGTTTATTGTTCTCCCTGGTAAGTCTGTCATCATGTTTAGTGTTCTCCATGGTTAGTCTGTCATCATGTTTAGTGTTATACATGGTTAGTCTGTCATTATGTTTAGTGTTCTCCATGGTCAGTCTGTCATCATGTTTAGTGTTATCCATGGTTAGTCTGTCATCATGTTTATTGTTCTCCATGGTTAGTATGTCATCATGTTTAGTGTTCTCCCTGGTTAGTCTGTCATCATGTTTAGTGTTCTCCATGGTTAGTCTGTCATCATGTTTAGTGTTCTCCATGGTCAGTCTGTCATCATGTTTAGTGTTCTCCATGGTTAGTCTGTCATCATGTTTAGTGTTCTCCATGGTTAGTCTGTCATCATGTTTAGTGTTCTCCATGGTTAGTCTGTCATCATGTTTAGTGTTCTCCATGGTCAGTCTGTCATCATGTTTAGTGTTCTCCATGGTCAGTCTGTCATCATGTTTAGTGTTCTCCATGGTTAGTCTGTCATCATGTTTAGTGTTCTCCATGGTCAGTCTGTCATCATGTTTAGTGTTCTCCATGGTCAGTCTGTCATCATGTTTAGTGTTCTCCATGGTTAGTCTGTCATCATGTTTAGTGTTTTCCATTATCTGTCTGTCATCATATTTAGTGTTCTCCATGGTTAATCTGTCATCATGTTTAGTGTTCTCCATGGTCTGTCTGTCATCATGTTTAGTGTTCTCCATGGTTAGTCTGTCATCATGTTTAGTGTTCTCCATGGTTAGTCTGTCATCATGTTTAGTGTTCTCCATGGTTAGTCTGTCATCATGTTTAGTGTTCTCCATGGTTAGTCTGTCATTATGTTTAGTGTTCTCCATGGTTAGTCTGTCATCATGTTTAGTGTTCTCCATGGTTAGTCTGTCATCATGTTTAGTGTTCTCCATGGTTAGTCTGTCATCATGTTTAGTGTTCTCCATGGTCAGTCTGTCATCATGTTTAGTGTTCTCCATGGTCAGTCTGTCATTATGTTTAGTGTTCTCCATGGTTAGTCTGTCATCATGTTTAGTGTTCTGCATGGTTAGTCTGTCATTATGTTTAGTGTTATCCATGGTTAGTCTGTCATCATGTTTAGTGTTATCCAGGGTTAGTCTGTCATCATGTTTAGTGTTGTCTATGGTTAGTCTGTCATCATGTTTAGTGTTCTCCATGGTTAGTCTGTCATCATGTTTAGTGTTGTCCATGGTTAGTCTGTCATCATGTTTAGTGTTCTCCATTGTTAGTCTGTCATCATGTTTAGTGTTATCCATGGTTAGTCTGTCATCATGTTTAGTGTTCTCCATGGTCAGTCTGTCATCATGTTTAGTGTTCTCCATGGTTAGTCTGTCATCATGTTTAGTGTTCTCCATGGTTAGTCTGTCATCATGTTTAGTGTTCTCCATGGTTAGTCTGTCATTATGTTTAGTGTTCTCCATGGTTAGTCTGTCATCATGTTTAGTGTTCTCCATGGTTAGTCTGTCATCATGTTTAGTGTTCTCCATGGTTAGTCTGTCATCATGTTTAGTGTTCTCCATGGTTAGTATGTCATCATGTTTAGTGTTCTCCATGGTTAGTCTGTCATCATGTTTAGTGTTCTCCATGGTTCTGTCTGTCATCATGTTTAGTGTTCTCCATGGTTAATCTGTCATCATGTTTAGTGTTCTCCATGGTTAGTCTGTCATCATGTTTAGTGTTATCCAGGGTTAGTCTGTCATCATGTTTAGTGTTGTCTATGGTTAGTCTGTCATCATGTTTAGTGTTCTCCATGGTTAGTCTGTCATCATGTTTAGTGTTCTCCATGGTTAGTCTGTCATCATGTTTAGTGTTCTCCATTGTTAGTCTGTCATCATGTTTAGTGTTCTCCATGGTTAGTCTGTCATCATGTTTAGTGTTCTCCATGGTCAGTCTGTCATCATGTTTAGTGTTCTCCATGGTTAGTCTGTCATCATGTTTAGTGTTCTCCATGGTTAGTCTGTCATCATGTTTAGTGTTATCCATGGTTAGTCTGTCATTATGTTTAGTGTTCTCCCTGGTTAGTCTGTCATCATGTTTAGTGTTCTCCATGGTTAGTCTGTCATCATGTTTAGTGTTCTCCATGGTTAGTCTGTCATCATGTTTAGTGTTCTCCATGGTTAGTCTGTCATCATGTTTAGTGTTCTCCATGGTTAGTCTGTCATCATGTTTAGTGTTCTCCATTTTCTGTCTGTCATCATGTTTAGTGTTCTCCATGGTTAATCTGTCATCATGTTTAGTGTTCTCCATGGTTAGTCTGTCATCATGTTTAGTGTTCTCCATGGTCAGTCTGTCATCATGTTTAGTGTTCTCCATGGTTAGTCTGTCATCATGTTTAGTGTTCTCCATGGTTAGTCTGTCATTATGTTTAGTGTTCTCCATGGTTAGTCTGTCATCATGTTTAGTGTTCTCCATGGTTAGTCTGTCATCATGTTTAGTGTTCTCCATGGTTAGTCTGTCATCATGTTTAGTGTTCTCCATGGTTAGTTTGTCATCATGTTTAGTGTTCTCCATGGTTAGTCTGTCATCATGTTTAGTGTTCTCCATTGTCAGTCTGTCATCATGTTTAGTGTTCTCCATGGTTAGTCTGTCATCATGTTTAGTGTTCTCCATGGTTAGTCTGTCATCATGTTTAGTGTTCTCCATGGTTAGTCTGTCATCATGTTTAGTGTTCTCCATGGTTAGTCTGTCATTATGTTTAGTGTTATCCATGGTTAGTCTGTCATCATGTTTAGTGTTCTCCATGGTTAGTCTGTCATCATGTTTAGTGTTATCCATGGTTAGTCTGTCATCATGTTTAGTGTTCTCCATGGTTAGTCTGTCATCATGTTTAGTGTTCTCCATGGTCAGTCTGTCATAATGTTTAGTGTTCTCCATGGTTAGTCTGTCATCATGTTTAGTGTTCTCCATGGTTAGTCTGTCATCATGTTTAGTGTTCTCCATGGTTAGTCTGTCATCATGTTTAGTGTTCTCCATGGTCAGTCTGTCATCATGTTTAGTGTTCTCCATGGTTAATCTGTCATCATGTTTAGTGTTCTCCATGGTTAGTCTGTCATCATGTTTAGTGTTATCCATGGTTAGTTTGTCATTATGTTTAGTGTTCTCCATGGTTAGTCTGTCATCATGTTTAGTGTTCTCCATGGTTAGTCTGTCATCATGTTTAGTGTTCTCCATGGTTAGTCTGTCATCATGTTTAGTGTTCTCCATGGTTAGTATGTCATTATGTTTACTGTTCTCCATGGTTAGTCTGTCATCATGTTTAGTGTTCTCCATGTTCAGTCTGTCATCATGTTTAGTGTTCTCCATGGTTAGTCTGTCATCATGTTTAGTGTTCTCCATGGTTAGTCTGTCATCATGTTTAGTGTTCTCCATGGTCAGTCTGTCATCATGTGTAGTGTTCTACATGGTAAGTCTGTCATTATTTTAGTGTTCTCCATGGTTAGTCTGTCATTATGTTTAGTGTTCTCCATGGTTAGTCTGTCATCATGTTTAGTGTTCTCCATGGTTAGTCTGTCATCATGTTTAGTGTTCTCCATGGTTAGTCTGTCATCATGTTTAGTGTTCTCCATGGTTAGTCTGTCATCATGTTTAGTGTTCTCCATGGTTAGTCTGTCATCATGTTTAGTGTTCTCCATGGTCAGTCTGTCATCATGTTTAGTGTTCTCCATTGTTAGTCTGTCATCATGTTTAGTGTTCTCCATGGTTAGTCTGTCATCATGTTTAGTGTTCTCCATGGTTAGTCTGTCATCATGTTTAGTGTTCTCCATGGTTAGTCTGTCATCATGTTTAGTGTTCTCCATGGTTAGTCTGTCATTATGTTTAGTGTTATCCATGTTTAGTCTGTCATCATGTTTACTGTTCTCCATGGTTAGTCTGTCATCATGTTTAGTGTTCTCCATGGTTAGTCTGTCATCATGTTTAGTGTTCTCCATGGTTAGTCTGTCATCATGTTTAGTGTTCTCCATGGTCAGTCTGTCATAATGTTTATTGTTCTCCCTGGTTAGTCTGTCATCATGTTTAGTGTTATCCATGGTTAGTCTGTCATCATGTTTAGTGTTATCCATGGTTAGTCTGTCATCATGTTTAGTGTTCTCCATGGTCAGTCTGTCATCATGTTTAGTGTTATTCATGGTTAGTCTGTCATCATGTTTATTGTTCTCCATGGTTAGTATGTCATCATGTTTAGTGTTCTCCATGGTTAGTCTGTCATCATGTTTAGTGTTCTCCATGGTTAGTCTGTCATCATGTTTAGTGTTCTCCATGGTCAGTCTGTCATCATGTTTAGTGTTCTCCATGGTTAGTCTGTCATCATGTTTAGTGTTCTCCATGGTAGTCTGTCATCATGTTTAGTGTTCTCCATGGTTAGTCTGTCATCATGTTTAGTGTTCTCCATGGTCAGTCTGTCATCATGTTTAGTGTTCTCCATGGTCAGTCTGTCATCATGTTTAGTGTTCTCCATGGTTAGTCTGTCATCATGTTTAGTGTTCTCCATGGTCAGTCTGTCATCATGTTTAGTGTTCTCCATGGTCAGTCTGTCATCATGTTTATTGTTCTCCATGGTTAGTCTGTCATCATGTTTAGTGTTTTCCATTATCTGTCTGTCATCATGTTTAGTGTTCTCCATGGTTAGTCTGTCATCATGTTTAGTGTTCTCCATGGTCAGTCTGTCATCATGTTTAGTGTTCTCCATGGTTAGTCTGTCATCATGTTTAGTGTTCTCCATGGTTAATCTGTCATCATGTTTAGTGTTCTCCATGGTTAGTCTGTCATCATGTTTAGTGTTCTCCATGGTTAGTATGTCATTATGTTTAGTGTTCTCCATGGTTAATCTGTCATCATGTTTAGTGTTCTCCATGGTTAGTCTGTCATCATGTTTAGTGTTCTCCATGGTTAGTCTGTCATCATGTTTAGTGTTCTCCATGGTCAGTCTGTCATCATGTTTAGTGTTCTCCATGGTCAGTCTGTCATTATGTTTAGTGTTATCCATGGTTAGTCTGTCATCATGTTTAGTGTTATCCAGGGTTAGTCTGTCATCATGTTTAGTGTTGTCTATGGTTAGTCTGTCATCATGTTTAGTGTTCTCCATGGTTAGTCTGTCATCATGTTTAGTGTTCTCCATGGTTAGTCTGTCATCATGTTTAGTGTTATCCATGGTTAGTCTGTCATTATGTTTAGTGTTCTCCCTGGTTAGTCTGTCATCATGTTTAGTGTTCTCCATGGTTAGTCTGTCATCATGTTTAGTGTTCTCCATGGTTAGTCTGTCATCATGTTTAGTGTTCTCCATGGTCTGTCTGTCATCATGTTTAGTGTTCTCCATGGTTAGTCTGTCATTATGTTTAGTGTTCTCCATGGTCAGTCTGTCATCATGTTTAATGTTCTCCATGGTTAGTCTGTCATCATGTTTAGTGTTCTCCATGGTTAGTATGTCATTATGTTTAGTGTTCTCCATGGTTAGTCTGTCATCATGTTTAGTGTTTTCCATTTTCTGTTTGTCATCATGTTTAGTGTTCTCCATGGTTAATCTGTCATCATGTTTAGTGTTCTCCATGGTTAGTCTGTCATCATGTTTAGTGTTCTCCATGGTTAGTCTGTCATTGTGTTTAGTGTTATCCATGGTTAGTCTGTCATCATGTTTAGTGTTCTCCATGGTTAGTCTGTCATCATGTTTAGTGTTGTCTATGGTTAGTCTGTCATCATGTTTAGTGTTCTCCATGGTTAGTCTGTCATCATGTTTAGTGTTCTCCATGGTTAGTCTGTCATCATGTTTAGTGTTCTCCATTGTTAGTCTGTCATCATGTTTAGTGTTATCCATGGTTAGTCTGTCATCATGTTTAGTGTTCTCCATGGTTAGTCTGTCATCATGTTTAGTGTTCTCCATGGTTAGTCTGTCATCATGTTTAGTGTTCTCCATGGTTAGTCTGTCATCATGTTTAGTGTTATCCATGGTTAGTCTGTCATTATGTTTAGTGTTCTCTTTGGTTAGTCTGTCATCATGTTTAGTGTTCTCCATGGTTAGTCTGTCATCATGTTTAGTGTTCTCCATGGTTAGTCTGTCATCATGTTTAGTGTTCTCCATGGTTAGTCTGTCATTATGTTTAGTGTTCTCCATGGTTAGTCTGTCATCATGTTTAGTGTTCTCCATGGTTTCAGTATGTCATTATGTTTAGTGTTCTCCATGGTTAGTCTGTCATCATGTTTAGTGTTCTCCATGGTTAGTCTGTCATCATGTTTAGTGTTCTCCATGGTCAGTCTGTCATCATGTTTAGTGTTCTCCATGGTTAGTCTGTCATCATGTTTAGTGTTATCAATGGTTAGTCTGTCATTATGTTTAGTGTTCTCCATGGTTAGTCTGTCATCATGTTTAGTTTTCTCCATGGTTAGTCTGTCATCATGTTTAGTGTTCTCCATGGTTAGTCTGTCATCATGTTTAGTGTTCTCCATTGTCAGTCTGTCATAATGTTTATTGTTCTCCCTGGTAAGTCTGTCATCATGTTTAGTGTTATCCATGGTTAGTCTGTCATCATGTTTAGTGTTATACATGGTTAGTCTGTCATTATGTTTAGTGTTCTCCATGGTCAGTCTGTCATCATGTTTAGTGTTATTCATGGTTAGTCTGTCATCATGTTTATTGTTATCCATGGTTAGTATGTCATTATGTTTAGTGTTCTCCATGGTTAGTCTGTCATCATGTTTAGTGTTCTCCATGGTTAGTCTGTCATCATGTTTAGTGTTCTCCATGGTCAGTCTGTCATCATGTTTAGTGTTCTCCATGGTTAGTCTGTCATCATGTTTAGTGTTCTCCATGGTAGTCTGTCATCATGTTTAGTGTTCTCCATGGTTAGTCTGTCATCATGTTTAGTGTTCTCCATGGTCAGTCTGTCATCATGTTTAGTGTTCTCCATGGTTAGTCTGTCATCATGTTTAGTGTTATCAATGGTTAGTCTGTCATTATGTTTAGTGTTCTCCATGGTTAGTCTGTCATCATGTTTAGTGTTCTCCATGGTTAGTCTGTCATCATGTTTAGTGTTCTCCATGGTTAGTCTGTCATCATGTTTAGTGTTCTCCATGGTTAGTCTGTCATCATGTTTAGTGTTCTCCATGGTTAGTCTGTCATCATGTTTAGTGTTCTCCATGGTTAGTCTGTCATCATGTTTAGTGTTCTCCATGGTCAGTCTGTCATCATGTTTAGTGTTCTCCATGGTTAGTCTGTCATCATGTTTAGTGTTATCAATGGTTAGTCTGTCATTATGTTTAGTGTTCTCCATGGTTAGTCTGTCATCATGTTTAGTGTTCTCCATGGTTAGTCTGTCATCATGTTTAGTGTTCTCCATGGTTAGTCTGTCATCATGTTTAGTGTTCTCCATGGTTAGTCTGTCATCATGTTTAGTGTTATCCATGTTTAGTCTGTCATCATGTTTAGTGTTCTCCATGGTTAGTCTGTCATCATGTTTAGTGTTCTCTATGGTTAGTCTGTCATCATGTTTAGTGTTCTCCATGGTTAGTCTGTCATCATGTTTAGTGTTCTCCATGGTCAGTCTGTCATCATGTTTATTGTTCTCCCTGGTAAGTCTGTCATCATGTTTAGTGTTATCCATGGTTAGTCTGTCATCATGTTTAGTGTTATACATGGTTAGTCTGTCATTATGTTTAGTGTTCTCCATGGTCAGTCTGTCATCATGTTTAGTGTTATTCATGGTTAGTCTGTCATCATGTTTATTGTTCTCCATGGTTAGTCTGTCATCATGTTTAGTGTTCTCCATGGTCAGTCTGTCATCATGTTTAGTGTTCTCCATGGTTAGTCTGTCATCATGTTTAGTGTTCTCCATGGTAGTCTGTCATCATGTTTAGTGTTCTCCATGGTTAGTCTGTCATCATGTTTAGTGTTCTCCATGGTCAGTCTGTCATCATGTTTAGTGTTCTCCATGGTCAGTCTGTCATCATGTTTAGTGTTCTCCATGGTCAGTCTGTCATCATGTTTAGTGTTCTCCATGGTCAGTCTGTCATCATGTTTAGTGTTCTCCATGGTTAGTCTGTCATCATGTTTAGTGTTCTCCATGGTTAGTCTGTCATCATGTTTAGTGTTCTCCATTATCTGTCTGTCATCATGTTTAGTGTTCTCCATGGTCAGTCTGTCATCATGTTTAGTGTTCTCCATGGTCTGTCTGTCATCATGTTTAGTGTTCTCCATGGTTAGTCTGTCATCATGTTTAGTGTTCTCCATGGTCAGTCTGTCATCATGTTTAGTGTTCTCCATGGTTAGTCTGTCATCATGTTTAGTGTTCTCCATGGTTAGTCTGTCATCATGTTTAGTGTTCTCCATGGTCAGTCTGTCATCATGTTTAGTGTTCTCCATGGTTAGTCTGTCATTATGTTTAGTGTTATCCATGGTTAGTCTGTCATCATGTTTAGTGTTCTCCAGGGTTAGTCTGTCTTCATGTTTAGTGTTGTCCATGGTTAGTCTGTCATCATGTTTAGTGTTCTCCATGGTTAGTCTGTCATCATGTTTAGTGTTCTCCATGGTTAGTCTGTCATCATGTTTAGTGTTATCCATGGTTAGTCTGTCATCATGTTTAGTGTTCTCCATGGTTAGTCTGTCATCATGTTTAGTGTTCTCCATGGTTAGTCTGTCATCATGTTTAGTGTTCTCCATGGTTAGTCTGTCATCATGTTTAGTGTTCTCCATGGTCTGTCTGTCATCATGTTTAGTGTTCTCCATGGTTAGTCTGTCATCATGTTTAGTGTTCTCCATGGTCAGTCTGTCATCATGTTTAGTGTTCTCCATGGTTAGTCTGTCATCATGTTTAGTGTTCTCCATGGTTAGTCTGTCATTATGTTTAGTGTTCTCCATGGTTAGTCTGTCATCATGTTTAGTGTTTTCCATTTTCTGTTTGTCATCATGTTTAGTGTTCTCCATGGTTAGTCTGTCATCATGTTTAGTGTTCTCCATGGTTAGTCTGTCATCATGTTTAGTGTTCTCCATGGTTAGTCTGTCATTGTGTTTAGTGTTATCCATGGTTAGTCTGTCATCATGTTTAGTGTTATCCAGGGTTAGTCTGTCATCATGTTTAGTGTTGTCTATGGTTAGTCTGTCATCATGTTTAGTGTTCTCCATGGTTAGTCTGTCATCATGTTTAGTGTTCTCCATGGTTAGTCTGTCATCATGTTTAGTGTTCTCCATGGTTAGTCTGTCATCATGTTTAGTGTTATCCATGGTTAGTCTGTCATCATGTTTAGTGTTCTCCATGGTCAGTCTGTCATCATGTTTAGTGTTCTCCATGGTTAGTCTGTCATCATGTTTAGTGTTCTCCATGGTTAGTCTGTCATCATGTTTAGTGTTCTCCATGGTTAGTCTGTCATTATGTTTAGTGTTCTCCTTGGTTAGTCTGTCATCATGTTTAGTGTTCTCCATGGTTAGTCTGTCATCATGTTTAGTCTTCTCCATGGTTAGTCTGTCATCATGTTTAGTGTTCTCCATGGTTAGTATGTCATTATGTTTACTGTTCTCCATGGTTAGTCTGTCATCATGTTTAGTGTTCTCCATGGTTAGTATGTCATTATGTTTACTGTTCTCCATGGTTAGTCTGTCATCATGTTTAGTGTTCTCCATGGTTAGTCTGTCATCATGTTTAGTGTTCTCCATGGTCAGTCTGTCATCATGTTTAGTGTTCTCCATGGTTAGTCTGTCATCATGTTTAGTGTTATCAATGGTTAGTCTGTCATTATGTTTAGTGTTCTCCATGGTTAGTCTGTCATCATGTTTAGTGTTCTCCATGGTTAGTCTGTCATCATGTTTAGTGTTCTCCATGGTTAGTCTGTCATCATGTTTAGTGTTCTCCATTGTCAGTCTGTCATCATGTTTAGTGTTCTCCCTGGTAAGTCTGTCATCATGTTTAGTGTTATCCATGGTTAGTCTGTCATCATGTTTAGTGTTATACATGGTTAGTCTGTCATTATGTTTAGTGTTCTCCATGGTCAGTCTGTCATCATGTTTAGTGTTATTCATGGTTAGTCTGTCATCATGTTTATTGTTATCCATGGTTAGTATGTCATTATTTTAGTGTTCTCCATGGTTAGTCTGTCATCATGTTTAGTGTTCTCCATGGTTAGTCTGTCATCATGTTTAGTGTTCTCCATGGTCAGTCTGTCATCATGTTTAGTGTTCTCCATGGTTAGTCTGTCATCATGTTTAGTGTTCTCCATGGTTAGTCTGTCATCATGTTTAGTGTTCTCCATGGTTAGTCTGTCATCATGTTTAGTGTTCTCCATGGTCAGTCTGTCATCATGTTTAGTGTTCTCCATGGTTAGTCTGTCATCATGTTTAGTGTTATCAATGGTTAGTCTGTCATCATGTTTAGTGTTCTCCATGGTTAGTCTGTCATCATGTTTAGTGTTCTCCATGGTTAGTCTGTCATCATGTTTAGTGTTCTCCATGGTTAGTCTGTCATCATGTTTAGTGTTCTCCATGGTTAGTCTGTCATCATGTTTAGTGTTCTCCATGGTTAGTCTGTCATCATGTTTAGTGTTCTCCATGGTTAGTCTGTCATCATGTTTAGTGTTCTCCATGGTCAGTCTGTCATCATGTTTAGTGTTCTCCATGGTTAGTCTGTCATCATGTTTAGTGTTATCAATGGTTAGTCTGTCATTATGTTTAGTGTTCTCCATGGTTAGTCTGTCATCATGTTTAGTGTTCTCCATGGTTAGTCTGTCATCATGTTTAGTGTTCTCCATGGTTAGTCTGTCATCATGTTTAGTGTTCTCCATGGTTAGTCTGTCATTATGTTTAGTGTTCTCCATGGTTAGTCTGTCATCATGTTTAGTGTTCTCCATGGTTAGTCTGTCATCATGTTTAGTGTTCTCTATGGTTAGTCTGTCATCATGTTTAGTGTTCTCCATGGTTAGTCTGTCATCATGTTTAGTGTTCTCCATGGTCAGTCTGTCATAATGTTTATTGTTCTCCCTGGTAAGTCTGTCATCATGTTTAGTGTTATCCATGGTTAGTCTGTCATCATGTTTAGTGTTATACATGGTTAGTCTGTCATTATGTTTAGTGTTCTCCATGGTCAGTCTGTCATCATGTTTAGTCTTATTCATGGTTAGTCTGTCATCATGTTTATTGTTCTCCATGGTTAGTCTGTCATCATGTTTAGTGTTCTCCATGGTCAGTCTGTCATCATGTTTAGTGTTCTCCATAGTTAGTCTGTCATCATGTTTAGTGTTCTCCATGGTAGTCTGTCATCATGTTTAGTGTTCTCCATGGTTAGTCTGTCATCATGTTTAGTGTTCTCCATGGCCAGTCTGTCATCATGTTTAGTGTTCTCCATGGTCAGTCTGTCATCATGTTTATTGTTCTCCATGGTTAGTCTGTCATCATGTTTAGTGTTCTCCATGGTTAGTCTGTCATCATGTTTAGTGTTCTCCATGGTCAGTCTGTCATCATGTTTATTGTTCTCCATGGTTAGTCTGTCATCATGTTTAGTGTTTTCCATTATCTGTCTGTCATCATATTTAGTGTTCTCCATGGTTAATCTGTCATCATGTTTAGTGTTCTCCATGGTCTGTCTGTCATCATGTTTAGTGTTCTCCATGGTTAGTCTGTCATCATGTTTAGTGTTCTCCATGGTCAGTCTGTCATCATGTTTAGTGTTCTCCATGGTTTTTCTTTCATCATGTTTAGTGTTCTCCATGGTTAGTCTGTCATCATGTTTAGTGTTTTCCATTTTCTGTCTGTTATCATGTTTAGTGTTCTCCATGGTTAATCTGTCATCATGTTTAGTGTTCTCCATGGTTAGTCTGTCATCATGTTTAGTGTTCTCCATGGTTAGTATGTCATTATGTTTAGTGTTCTCCATGGTTAGTCTGTCATCATGTTTAGTGTTTTCCATTTTCTGTCTGTCATCATGTTTAGTGTTCTCCATGGTTAATCTGTCATCATGTTTAGTGTTCTCCGTGGTTAGTCTGTCATCATGTTTAGTGTTCTCCATGGTTAGTCTGTCATCATGTTTAGTGTTCTCCATGGTCAGTCTGTCATCATGTTTAGTGTTCTCCATGGTTAGTCTGTCATTATGTTTAGTGTTATCCATGTTTAGTCTGTCATCATGTTTAGTGTTATCCAGGGTTAGTCTGTCATCATGTTTAGTGTTGTCTATGGTTAGTCTGTCATCATGTTTAGTGTTCTCCATGGTTAGTCTGTCATCATGTTTAGTGTTCTCCATGGTTAGTCTGTCATCATGTTTAGTGTTATCCATGGTTAGTCTGTCATTATGTTTAGTGTTCTCCCTGGTTAGTCTGTCATCATGTTTAGTGTTCTCCATGGTTAGTCTGTCATCATGTTTAGTGTTCTCCATGGTTAGTCTGTCATCATGTTTAGTGTTCTCCATGGTTTGTCTGTCATCATGTTTAGTGTTCTCCATGGTTAGTCTGTCATTATGTTTAGTGTTCTCCATGGTCAGTCTGTCATCATGTTTAGTGTTCTCCATGGTTAGTCTGTCATCATGTTTAGTGTTATCCATGGTTAGTCTGTCATTATGTTTAGTGTTCTCCATGGTTAGTCTGTCATCATGTTTAGTGTTCTCCATGGTTAGTCTGTCATCATGTTTAGTGTTCTCCATGGTTAGTCTGTCATCATGTTTAGTGTTTTCCATGGTCAGTCTGTCATCATGTTTAGTGTTTTCCATGGTTAATCTGTCATCATGTTTAGTGTTCTCCATGGTCTGTCTGTCATCATAATAATAATAATAATAATATGCCATTTAGCAGACGCTTTTATCCAAAGCGACTTACAGTCATGCGTGCATACATTTTTTTTTTGTGTACGGGTGGTCCCGGGGATCGAACCCACTACCTTGGCGTTACAAGCGCCGTGCTCTACCAGCTGAGCTACAGAGGACCATCATGTTTAGTGTTCTCCATGGTTAGTCTGTCATCATGTTTAGTGTTCTCCATGGTTAGTCTGTCATTATGTTTAGTGTTATCCATGGTTAGTCTGTCATCATGTTTAGTGTTCTCCATGGTTAGTATGTCATTATGTTTAGTGTTCTCCATGGTTAGTCTGTCATCATGTTTAGTGTTCTCCATGGTTAGTCTGTCATCATGTTTAGTGTTCTCCATGGTTAGTCTGTCATCATGTTTAGTGTTCTCCATGGTCAGTCTGTCATCATGTTTAGTGTTCTCCATGGTTAGTCTGTCATTATGTTTAGTGTTCTCCATGGTTAGTCTGTCATTATGTTTAGTGTTCTCCATGGTTAGTCTGTCATTATGTTTAGTGTTCTCCATGGTTAGTCTGTCATCATGTTTAGTGTTATCCTTGGTTAGTCTGTCATCATGTTTAGTGTTCTCCATGGTTAGTCTGTCATCATGTTTAGTGTTCTCCATGGTCAGTCTGTCATCATGTTTAGTGTTCTCCATGGTTAGTCTGTCATCATGTTTAGTGTTCTCCATGGTTAGTCTGTCATCATGTTTAGTGTTCTCCATGGTCAGTCTGTCATCATGTTTAGTGTTCTCCATGGTTAGTCTGTCATCATGTTTAGTGTTCTCCATGGTTAGTCTGTCATCATGTTTAGTGTTCTCCATGGTTAGTCTGTCATCATGTTTAGTGTTCTCCATGGTTAGTCAGTCATTATGTTTAGTGTTCTCCATGGTCAGTCTGTCATCATGTTTAGTGTTCTCCATGGTTAGTCTGTCATTATGTTTAGTGTTCTCCATGGTTAGTCTGTCATCATGTTTAGTGTTCTCCATGGTTAGTCTTTCATCATGTTTAGTGTTCTCCATGGTCAGTTTGTCATTATGTTTAGTGTTCTCCATGGTCAGTCTGTCATCATGTTTAGTGTTCTCCATGGTTAGTCTGTCATCATGTTCAGTGTTCTCCATGGTTAGTCTGTCATCATGTTTAGTGTTATTCATGGTTAGTTTGTCATCATGTTTAGTGTTCTCCATGGTCAGTCTGTCATTATGTTTAGTGTTCTCCATGGTTAGTCTGTCATCATGTTTAGTGTTCTCCATGGTTAGTCTGTCATTATGTTTAGTGTTCTCCATGGTCAGTCTGTCATCATGTTTAGTGTTCTCCATGGTTAGTCTGTCATCATGTTTAGTGTTCTCCATGGTTAGTCTGTCATCATGTTTAGTGTTTTCCATGGTCAGTCTGTCATCAGGTGTAGTGTTCTCCATGGTTAGTCTGTCATTATTTTTAGTGTTCTCCATGGTTAGTCTGTCATTATGTTTAGTGTTATCCATGGTTAGTCTGTCATCATGTTTAGTGTTATCCTTGGTTAGTATGTCATCATGTTTAGTGTTCTCCATGGTTAGTCTGTCATCATGTTTAGTGTTCTCCATGGTTAGTCTGTCATCATGTTTAGTGTTCTCCATGGTTAGTCTGTCATCATGTTTAGTGTTCTCCATGGTCAGTCTGTCATCATGTTTAGTGTTCTCCATGGTTAGTCTGTCATCATGTTTAGTGTTCTCCATGGTTAGTCTGTCATCATGTTTAGTGTTCTCCATGGTTAGTCTGTCATCATGTTTAGTGTTCTCCATGGTTAGTCTGTCATCATGTTTAGTGTTCTCCATTGTCAGTCTGTCATCATGTTTAGTGTTATCTATGGTTAGTCTGTCATCATGTTTAGTGTTCTCCATGGTCAGTCTGTCATCATGTTTAGTGTTCTCCATGGTTAGTCTGTCATCATGTTTAGTGTTCTCCAGTTATGTCTGTCATCATGTTTAGTGTTCTCCATGGTTAGTCTGTCATCATGTTTAGTGTTCTCCATGGTTTGTCTGTCATCATGTTTAGTGTTCTCCATGGTTAGTCTGTCATCATGTTTAGTGTTCTCCATGGTCAGTCTGTCATCATGTTTAGTGTTCTCCATGGTTAGTCTGTCATCATGTTTAGTGTTCTCCATGGTTAGTCTGTCATCATGTTTAGTGTTTTCCATTTTCTGTCTGTTATCATGTTTAGTGTTCTCCATGGTTAATCTGTCATCATGTTTAGTGTTCTCCATGGTTAGTCTGTCATCATGTTTAGTGTTCTCCATGGTTAGTATGTCATTATGTTTAGTGTTCTCCATGGTTAGTCTGTCATCATGTTTAGTGTTCTCCATGTTTCAGTCTGTCATCATGTTTAGTGTTCTCCATGGTTAGTCTGTCATCATGTTTAGTGTTCTCCATGGTTAGTCTGTCATCATGTTTAGTGTTCTCCATGGTTAGTCTGTCATCATGTTTAGTGTTCTCCATGGTTAGTCTGTCATCATGTTTAGTGTTATCCATGGTTAGTCTGTCATCATGTTTAGTGTTCTCCATGGTTAGTCTGTCATCATGTTTAGTGTTCTCCATGGTTAGTCTGTCATCATGTTTAGTGTTTCCATGGTTAGTCTGTCATCATGTTTAGTGTTCTCCATGGTTAGTCTGTCATCATGTTTAGTGTTATCCATGGTTAGTCTGTCATCATGTTTAGTGTTCTCCATGGTCAGTCTGTCATCATGTTTAGTGTTCTCCATGGTTAGTCTGTCATCATGTTTAGTGTTCTCCATGGTTAGTCTGTCATCATGTTTAGTGTTATCCATGGTTAGTCTGTCATCATGTTTAGTGTTCTCCATGGTTAGTCTGTCATCATGTTTAGTGTTCTCCATGGTTAGTCTGTCATTATGTTTAGTGTTCTCCATGGTTAGTCTGTCATCATGTTTAGTGTTCTCCATGGTTAGTCTGTCATCATGTTTAGTGTTCTCCATGGTTAGTCTGTCATCATGTTTAGTGTTCTCCATGGTTAGTCTGTCATCATGTTTAGTGTTCTCCATGGTTAGTCTGTCATCATGTTTAGTGTTCTCCATGGTTAGTCTGTCATCATGTTTAGTGTTATCCATGGTTAGTCTGTCGTCATGTTTAGTGTTCTCCATGGTTAGTCTGTCATCATGTTTAGTGTTCTCCATGGTTAGTCTGTCATCATGTTTAGTGTTCTCCATGGTTAGTCTGTCATCATGTTTAGTGTTCTCCATGGTTAGTCTGTCATCATGTTTAGTGTTATCCATGGTTAGTCTGTCATCATGTTTAGTGTTCTCCATGGTCAGTCTGTCATCATGTTTAGTGTTCTCCATGGTTAGTCTGTCATCATGTTTAGTGTTCTCCATGGTTAGTCTGTCATCATGTTTAGTGTTCTCCATGGTTAGTCTGTCATTATGTTTAGTGTTCTCCATGGTTAGTCTGTCATCATGTTTAGTGTTCTCCATGGTTAGTCTGTCATCATGTTTAGTGTTCTCCATGGTTAGTCTGTCATCATGTTTAGTGTTCTCCATGGTTAGTCTGTCATTATGTTTAGTGTTCTCCATGGTTAGTCTGTCATCATGTTTAGTGTTCTCCATTTTAGTCTGTCATCATGTTTAGTGTTCTCCATGGTTAATCTGTCATCATGTTTAGTGTTCTCCATGGTTAGTCTGTCATCATGTTTAGTGTTCTCCATGGTTAGTCTGTCATCATGTTTAGTGTTCTCCATGGTTAGTCTGTCATTATGTTTAGTGTTCTCCATGGTTAGTCTGTCATTATGTTTAGTGTTCTCCATGGTTAGTCTGTCATCATGTTTAGTGTTCTCCATGGTTAGTCTGTCATCATGTTTAGTGTTCTCCATGGTTAGTCTGTCATCATGTTTAGTGTTCTCCATGGTTAGTCTGTCATCATGTTTAGTGTTCTCCATGGTTAGTCTGTCATCATGTTTAGTGTTCTCCATGGTCAGTCTGTCATCATGTTTAGTGTTCTCCATGGTTAGTCTGTCATCATGTTTAGTGTTCTCCATGGTTAGTCTGTCATCATGTTTAGTGTTCTCCATGGTTAGTCTGTCATCATGTTTAGTGTTCTCCATGGTTAGTCTGTCATTATGTTTAGTGTTCTCCATGGTCAGTCTGTCATCATGTTTAGTGTTCTCCATGGTTAGTCTGTCATCATGTTTAGTGTTATCCATGGTTAGTCTGTCATCATGTTTAGTGTTCTCCATGGTTAGTCTGTCATCATGTTTAGTGTTCTCCATGGTCAGTCTGTCATAATGTTTAGTGTTCTCCATGGTAAGTCTGTCATCATGTTTAGTGTTCTCCATGGTTAGTCTGTCATCATGTTTAGTGTTCTCCATGGTTAGTCTGTCATCATGTTTAGTGTTCTCCATGGTCAGTCTGTCATCATGTTTAGTGTTCTCCATGGTTAGTCTGTCATCATGTTTAGTGTTCTCCATGGTTAGTCTGTCATCATGTTTAGTGTTATCCATGGTTAGTCTGTCATTATGTTTAGTGTTCTCCATGGTTAGTCTGTCATCATGTTTAGTGTTCTCCATGGTTATTCTGTCATCATGTTTAGTGTTCTCCATGGTTAGTCTGTCATCATGTTTAGTGTTCTCCATGGTTAGTATGTCATCATGTTTAGTGTTCTCCATGGTTAGTCTGTCATCATGTTTAGTGTTCTCCATTTTCTGTCTGTCATCATGTTTAGTGTTCTCCATGGTTAGTCTGTCATCATGTTTAGTGTTCTCCATGGGTAGTCTGTCATCATGTTTAGTGTTTTCCATGGTCAGTCTGTCATCAGGTGTAGTGTTCTCCATGGTTAGTCTGTCATTATTTTTAGTGTTCTCCATGGTTAGTCTGTCATTATGTTTAGTGTTCTCCATGGTTAGTCTGTCATCATGTTTAGTGTTCTCCATGGTTAGTCTGTCATCATGTTTAGTGTTCTCCATGGTTAGTCTGTCATCATGTTTAGTGTTCTCCATGGTTAGTCTGTCATCATGTTTAGTGTTCTCCATGGTTAGTCTGTCATCATGTTTAGTGTTCTCCATGGTTAGTCTGTCATCATGTTTAGTGTTCTCCATGGTTAGTCTGTCATCATGTTTAGTGTTCTCCATGGTTAGTCTGTCATCATGTTTAGTGTTCTCCATGGTTAGTCTGTCATCATGTTTAGTGTTCTCCATGGTTAGTCTGTCATCATGTTTAGTGTTCTCCATGGTTAGTCTGTCATCATGTTTAGTGTTCTCCATGGTTAGTCTGTCATCATGTTTAGTGTTCTCCATGGTTAGTCTGTCATCATGTTTAGTGTTCTCCATGGTTAGTCTGTCATCATGTTTAGTGTTCTCCATGGTTAGTCTGTCATCATGTTTAGTGTTCTCCATGGTTAGTCTGTCATAATGTTTAGTGTTCTCCATGGTTAGTCTGTCATCATGTTTAGTGTTATCCATGGTTAGTCTGTCATCATGTTTAGTGTTATCCATGGTTAGTCTGTCATCATGTTTAGTGTTCTCCATGGTCAGTCTGTCATCATGTTTAGTGTTATCCATGGTTAGTCTGTCATCATGTTTATTGTTATCCATGGTTAGTATGTCATCATGTTTAGTGTTCTCCATGGTTAGTCTGTCATCATGTTTAGTGTTCTCCATGGTTAGTCTGTCATCATGTTTAGTGTTCTCCATGGTCAGTCTGTCATCATGTTTAGTGTTCTCCATGGTTAGTCTGTCATCATGTTTAGTGTTCTCCATGGTTAGTCTGTCATCATGTTTAGTGTTCTCCATGGTTAGTCTGTCATCATGTTTAGTGTTCTCCATGGTTAGTCTGTCATCATGTTTAGTGTTCTCCATGGTTAGTCTGTCATCATGTTTAGTGTTCTCCATGGTTAGTCTGTCATCATGTTTAGTGTTCTCCATGGTTAGTCTGTCATCATGTTTAGTGTTCTCCATGGTTAGTCTGTCATCATGTTTAGTGTTCTCCATGGTTAGTCTGTCATCATGTTTAGTGTTCTCCATGGTTAGTCTGTCATCATGTTTAGTGTTCTCCATGGTTAGTCTGTCATCATGTTTAGTGTTCTCCATGGTCAGTCTGTCATCATGTTTAGTGTTCTCCATGGTCAGTCTGTCATCATGTTTAGTGTTCTCCATGGTTAGTCTGTCATCATGTTTAGTGTTCTCCATGGTCAGTCTGTCATCATGTTTAGTGTTCTCCATGGTCAGTCTGTCATCATGTTTATTGTTCTCCATGGTTAGTCTGTCATCATGTTTAGTGTTCTCCATGGTTATGTCTGTCATCATGTTTAGTGTTCTCCATGGTTAGTCTGTCATCATGTTTAGTGTTCTCCATGGTTAGTCTGTCATCATGTTTAGTGTTCTCCATGGTTAGTCTGTCATCATGTTTAGTGTTCTCCATGGTTAGTCTGTCATCATGTTTAGTGTTCTCCATGGTTAGTCTGTCATCATGTTTAGTGTTCTCCATGGTTAGTCTGTCATCATGTTTAGTGTTTTCCATGGTTAGTCTGTCATCATGTTTAGTGTTCTCCATGGTTAGTCTGTCATCATGTTTAGTGTTCTCCATGGTTAGTCTGTCATCATGTTTAGTGTTCTCCATGGTTAGTATGTCATCATGTTTAGTGTTCTCCATGGTTAGTCTGTCATCATGTTTAGTGTTTTCCATTTTCTGTCTGTCATCATGTTTAGTGTTCTCCATGGTTAGTCTGTCATCATGTTTAGTGTTCTCCATGGTTAGTCTGTCATCATGTTTAGTGTTCTCCATGGTTAGTCTGTCATTATGTTTAGTGTTCTCCATGGTTAGTCTGTCATCATGTTTAGTGTTATCCATGGTTAGTCTGTCATCATGTTTAGTGTTCTCTATGGTTAGTCTGTCATCATGTTTAGTGTTCTCCATGGTTAGTCTGTCATCATGTTTAGTGTTCTCCATGGTTAGTCTGTCATCATGTTTAGTGTTCTCCATTGTTAGTCTGTCATCATGTTTAGTGTTATCCATGGTTAGTCTGTCATCATGTTTAGTGTTCTCCATGGTTAGTCTGTCATCATGTTTAGTGTTCTCCATGGTTAGTCTGTCATCATGTTTAGTGTTCTCCATGGTTAGTCTGTCATCATGTTTAGTGTTCTCCATGGTTAGTCTGTCATTATGTTTAGTGTTCTCCATGGTTAGTCTGTCATCATGTTTAGTGTTCTCCATGGTTAGTCTGTCATCATGTTTAGTGTTCTCCATGGTTAGTCTGTCATCATGTTTAGTGTTCTCCATGGTTAGTCTGTCATCATGTTTAGTGTTCTCCATGGTTAGTCTGTCATCATGTTTAGTGTTTTCCATGGTTAGTCTGTCATCATGTTTAGTGTTCTCCATGGTTAGTCTGTCATCATGTTTAGTGTTCTCCATGGTTAGTCTGTCATCATGTTTAGTGTTATCCATGGTTAGTCTGTCATCATGTTTAGTGTTCTCCATGGTTAGTCTGTCATCATGTTTAGTGTTCTCCATGGTTAGTCTGTCATCATGTTTAGTGTTCTCCATGGTTAGTCTGTCATCATGTTTAGTGTTCTCCATGGTTAGTCTGTCATCATGTTTAGTGTTCTCCATGGTTAGTCTGTCATCATGTTTAGTGTTCTCCATGGTCAGTCTGTCATCATGTTTAGTGTTCTCCATGGTTAGTCTGTCATCATGTTTAGTGTTCTCCATGGTTAGTCTGTCATCATGTTTAGTGTTCTCCATGGTTAGTCTGTCATTATGTTTAGTGTTCTCCATGGTTAGTCTGTCATCATGTTTAGTGTTCTCCATGGTTAGTCTGTCATCATGTTTAGTGTTCTCCATGGTTAGTCTGTCATCATGTTTAGTGTTCTCCATGGTTAGTCTGTCATCATGTTTAGTGTTCTCCATGGTTAGTCTGTCATCATGTTTAGTGTTTTCCATGTTTAGTCTGTCATCATGTTTAGTGTTCTCCATGGTTAGTCTGTCATCATGTTTAGTGTTCTCCATGGTTAGTCTGTCATCATGTTTAGTGTTCTCCATGGTTAGTCTGTCATCATGTTTAGTGTTCTCCATGGTTAGTCTGTCATTATGTTTAGTGTTCTCCATGGTTAGTCTGTCATCATGTTTAGTGTTCTCCATGGTTAGTCTGTCATCATGTTTAGTGTTCTCCATGGTTAGTCTGTCATCATGTTTAGTGTTCTCCATGGTTAGTCTGTCATCATGTTTAGTGTTCTCCATGGTTAGTCTGTCATCATGTTTAGTGTTCTCCATGGTTAGTCTGTCATCATGTTTAGTGTTCTCCATTGTCAGTCTGTCATCATGTTTAGTGTTCTCCATTGTTAGTCTGTCATCATGTTTAGTGTTCTCCATGGTTAGTCTGTCATCATGTTTAGTGTTCTCCATGGTTAGTCTGTCATCATGTTTAGTGTTCTCCATGGTTAGTCTGTCATTATGTTTAGTGTTCTCCATGGTTAGTCTGTCATCATGTTTAGTGTTCTCCATGGTTAGTCTGTCATCATGTTTAGTGTTCTCCATGGTTAGTCTGTCATCATGTTTAGTGTTCTCCATGGTTAGTCTGTCATCATGTTTAGTGTTCTCCATGGTTAGTCTGTCATCATGTTTAGTGTTCTCCATGGTTAGTCTGTCATCATGTTTAGTGTTCTCCATGGTTAGTCTGTCATCATGTTTAGTGTTCTCCATGGTTAGTCTGTCATCATGTTTAGTGTTCTCCATGGTCAGTCTGTCATCATGTTTAGTGTTCTCCATGGTTAGTCTGTCATCATGTTTAGTGTTCTCCATGGTTAGTCTGTCATCATGTTTAGTGTTCTCCATGGTTAGTCTGTCATCATGTTTAGTGTTCTCCATGGTTAGTCTGTCATCATGTTTAGTGTTCTCCATGGTTAGTCTGTCATCATGTTTAGTGTTCTCCATGGTTAGTCTGTCATCATGTTTAGTGTTCTCCATGGTTAGTCTGTCATCATGTTTAGTGTTCTCCATGGTTAGTCTGTCATCATGTTTAGTGTTCTCCATGGTTAGTCTGTCATCATGTTTAGTGTTCTCCATGGTTAGTCTGTCATCATGTTTAGTGTTCTCCATGGTTAGTCTGTCATCATGTTTAGTGTTCTCCATGGTCAGTCTGTCATCATGTTTAGTGTTCTCCATGGTTAGTCTGTCATCATGTTTAGTGTTCTCCATGGTTAGTCTGTCATCATGTTTAGTGTTCTCCATGGTTAGTCTGTCATCATGTTTAGTGTTCTCCATGGTTAGTCTGTCATCATGTTTAGTGTTCTCCATGGTTAGTCTGTCATCATGTTTAGTGTTCTCCATGGTTAGTCTGTCATCATGTTTAGTGTTCTCCATGGTTAGTCTGTCATCATGTTTAGTGTTCTCCATGGTTAGTCTGTCATCATGTTTAGTGTTCTCCATGGTTAGTCTGTCATCATGTTTAGTGTTCTCCATGGTTAGTCTGTCATCATGTTTAGTGTTCTCCATGGTTAGTCTGTCATCATGTTTAGTGTTCTCCATGGTTAGTCTGTCATCATGTTTAGTGTTCTCCATGGTTAGTCTGTCATCATGTTTAGTGTTCTCCATGGTTAGTCTGTCATCATGTTTAGTGTTCTCCATGGTTAGTCTGTCATCATGTTTAGTGTTCTCCATGGTTAGTCTGTCATCATGTTTAGTGTTCTCCATGGTTAGTCTGTCATCATGTTTAGTGTTCTCCATGGTCAGTCTGTCATCATGTTTAGTGTTCTCCATGGTTAGTCTGTCATCATGTTTAGTGTTATCCATGGTTAGTCTGTCATCATGTTTAGTGTTCTCCATGGTTAGTCTGTCATCATGTTTAGTGTTCTCCATGGTCAGTCTGTCATCATGTTTAGTGTTCTCCATGGTTAGTCTGTCATCATGTTTAGTGTTCTCCATGGTTAGTCTGTCATCATGTTTAGTGTTCTCCATGGTTAGTCTGTCATCATGTTTAGTGTTCTCCATGGTTAGTCTGTCATCATGTTTAGTGTTCTCCATGGTCAGTCTGTCATCATGTTTAGTGTTCTCCATGGTTAGTCTGTCATCATGTTTAGTGTTCTCCATGGTTAGTCTGTCATCATGTTTAGTGTTCTCCATGGTTAGTCTGTCATCATGTTTAGTGTTCTCCATGGTTAGTCTGTCATCATGTTTAGTGTTCTCCATGGTTAGTCTGTCATCATGTTTAGTGTTCTCCATGGTTAGTCTGTCATCATGTTTAGTGTTCTCCATGGTTAGTCTGTCATCATGTTTAGTGTTCTCCATGGTTAGTCTGTCATCATGTTTAGTGTTCTCCATGGTTAGTCTGTCATCATGTTTAGTGTTCTCCATGGTTAGTCTGTCATCATGTTTAGTGTTCTCCATGGTTAGTCTGTCATCATGTTTAGTGTTCTCCATGGTTAGTCTGTCATCATGTTTAGTGTTCTCCATGGTTAGTCTGTCATCATGTTTAGTGTTCTCCATGGTTAGTCTGTCATCATGTTTAGTGTTCTCCATGGTTAGTCTGTCATCATGTTTAGTGTTCTCCATGGTTAGTCTGTCATCATGTTTAGTGTTCTCCATGGTTAGTCTGTCATCATGTTTAGTGTTCTCCATGGTTAGTCTGTCATCATGTTTAGTGTTCTCCATGGTTAGTCTGTCATCATGTTTAGTGTTCTCCATGGTTAGTCTGTCATCATGTTTAGTGTTCTCCATGGTCAGTCTGTCATCATGTTTAGTGTTCTCCATGGTTAGTCTGTCATCATGTTTAGTGTTCTCCATGGTTAGTCTGTCATCATGTTTAGTGTTCTCCATGGTTAGTCTGTCATCATGTTTAGTGTTATCCATGGTTAGTCTGTCATCATGTTTAGTGTTCTCCATGGTTAGTCTGTCATCATGTTTAGTGTTCTCCATGGTTAGTCTGTCATCATGTTTAGTGTTCTCCATGGTTAGTCTGTCATCATGTTTAGTGTTCTCCATGGTTAGTCTGTCATCATGTTTAGTGTTCTCCATGGTTAGTCTGTCATCATGTTTAGTGTTCTCCATGGTTAGTCTGTCATCATGTTTAGTGTTCTCCATGGTTAGTCTGTCATCATGTTTAGTGTTCTCCATGGTTAGTCTGTCATCATGTTTAGTGTTCTCCATGGTTAGTCTGTCATCATGTTTAGTGTTCTCCATGGTTAGTCTGTCATCATGTTTAGTGTTCTCCATGGTTAGTCTGTCATCATGTTTAGTGTTCTCCATGGTTAGTCTGTCATCATGTTTAGTGTTCTCCATGGTTAGTCTGTCATCATGTTTAGTGTTCTCCATGGTTAGTCTGTCATTATGTTTAGTGTTATCCATGGTTAGTCTGTCATCATGTTTAGTGTTCTCCATGGTTAGTCTGTCATCATGTTTAGTGTTATCCATGGTTAGTCTGTCATCATGTTTAGTGTTCTCCATGGTTAGTCTGTCATCATGTTTAGTGTTCTCCATGGTCAGTCTGTCATAATGTTTATTGTTCTTCCATGGTAAGTCTGTCATCATGTTTAGTGTTCTCCATGGTTAGTCTGTCATCATGTTTAGTGTTATCCATGGTTAGTCTGTCATCATGTTTAGTGTTCTCCATGGTCAGTCTGTCATCATGTTTAGTGTTCTTCATGGTTAGTCTGTCATCATGTTTATTGTTATCCATGGTTAGTCTGTCATCATGTTTAGTGTTCTCCATGGTTAGTCTGTCATCATGTTTAGTGTTCTCCATGGTTAGTCTGTCATCATGTTTAGTGTTCTCCATGGTCAGTCTGTCATCATGTTTAGTGTTCTCCATGGTTAGTCTGTCATCATGTTTAGTGTTCTCCATGGTTAGTCTGTCATCATGTTTAGTGTTCTCCATGGTTAGTCTGTCATCATGTTTAGTGTTCTCCATGGTTAGTCTGTCATCATGTTTAGTGTTCTCCATGGTCAGTCTGTCATCATGTTTAGTGTTCTCCATGGTTAGTCTGTCATCATGTTTAGTGTTCTCCATGGTCAGTCTGTCATCATGTTTAGTGTTCTCCATGGTCAGTCTGTCATCATGTTTATTGTTCTCCATGGTTAGTCTGTCATCATGTTTAGTGTTTTCCATTGTCTAGTCTGTCATCATGTTTAGTGTTCTCCATGGTTAATCTGTCATCATGTTTAGTGTTCTCCATGGTTAGTCTGTCATCATGTTTAGTGTTCTCCATGGTTAGTCTGTCATCATGTTTAGTGTTCTCCATGGTTAGTCTGTCATCATGTTTAGTGTTCTCCATGGTTAGTCTGTCATCATGTTTAGTGTTCTCCATGGTTGGTCTGTCATCATGTTTAGTGTTCTCCATGGTTAGTCTGTCATCATGTTTAGTGTTCTCCATGGTTAGTCTGTCATCATGTTTAGTGTTCTCCATGGTTAGTCTGTCATCATGTTTAGTGTTCTCCATGGTTAGTCTGTCATCATGTTTAGTGTTCTCCATGGTCAGTCTGTCATTATGTTTAGTGTTCTCCATGGTTAGTCTGTCATCATGTTTAGTGTTCTCCATGGTTAGTCTGTCATATGTTTAGTGTTCTCCATGGTTAGTCTGTCATCATGTTTAGTGTTCTCCATGGTTAGTCTGTCATCATGTTTAGTGTTCTCCATGGTTAGTCTGTCATCATGTTTAGTGTTCTCCATGGTTAGTCTGTCATCATGTTTAGTGTTCTCCATGGTTAGTCTGTCATCATGTTTAGTGTTATCCATGGTTAGTCTGTCATCATGTTTAGTGTTCTCCATGGTTAGTCTGTCATCATGTTTAGTGTTCTCCATGGTTAGTCTGTCATCATGTTTAGTGTTCTCCATGGTTAGTCTGTCATCATGTTTAGTGTTCTCCATGGTTAGTCTGTCATCATGTTTAGTGTTCTCCATGGTTAGTCTGTCATCATGTTTAGTGTTCTCCCATGGTTAGTCTGTCATCATGTTTAGTGTTCTCCATGGTTAGTCTGTCATCATGTTTAGTGTTCTCCATGGTTAGTCTGTCATCATGTTTAGTGTTCTCCATGGTTAGTCTGTCATCATGTTTAGTGTTCTCCATGGTTAGTCTGTCATCATGTTTAGTGTTCTCCATGGTTCAGTCTGTCATCATGTTTAGTGTTCTCCATGGTTAGTCTGTCATCATGTTTAGTGTTCTCCATGGTTAGTCTGTCATCATGTTTAGTGTTCTCCATGGTTAGTCTGTCATCATGTTTAGTGTTCTCCATGGTTAGTCTGTCATCATGTTTAGTGTTCTCCATGGTTAGTCTGTCATCATGTTTAGTGTTCTCCATGGTTAGTCTGTCATCATGTTTAGTGTTCTCCATGGTTAGTCTGTCATCATGTTTAGTGTTCTCCATGGTTAGTCTGTCATCATGTTTAGTGTTCTCCATGGTTAGTCTGTCATCATGTTTAGTGTTCTCCATGGTTAGTCTGTCATCATGTTTAGTGTTCTCCATGGTTAGTCTGTCATCATGTTTAGTGTTCTCCATGGTTAGTCTGTCATCATGTTTAGTGTTCTCCATGGTTAGTCTGTCATCATGTTTAGTGTTCTCCATGGTTAGTCTGTCATCATGTTTAGTGTTCTCCATGGTTAGTCTGTCATCATGTTTAGTGTTCTCCATGGTTAGTCTGTCATCATGTTTAGTGTTCTCCATGGTTAGTCTGTCATCATGTTTAGTGTTCTCCATGGTTTGTCTGTCATCATGTTTAGTGTTCTCCATGGTTAGTCTGTCATCATGTTTAGTGTTCTCCATGGTTAGTCTGTCATCATGTTTAGTGTTCTCCATGGTTAGTCTGTCATCATGTTTAGTGTTCTCCATGGTTAGTCTGTCATCATGTTTAGTGTTCTCCATGGTTAGTCTGTCATCATGTTTAGTGTTCTCCATGGTTAGTCTGTCATCATGTTTAGTGTTCTCCATGGTTAGTCTGTCATCATGTTTAGTGTTCTCCATGGTTAGTCTGTCATCATGTTTAGTGTTCTCCATGGTTAGTCTGTCATCATGTTTAGTGTTCTCCATGGTTAGTCTGTCATCATGTTTAGTGTTCTCCATGGTTAGTCTGTCATCATGTTTAGTGTTCTCCATGGTTAGTCTGTCATCATGTTTAGTGTTCTCCATGGTTAGTCTGTCATCATGTTTAGTGTTCTCCATGGTTAGTCTGTCATCATGTTTAGTGTTCTCCATGGTTAGTCTGTCATCATGTTTAGTGTTCTCCATGGTTAGTCTGTCATCATGTTTAGTGTTCTCCATGGTTAGTCTGTCATCATGTTTAGTGTTCTCCATGGTTAGTCTGTCATCATGTTTAGTGTTCTCCATGGTTAGTCTGTCATCATGTTTAGTGTTCTCCATGGTTAGTCTGTCATCATGTTTAGTGTTCTCCATGGTTAGTCTGTCATCATGTTTAGTGTTCTCCATGGTTAGTCTGTCATCATGTTTAGTGTTCTCCATGGTTAGTCTGTCATCATGTTTAGTGTTCTCCATGGTTAGTCTGTCATCATGTTTAGTGTTCTCCATGGTTAGTCTGTCATCATGTTTAGTGTTCTCCATGGTTAGTCTGTCATCATGTTTAGTGTTCTCCATGGTTAGTCTGTCATCATGTTTAGTGTTCTCCATGGTTAGTCTGTCATCATGTTTAGTGTTCTCCATGGTTAGTCTGTCATCATGTTTAGTGTTCTCCATGGTTAGTCTGTCATCATGTTTAGTGTTCTCCATGGTTAGTCTGTCATCATGTTTAGTGTTCTCCAGGTCAGTCTGTCATCATGTTTAGTGTTCTCCATGGTTAGTCTGTCATCATGTTTAGTGTTCTCCATGGTTAGTCTGTCATCATGTTTAGTGTTCTCCATGGTTAGTCTGTCATCATGTTTAGTGTTCTCCATGGTTAGTCTGTCATCATGTTTTAGTGTTCTCCATGGTTAGTCTGTCATTATGTTTAGTGTTCTCCATGGTTAGTCTGTCATCATGTTTAGTGTTCTCCATGGTTAGTCTGTCATCATGTTTAGTGTTCTCCATGGTTAGTCTGTCATCATGTTTAGTGTTCTCCATGGTTAGTCTGTCATCATGTTTAGTGTTCTCCATGGTTAGTCTGTCATCATGTTTAGTGTTATCCATGGTCAGTCTGTCATCATGTTTAGTGTTCTCCATGGTTAGTCTGTCATCATGTTTAGTGTTCTCCATGGTTAGTCTGTCATCATGTTTAGTGTTCTCCATGGTTAGTCTGTCATCATGTTTAGTGTTCTCCATGGTCAGTCTGTCATAATGTTTATTGTTCTTCCTGGTAAGTCTGTCATCATGTTTAGTGTTATCCATGGTTAGTCTGTCATCATGTTTAGTGTTATACATGGTTAGTCTGTCATCATGTTTAGTGTTCTCCATGGTCAGTCTGTCATCATGTTTAGTGTTATCTATGGTTAGTCTGTCATCATGTTTAGTGTTCTCCATGGTTAGTATGTCATCATGTTTAGTGTTCTCCCTGGTTAGTCTGTCATCATGTTTAGTGTTCTCCATGGTTAGTCTGTCATCATGTTTAGTGTTCTCCATGGTCAGTCTGTCATCATGTTTAGTGTTCTCCATGGTTAGTCTGTCATCATGTTTAGTGTTCTCCATGGTAGTCTGTCATCATGTTTAGTGTTCTCCATGGTTAGTCTGTCATCATGTTTAGTGTTCTCCATGGTCAGTCTGTCATCATGTTTAGTGTTCTCCATGGTCAGTCTGTCATCATGTTTATTGTTCTCCATGGTTAGTCTGTCATCATGTTTAGTGTTCTCCATGGTTAGTCTGTCATCATGTTTAGTGTTCTCCATGGTTAGTCTGTCATCATGTTTAGTGTTCTCCATGGTTAATCTGTCATCATGTTTAGTGTTTCTCCATTATCTGTCTGTCATCATATTTAGTGTTCTCCATGGTTAATCTGTCATCATGTTTAGTGTTCTCCATGGTCAGTCTGTCATCATGTTTAGTGTTCTCCATGGTTAGTCTGTCATCATGTTTAGTGTTCTCCATGGTTAGTCTGTCATCATGTTTAGTGTTCTCCATGGTTAGTCTGTCATCATGTTTAGTGTTCTCCATGGTTAGTCTGTCATCATGTTTAGTGTTCTCCATGGTTAGTCTGTCATCATGTTTAGTGTTCTCCATGGTTAGTCTGTCATCATGTTTAGTGTTCTCCATGGTTAGTCTGTCATCATGTTTAGTGTTCTCCATGGTCAGTCTGTCATCATGTTTAGTGTTCTCCATGGTCAGTCTGTCATCATGTTTAGTGTTATCCATGGTTAGTCTGTCATCATGTTTAGTGTTCTCCATAGTTAGTCTGTCTTCATGTTTAGTGTTCTCCATGGTTAGTCTGTCATCATGTTTAGTGTTCTCCATGGTTAGTCTGTCATCATGTTTAGTGTTCTCCATGGTTAGTCTGTCATCATGTTTAGTGTTCTCCATGGTTAGTCTGTCATTATGTTTAGTGTTCTCCATGGTTAGTCTGTCATCATGTTTAGTGTTCTCCATGGTTAGTCTGTCATCATGTTTAGTGTTCTCCATGGTTAGTCTGTCATCATGTTTAGTGTTCTCCATGGTTAGTCTGTCATCATGTTTAGTGTTCTCCATGGTTAGTCTGTCATCATGTTTAGTGTTCTCCATGGTCAGTCTGTCATCATGTTTAGTGTTCTCCATGGTTAGTCTGTCATCATGTTTAGTGTTCTCCATGGTTAGTCTGTCATCATGTTTAGTGTTCTCCATGGTTAGTCTGTCATCATGTTTAGTGTTCTCCATGGTTAGTCTGTCATCATGTTTAGTGTTCTCCATGGTTAGTCTGTCATCATGTTTAGTGTTCTCCATGGTTAGTCTGTCATCATGTTTAGTGTTCTCCATGGTTAGTCTGTCATCATGTTTAGTGTTATCCATGGTTAGTCTGTCATCATGTTTAGTGTTCTCCATGGTTAGTCTGTCATCATGTTTAGTGTTCTCCATGGTCAGTCTGTCATCATGTTTAGTGTTCTCCATGGTTAGTCTGTCATCATGTTTAGTGTTCTCCATGGTTAGTCTGTCATCATGTTTAGTGTTCTCCATGGTTAGTCTGTCATCATGTTTAGTGTTCTCCATGGTTAGTCTGTCATCATGTTTAGTGTTCTCCATGGTTAGTCTGTCATCATGTTTAGTGTTCTCCATGGTTAGTCTGTCATCATGTTTGAGTGTTCTCCATGGTTAGTCTGTCATCATGTTTAGTGTTCTCCATGGTTAGTCTGTCATCATGTTTAGTGTTCTCTATGGTTAGTCTGTCATCATGTTTAGTGTTCTCCATGGTTAGTCTGTCATCATGTTTAGTGTTTTCCATGGTTAGTCTGTCATCATGTTTAGTGTTCTCCATGGTTAGTCTGTCATCATGTTTAGTGTTCTCCATGGTTAGTCTGTCATCATGTTTAGTGTTCTCCATGGTTAGTCTGTCATCATGTTTAGTGTTCTCCATGGTTAGTCTGTCATCATGTTTAGTGTTCTCCATGGTTAGTCTGTCATCATGTTTAGTGTTCTCCATGGTCAGTCTGTCATCATGTTTAGTGTTCTCCATGGTTAGTCTGTCATCATGTTTAGTGTTCTCCATGGTTAGTCTGTCATCATGTTTAGTGTTCTCCATGGTCAGTCTGTCATCATGTTTAGTGTTCTCCATGGTTAGTCTGTCATCATGTTTAGTGTTCTCCATGGTTAGTCTGTCATCATGTTTAGTGTTCTCCATTGTAAGTCTGTCATCATGTTTAGTGTTCTCCCTGGTTAGTCTGTCATCATGTTTAGTGTTATCCATGGTTGATCTGTCATCATGTTTAGTGTTCTCCATGGTTAGTCTGTCATCATGTTTAGTGTTCTCCATGGTTAGTCTGTCATCATGTTTAGTGTTCTCCATGGTTAGTCTGTCATCATGTTTATTGTTATCCATGGTTAATATGTCATTATGTTTAGTGTTCTCCCTGGTTAGTCTGTCATCATGTTTAGTGTTCTCCATGGTTAGTCTGTCATCATGTTTAGTGTTATCCATGGTCAGTCTGTCATCATGTTTAGTGTTCTCCATGGTTAGTCTGTCATCATGTTTAGTGTTCTCCATGGTTAGTCTGTCATCATGTTTAGTGTTCTCCATGGTTAGTCTGTCATCATGTTTAGTGTTCTCCATGGTTAGTCTGTCATCATGTTTAGTGTTCTCCATGGTTAGTCTGTCATCATGTTTAGTGTTCTCCATGGTTAGTCTGTCATCATGTTTAGTGTTCTCCATGGTTAGTCTGTCATCATGTTTAGTGTTATCCTGGTTAGTCTGTCATCATGTTTAGTGTTCTCCATGGTTAGTCTGTCATCATGTTTAGTGTTCTCCATGGTTAGTCTGTCATCATGTTTAGTGTTCTCCATGGTTAGTCTGTCATCATGTTTAGTGTTCTCCATGGTTAGTCTGTCATCATGTTTAGTGTTCTCCATGGTCAGTCTGTCATCATGTTTAGTGTTCTCCATGGTTAGTCTGTCATCATGTTTAGTGTTATCCATGGTTAGTCTGTCATCATGTTTAGTGTTCTCCATGGTTAGTCTGTCATCATGTTTAGTGTTCTCCATGGTTAGTCTGTCATCATGTTTAGTGTTCTCCATGGTTAGTCTGTCATCATGTTTAGTGTTCTCCATGGTTAGTCTGTCATCATGTTTAGTGTTCTCCATGGTTAGTCTGTCATCATGTTTAGTGTTCTCCATGGTTAGTCTGTCATCATGTTTAGTGTTCTCCATGGTTAGTCTGTCATCATGTTTAGTGTTCTCCATGGTTAGTCTGTCATCATGTTTAGTGTTCTCCATGGTCAGTCTGTCATAATGTTTAGTGTTCTCCCTGGTTAGTCTGTCATCATGTTTAGTGTTATCCATGGTTAGTCTGTCATCATGTTTAGTGTTCTACATGGTTAGTCTGTCATTATATTTAGTGTTCTCCATGGTCAGTCTGTCATCATGTTTAGTGTTATCCATGGTTAGTCTGTCATCATGTTTAGTGTTATCCATGGTTAGTCTGTCATCATGTTTAGTGTTCTCCATGGTTAGTCTGTCATCATGTTTAGTGTTCTCCATGGTTAGTCTGTCATCATGTTTAGTGTTCTCCATGGTTAGTCTGTCATCATGTTTAGTGTTCTCCATGGTTAGTCTGTCATCATGTTTAGTGTTCTCCATGGTCAGTCTGTCATCATGTTTAGTGTTCTCCATGGTCAGTCTGTCATCATGTTTATTGTTCTCCATGGTTAGTCTGTCATCATGTTTAGTGTTCTCCATGGTCAGTCTGTCATCATGTTTAGTGTTCTCCATGGTCAGTCTGTCATCATGTTTATTGTTCTCCATGGTTAATCTGTCATCATGTTTAGTGTTTTCCATTATCTGTCTGTCATCATGTTTAGTGTTCTCCATGGTTAATCTGTCATCATGTTTAGTGTTCTCCATGGTCTGTCTGTCATCATGTTTAGTGTTCTCCATGGTTAGTCTGTCATCATGTTTAGTGTTCTCCATGGTCAGTCTGTCATCATGTTTAGTGTTCTCCATGGTTTTTCTGTCATCATGTTTAGTGTTCTCCATGGTTAGTCTGTCATCATGTTTAGTGTTTCTCCATTGTTCTGTCTGTTATCATGTTTAGTGTTCTCCATGGTTAATCTGTCATCATGTTTAGTGTTCTCCATGGTTAGTCTGTCATCATGTTTAGTGTTCTCCATGGTTAGTCTGTCATTATGTTTAGTGTTCTCCATGGTTGAGTCTGTCATCATGTTTAGTGTTTTCCATGTTTCTGTCTGTCATCATGTTTAGTGTTCTCCATGGTTAATCTGTCATCATGTTTAGTGTTCTCCGTGGTTAGTCTGTCATCATGTTTAGTGTTCTCCATGGTTAGTATGTCATCATGTTTAGTGTTCTCCATGGTCAGTCTGTCATCATGTTTAGTGTTCTCCATGGTTAGTCTGTCATTATGTTTAGTGTTATCCATGTTTAGTCTGTCATCATGTTTAGTGTTATCCATGGTTAGTCTGTCATCATGTTTAGTGTTCTCCATGGTTAGTCTGTCATCATGTTTAGTGTTCTCCATGGTTAGTCTGTCATCATGTTTAGTGTTCTCCATGGTTAGTCTGTCATCATGTTTAGTGTTATCCATGGTTAGTCTGTCATTATGTTTAGTGTTCTCCCTGGTTAGTCTGTCATCATGTTTAGTGTTCTCCATGGTTAGTCTGTCGTCATGTTTAGTGTTCTCCCTGGTTAGTCTGTCATCATGTTTAGTGTTCTCCATGGTTAGTCTGTCATCATGTTTAGTGTTCTCCATGGTTAGTCTGTCATTATGTTTAGTGTTCTCCATGGTCAGTCTGTCATCATGTTTAATGTTCTCCATGGTTAGTCTGTCATCATGTTTAGTGTTATCCATGGTTAGTCTGTCATTATATTTAGTGTTCTCCATGGTTAGTCTGTCATCATGTTTAGTGTTCTCCATGGTTAGTCTGTCATCATGTTTAGTGTTCTCCATGGTTAGTCTGTCATCATGTTTAGTGTTTTCCATGGTCAGTCTGTCATCATGTTTAGTGTTTTCCATGGTTAATCTGTCATCATGTTTAGTGTTCTCCATGGTCTGTCTGTCATCATAATAATCATAATTATACGCCATATTTATCATTTATCCAAGCCTTACACATGCGTGATACATTTTTTTTGTGTACGGGTGGTCCCGGGGTCGAACCCACTACCTTGGCGTTATAACGCGTTTACAGCTGAGCTACAGAGGACCATCATGTTTAGTGTTCTCCATGGTTAGTCTGTCATCATGTTTAGTGTTCTCCATGGTTAGTCTGTCATTATGTTTAGTGTTATCCATGGTTAGTCTGTCATCATGTTTATTGTTATCCATGGTTAGTCTGTCATTATGTTTAGTGTTCTCCATGGTTAGTTTGTCATCATGTTTAGTGTTCTTCATGGTTAGTTTGTCATCATGTTTAGTGTTCTCCATGGTTAGTCTGTCATCATGTTTAGTGTTCTCCATGGTTAGTCTGTCATCATGTTTAGTGTTCTCCATTGTTAGTCTGTCATCATGTTTAGTGTTCTCCATGGTTAGTCTGTCATCATGTTTAGTGTTCTCCATGGTTAGTCTGTCATCATGTTTAGTGTTCTCCATGGTCAGTCTGTCATCATGTTTAGTGTTTTCCATGGTTAATCTGTCATCATGTTTAGTGTTCTCCATGGTCTGTCTGTCATCATGTTTAGTGTTCTCCATGGTTAGTCTGTCATCATGTTTAGTGTTCTCCATGGTTAGTCTGTCATTATGTTTAGTGTTATCCATGGTTAGTCTGTCATCATGTTTATTGTTCTCCATGGTCAGTCTGTCCTCATGTTTGTGTTCTCCACGGTTAGTCTGTCATCATGTTTAGTGTTCTCCATGGTTAGTCTGTCATCATGTTTAGTGTTCTCCATGGTTAGTCTGTCATCATGTTTAGTGTTTTCCATGGTTAGTCTGTCATCATGTTTAGTGTTCTCCATGGTTAGTCTGTTCATGTTTAGTGTTCTCCATGGTTAGTCTGTCATGTTTAGTGTTCTCCATGGTTAGTCTGTCATCATGTTTAGTGTTCTCCATGGTTAGTCTGTCATCATGTTTAGTGTTCTCCATGGTTAGTCTGTCATCATGTTTAGTGTTATCCATGGTTAGGCTGTCATCATGTTTAGTGTTATCCATGGTTAGTATGTCATCATGTTTAGTGTTCTCCATGGTTAGTCTGTCATCATGTTTAGTGTTCTTCATGGTTAGTTTGTCATCATGTTTAGTGTTCTCCATGGTGTCTGTCATCATGTTTAGTGTTCTCCATGGTCAGTCTGTCATCATGTTTAGTGTTCTCCATGGTTAGTCTGTCATCATGTTTAGTGTTCTCCATGGTTAGTCTGTCATCATGTTTAGTGTTCTCCATGGTTAGTCTGTCATCATGTTTAGTGTTCTCCATGGTTAGTCTGTCATCATGTTTAGTGTTCTCCATGGTCAGTCTGTCATCATGTTTAGTGTTCTCCATGGTTAGTCTGTCATCATGTTTAGTGTTCTCCATGGTTAGTCTGTCATCATGTTTAGTGTTCTCCATGGTTAGTCTGTCATCATGTTTAGTGTTCTCCATGGTTAGTCTGTCATCATGTTTAGTGTTCTCCATGGTTAGTCTGTCATCATGTTTAGTGTTCTCCATGGTTAGTCTGTCATCATGTTTAGTGTTCTCCATGGTTAGTCTGTCATCATGTTTAGTGTTCTCCCTGGTCAGTCTGTCATCATGTTTAGTGTTCTCCATGGTTGAGTCTGTCATCATGTTTAGTGTTCTCCATGGTCAGTCTGTCATCATGTTTAGTGTTCTCCATTGTTAGTCTGTCATCATGTTTAGTGTTCTCCATGGTTAGTCTGTCTCATGTTTAGTGTTCTCCATGGTTAGTCTGTCATCATGTTTAGTGTTCTCCATGGTTAGTCTGTCATCATGTTTAGTGTTCTCCATGGTCAGTCTGTCATCATGTTTAGTGTTCTCCATGGTTAGTCTGTCATCATGTTTAGTGTTCTCCTGGTTAGTCTGTCTCATGTTTAGTGTTCTCCATGGTTAGTCTGTCATCATGTTTAGTGTTCTCCATGGTTAGTCTGTCATCATGTTTAGTGTTCTCCATGGTTAGTCTGTCATCATGTTTAGTGTTCTCCATGGTTAATCTGTCATCATGTTTAGTGTTCTCCATGGTTAATCTGTCATCATGTTTAGTGTTCTCCATGGTTAGTTCTCCATGGTTAGTCTGTCATCATGTTTAGTGTTCTCCATGGTTAGTCTGTCATCATGTTTAGTGTTCTCCATGGTTAGTCTGTCATCATGTTTAGTGTTCTCCATGGTTAGTCTGTCATCATGTTTAGTGTTCTCCATGGTTAGTCTGTCATCATGTTTTAGTGTTTCCATGGTTAGTCTGTCATCATGTTTAGTGTTCTCCATGGTTAGTCTGTCATCATGTTTAGTGTTCTCCATGGTTAGTCTGTCATCATGTTTAGTGTTCTCCATGGTTAGTCTGTCATCATGTTTAGTGTTCTTCCTGGTTAGTCTGTCATCATGTTTAGTGTTCTCCATTTTTAGTCTGTCATCTTGTTTAGTGTTCTCCATGGTTATTCTGTCATCATGTTTAGTGTTCTCCCTGGTTAGTCTGTCATCATGTTTAGTGTTCTCCATGGTTAGTCTGTCATCATGTTTAGTGTTCTCCATGGTTAGTCTGTCATCATGTTTAGTGTTCTCTATGGTTAGTCTGTCATCATGTTTAGTGTTCTCCATGGTCAGTCTGTCATCATGTTTAGTGTTCTCCATGGTTAGTCTGTCATCATGTTTAGTGTTCTCCATGGTCAGTCTGTCATCATGTTTAGTGTTCTCCATTGTTAGTCTGTCATCATGTTTAGTGTTTCTCCATGGTTAGTCTGTCATCATGTTTAGTGTTCTCCATGGTTAGTCTGTCATCATGTTTAGTGTTCTCCATGGTTAGTCTGTCATCATGTTTAGTGTTATCCATGGTTAGTCTGTCATTATGTTTAGTGTTCTCCATGGTCTGGTATCATGTTTAGTGTTCTCCATGGTTAGTCTGTCATCATGTTTAGTGTTCTCCATGGTTAGTCTGTCATTATGTTTAGTGTTCTCCATGGTTAGTCTGTCGTATCATGTTTAGTGTTCTCCATGGTTAGTCTGTCATCATGTTTAGTGTTCTCCATGGTTAGTCTTTCATCATGTTTAGTGTTCTCCATGGTTAGTCTGTCATCATGTTTAGTGTTCTCCATGGTTAGTCTGTCATCATGTTTAGTGTTTCTCCATGGTTAGTCTGTCATCATGTTTAGTGTTCTCCATGGTCAGTCTGTCATCATGTTTAGTGTTCTCCATGGTTAGTCTGTCATCATGTTTAGTGTTCTCCATGGTTAGTCTGTCATCATGTTTAGTGTTATCCATGGTTAGTCTGTCATCATGTTTAGTGTTCTCCATGGTTCAATCTGTCATCATGTTTAGTGTTCTCCATGGTTAGTCTGTCATCATGTTTAGTGTTCTCCATGGGTTGTCTGTCATCATATTTAGTGTTCTCCATGGTTAGTCTGTCATCATGTTTAGTGTTCTCCATGGTTAGTCTGTCATCATGTTTAGTGTTCTCCATGGTTAGTCTGCTCATTATGTTTAGTGTTCTCCCTGGTTAGTCTGTCATCATGTTTAGTGTTCTCCATGGTTAGTCTGTCATCATGTTTAGTGTTCTCCATGGTTAGTCTGTCATCGTGTTTAGTGTTCTTCATTGGTTAGTTTGTCATCATGTTTAGTGTTCTCCATGGTTAGTCTGTCATCATGTTTTAGTGTTCTCCATTGTCAGTCTGTCATCATGTTTCGTGTTCTCCATTGTTAGTCTGTCATCATGTTTAGTGTTCTCCATGGTTAGTCTGTCATCATGTTTAGTGTTCTCCATGGTTAGTCTGTCATCATGTTTGGTGTTCTCCATGGTTAGTCTGTCATCATGTTTAGTGTTCTCCATTGTCAGTCTGTCATCATGTTTAGTGTTATCTGTGGTTAGTCTGTCATTATATTTGAGTTTTCTCCTTGGTCAGTCTGTCATCATGTTTAGTGTTCTCCATGGTTAGTCTGTCATCATGTTTAGTGATCTCCATGGTCAGTCTGTCATCATGTTTAGTGTTCTCCCTTGTTAGGCTGTCATCATGTTTAGTGTTCCTCCATGGT